>NW_024350926.1:8461872-8515953 GCF_902729225.1 Pteropus medius
CATTAATTTGCATGATAGCTGTGGAGGTGCCAGTGAAGTTAGTGATGTACTATTGTTTGGGGAGAGTCCTGCCTGACTTTGTTTATAAACACTGGGCTGGCTGCCTACAGGGAAAGGAGGTCACAGCGCCGTCTGAGCCGTGACCTCTGAAAGGCCAGAGGCGTCTGACTTCTCTGTCCCTCTCTCCCTCCCCCTTCTCCCCTCCCTTAATTCTTCTTCCTCAGACCCGCTAGAACTCCTCCCCCTCGCCATTCCTTACCTTACCTGTGCCTACCTTTACATAATGATTCCCGCCACAACACACGCGCACAGGTCAAACTTGGGGGGCGGGGGTAGGGGGAGGTAAAACAGATTTACTCTAAAGGTAAAGCAAACAAATGGACTTCAGGAAGAGAGAAATATACAGGGCTGTGGAAGTACAGAGATAGAGACCCGGGAGCCGGAGGGGTCACTTTTAAGATAAAAAAGCTCACAAAGGGGATAAGAGCCAGGTTGGGGGAGGGGAGAGAGTCAGCTGACAGCGGTTTGACTACCCACAAATACTACGCGCAACTATACACACTCAAAAATTTCTCTCCTTTTTGCATTTCCTCTAGTTCACTCTCGCCATCAAAGAGAGGGTCCATTCTGGATGTGAGGTCACATTTTAAATCTCCCCTTCTCTGAGTTCCTAGGAAAATACACCCCTTTTCACAGGAATGAGATCTGGCACTCTTCCACACTGTTTTTTTCTTTTTTTTTCAACTATTTCATTGTAAACACAGTGTGTTTGTGCCACCTTCCCGAATCAGCCCCGCACTTCCCGACTGACTGTCGACTTCACGTCTTCCCCTCACACACATGCAACCCCCACCGCTTCAACCTCCCCACTCACACAAAATGACAGACACTGGCATCCGGATCGAGTGTGTTTTGGAACAGAAAGAGTTGCTGGCTTAAACAAAAATATTAGTTAACAGACTGCCTTTGTTAAATAGCCCCCGGGTGGAGAAGACCCAACAAAAAGAGAGGAGGAGGAGGAGGGGGCTGAGGATCTGAGAGTGTCTGCGGTGATGTAAAGGGTCCCTAACGCCGAAATCTTGTAATACCTTGTTTCAAACTGAGCTCCTGTGTAGCCCCCGGAAGCGCGGTCAAAAGCCTGGGAACCTTGTCCCCTTGGGCTGGGCTTGGCCTTGGGGGAAGGGACGTGGCGGAGAGGGGGCTGAGGCATCTACCCAGAATTGGGGAGGGGAGGGCGGGGACAGGGGGACAGACGGCTGAAGTCTCATCAAACCGCTGGTAAAGCCCGGGGTGTCCGCGGCGTAGATTTGGCGAATGAAACGCGCGTTAGAAAAGTCTGGAAGTGGAAATGGCCTTTTGTCTCAATGTTAATTACTCCTTGCTTCCAACACTCAACACCTGGGATCCCTTCTGGGTTCTCGCCTAACTCGGCGCCCGGAGCAGGGTGTCGGCCCCGGCGTGGGCTCGGCTCGGCTGGGGCAGCCCTGGAAAGTGCTGAGCAGGGTCTGGGGAAAGTTCTCGGTGCTGCGGAGAAGCCTACGCTCTTCTCGCTTGCAAATAAAAAGTACCCCCCCCCCAGCCCTCAATGTTCTGGGAGGGGCGGCGGCGGGTTCGCGCAGAGTTTAGGGACAGCGGAACGGGGAGGGGGGACAAGGTCAAAGGTTGACGACAAGGGGTCCACAGGGATCCGAGGGGAGCAGCTGGGTTTCCCGGAGCGAGGGGCCGCGGCGCAGGCGGGTCGAGCCGGGCGGATCGCGCCCGGTGCCCCGGAGCAGCCCGCGGGCCTGGCTCGAGCTCGCCCGCCTCGCCGCGCCCCTGCCCGCGGCGCCGCGCTCCGCGCCTCCCGGCCCGGCCCGGCGGCCCCGCTCCTCGCCCAGCGCGGGCGCGTCCGGGGCCCAGCCCTGCAGGAAACTCTTGACTCGGGGCTGGTCCCTCTCTGCCCCTTCCGCTCAGCCCATTAACCCCCGACCCTCACCCCAGCTTCTCTTCTCAGGAAAGAGGTGAAAGAGGACGAGAAAGAGATGATTTCAAAAGAAAACACACGCGCGCTAGGAGGGCAGTGCTCGCCGGCAGAAGGGAGTGCGAAAGTGGGCTCCCCTCTTACAAATCCTCCCGTTCCTTTTGTTTTCTTACTTAGAATTCAATAACCGCTGCCCCACCACACACACACACACACACACGCACACACACACACACACACACACACGCACGCATGCATTTTCCAAGAAAAGAGAGGGGTGGGGGCGTAAGGAGAAATAGCCACCAAATTTTTAAATGGTTTTCCTGATTTGACGTTTGGTGTTTTGACATTAATGTTATTGATGAGGTTTCAGGGAAACAAGGCAAAAGAAATAAAGGAGAACTTGAAAACGAAATGATCATCGTTTCCCTCTTCTTCTCTGCCAGAAATAGACCCCTTTCTTCACCTGAGCCTGAAACAGACTTATTGTTCTCAGGTGTTTCCTTCATCACGCGCATTTCCCCGTCTGAAATCGCAGGAAATGGTTTTCCCATCAGTGAGCTTGTACGTGGAGCCCTCTCCCGCAAAGGGCTTGATCTTTTCTGATTCGAACGTGAAAGTTTCCTTGCCTTCATTTCCCCTCCGTCTCTTCAAAAGCCCCCACCCCCTTCCCCATGCACACACCTCAGATAGTTTTCTAAAGCCAGAATTTTTGCTCTCTAGGGTGTTTTTCGGTAAACAGTAACGCTACATAAACACCTTCTTCACTTGCAAGTTACAGAGAATTTAAATTTGACCCTCCTGGGCATGTATGTTTCTGAAGGCACAGGGATAAAGCCCACTGAGATGCAATCAGACACCGCAACCAAGGGTGATACAGTGGCCTTGTAAAAGTAGGGCCGTAAACAAAGTAACTTTAAAATCTTAGAAAGCTGTCCAGTTTGAGCAGATTTCTTCCGAAGCAAGTTTGAAACGGAATGAAGTCTTTAGAGAAGTCGATAATTTCCTTTCTGCTAAGGTTTAGTAGCCCTGGTTTCTAATGCACTAGTACATGCGCTGACTCCATATCCTAAGGTGCTGATCTGCTTTCTTTCTCTTAATAAAGACCATATCTAGGTTTTAGTCTCCACTCCAAGCCTCTGCACTTGCACTGGAAGCTTAGCCAGGCGCTGTATGTGGGCAACCGGTTTCCTGAGCTGGGCCTGGGACTGCTCTTCCCAGAATTCTGCTTTTTATCTTCCCAGGTGTTTGTTGGGTTTTTTAAATCTCATTTGCAGCAGACCTAGGATTTTCCAAGTGTTCCCTGATAACGCAAGGTTTCAGGCCAGCGAGATGCACGTTTGCGGCCTCTGTGGTTCCTACTGCTTGTGCCGTAAACCTTACTGGTGGTATTTGGTAGATTTGGTGCTTAAGGCCCAAGACAAGGTTTCGAGGCAGATCTCCACAAAGTAGAACTTCAAAGGCCTGTCAACTCAAAAGCAGCTGACACTTCACCTGTCCAGGAAGCTGGACATTGCAAGTATTTCCTGTTTTCGGTTTGTTTAATTTGTTACTCTCGTCTTCTCTGTAGAATTCTTATTTTTGAAATATTGCATACATGGTGTCTCTTTGTGACCTGTGGTGTAGCAGTGTATCAAATGCTTTCTGAATATCAATGGATATATATGGATATATATATATATATGTGTGTGTGTATATATATATATATATTCCATATTCAGTAGGGGGTATTTAAAAGTGTGTCTATTCCTAGTTTTAGTTAATTATCTTTTAATGAAAGTGTCACTCATATTCACATCTGTAATATTGGAAAGAGATAATTAGATTTTCAAATGAGAATCAGCCACCTTAAATTTTGCACCAGAAAATACCAAGTATATTTCATTCTAATGAGATCTGTAGTGGGGTTTTAAAATTCATCATAATGTGCTTCAAGAAAGATAATTCAACAGACTCGCAAGATGAAAGATTTTTTTTCCCCCTAAGTCTTCTTAAAGCTATTACATTGGACTTATGCAATTCTGATAAAATATTCAAAAATATTACGTAAAGTCTAGAACTGTACCCCTACTGCCACCCTTGCGCCCATCACTTCTTCTCATTAGAAAGTTTACTTTGACTAAACTATCCGCTTCCATCTTCCCTGCCCTGGTTTTTCTCTCCTGCCAGTGCAAGCGAAAAAAGATACTTGTTTTAATCGAGCGCCTGCGGATGCAGAGTGCAATTCCTCCTGCGGAACAGGCCGGCCAGAGCGGTCTCTGCACACAGCCAGGCACCCTCTATTTACATACATCTGCATATCTGCTCAGGCCCCCGCATTTCGCCATTAAAGCGCGTCCCTGTCTGTAGCGGGATCCGCTAGGCAGAGCCCGCGTCTCCATTGCCCTCACTCACATCTCTACTTCGAGCTCCCTAGTAAACAAATCTCTGGTCCGATAATAATGACTTTGCCTCATTCAAATAAAAAAAAAAAATCGAGTAGTTAAAGGGCATTCTACATGGTTTTGCTTGGACCCCCCCCTCTTCGCTGAGCGTGTGTGTGTGCGTGTGTGTGTGTGTGTGTGTGTGTGCTCACGAAGTTTGGGAGTCGCGCTCGCGGGGGCGCGTGGGGTGCAAGCCCCGAGGTCCCCATCGCTGCCCTGTCCGGGGTCGCCGCGTCCCAGGCTCCCGCTGCAGCGCTCCGAGCCCTGGAAGCCGCCAGGCTCCGGGCCGCTGAGAGTCCGGGCTGCGCGTCATTTGCAGTCTGGGGAATGTTGATCACCTCACTAATTACACCTCTCTCTCCCCCCTCTCCCTCTCCCTCTCCCTCGCTCTCCTCTCTCATTCCCAGAGTGCATATCGGGAATAGACACACAAAGACATGCGCACTCAACTTAATCAGCCATTTTTTTAAACAGGGCTAAAACGATAATAATTAGCAGAATAAAGACATATCGGATTTTCATTTCCTTTCCTCCTTTTCCCAACCCCTTCACAACCAAACAGCGAGACCGCGGTCGGCACATGCTTTAACTCGTCCCGGACCCCCGAGGACCGCTCCATGTCCCCCACTTTCTGCTCCAGCGTTTTTATTTTCACCCAATAAAGTTGGAGGATTATTTTTTTATTTTTTTAAATTTTTTTTTTAAATGAACCCTCTCGTTTTACTTGGATGTGATCAGCTGTAAGTAAAATAAAAGCAAAACAAACAAACAAAAAAAAGAGGCGAAGATCGAGTAGGAACTGCAGGGGAAATGGAAAGTAAGTTTTTTCTTTAACTTTTATTGAGTAGTTTGTGTTAAATTTAGGTCGAGTATCGATTATCTTTCCAGCCTGATCTTGCACAATCTTTGATATTTCGCTCCCTCTCTCTGCCTCTCCGCCTCTCTCGCTCTCTGCCCCCGGCTCGCTCGCTCCCGCTCGCTCTCGCTCACGGCCCCTCATCCCGACCATCTCTTCCGCTCTGCCCCCCTTTTCTATCTCTTTCCCCCTTTTTCTTTGGCTCGAGGATTCGCTCCGCGGAGGGAGGGGGGCGCACGGAGGGGCCTGATCTCCCACTGCCTTTGGGGGACTGCGTTTTTCGGGATTTAACTTTTGGATTAAGCGGCGGATCGCCCACGTTTGGCCGAGCGTTGTGCTCTCCGGTTCCCTGGCTTTTCGGGTTCTGTCTGCACCGCGAGCCCGGGCTTCGCGGTGGCCCGCGGAGGCTGTCAGATCGCGGCGGCACGGGCGCTGCCGGGGACCCCGCTCGCCCGGCGCCGCGATCGGGGTGACCCTTCCTGCGCACCCGTCCTCCGAAAGTTTGGACGTTGGTCGGTGGGGCTCGGCGACCCCATCCCTGCTTTATCACCCCCCCAACCCCCGATTCGGTCTGGATTTCCCCCCTTCCTCTCCCCGAGTGCCCCCGGAGGGTGCCGGCGCGGCGGAGGCCTGGGGTCTGCGCCCTCGGGCGGGGGCGCGGGCCGGGCGCGGGCTGCAGGCGGCAGCGCGCGCGGAGCGGCGGCGGCGGCGTGGCCGGGGCTGCTCCCGGCGGGCGGGCGGCGCACGGAAGGCAGGTCCGTTAGGAGGCGGGATCGCCGGGCCTCGGGACCCGGCGCCCGCCGCGAGGCGGTTCTCGGGCGCCCTGGCTGCCGGTGCGCGTTGGACCAGAGCACAGATGCCCGAGGCTCGGGGTCCAGAATCTTTTCCTTTCTTTTTGGCAGAGAGCAAGGGGTGTGTGCGTGCGTGTGTGTGTGTGTGTGCGCGCGTGTGTGTGTATGGGGGGGAGGCCGTGGCTGGCTGTGAGAACTGATTTATTCCCCGACTGCCCCCCCCCAAAGGGGTTCCAGGTCTACGAGCGAACTTCACCTCCTTCGCCTCTCCGGCATCAGTGCGCCTTCCGGCCGCGAGCAGCTCCGGGCAGCGGGGCTGGAATGCGTCGGGTCTCGCCTTCCTGCCTCTTCCACCTCACTCCCCTCCCCCATTCTTTCTGCTCTTCTCTATCGGACAAAAAAAATAATAATAAAAATTCTCATGGATGGTATAAAGTTTCTCCGCCGATGTCCAAGTTACAGAGGGCTCCCCATCCTGTTCCCCTTCCCCCAGAAGACGGTGCACACTGGTTTGCATTTCTTTGTTACCTGCGATCCGGGCGGGGGGCTCCTGTCGGCGCTCGGGCTGGGGTCCGGCCGGGAGACCAGGCTCCGGCGGGCGCCTTTGGCCGCCACTGCTCACTTCCGCGCGGTTCTGGTGAGGTCTTAGCTACCGTTCGGTGAGACACCCTCCTTGTAGGTACCAAAGGTTCAGATCGCAAACGCGGACTTCCCCGCCACGCCGACTCCCTGCACACACACACATACACACTCACACTCAACACACACTCACAGACTCACACACACATTCTCCCTGCACTCCCCCACCGCCAGCCCCACCTTGTTGCCTCTCCTCTCCCCCCCTTCAAAAAAAAAAAAAAGCACACACATAACAACAACAACCCCCCCAAAACCAAACAAAAACCCAAAGACAAAGTTCACTGGCGGAAGATGGTGGGGTTGACACTGACCTGCACAGAGGCAGGTTCGCTGGAAATCTGGCGGTCCCGGTTTCGACAGTTGCATTTCCTTCTCCTGAGTCTCATTCCCCTCCTTTTTTTTTTTATTAACTCTGTTCCATGTTTAATCAAGGATCACGTAGATGGCAAAAGGAGAGGAGAGACAGAGAGAGGAGAGAGAGGAGAGAGGAAGAGAGAGGAGGAGAGAGAGACAAGAGACAGAGGAGGTTTTTTTTTTTATTGTGTTCTGGATTTTCAGTGGCTTGATCCCTATAAACGTGGAGTGCTTAAAGCTCATATGTAGTATTATATTTTTAGTTGGGTGGATGGATGGCGGAGTCAGGGAGAGGCTGCGGCTGCCGCTGCCTTTTCGGGTGTTGCTTAGATTAAGGCTGAGACTTGGCTGCGATTGAGACGCGACAGTGACACGGGCATCGATCGCTTCCATTGAGAGCAATGCAAAAACACAGCCCGGGTATGTAACACTCTCGGTGCCATCGACACTCGCTTTACTTTATATTTACTGGCAGAACTGACAGAGCAAGCTCAGACTTTCTTTCTTTCTTTCTTTTTTTTTCCCTCTCTTCTCTTTTCTAACTGAAGAATAAAAACAATGGGGCATAGAAGTTGTTGGAAATGCTGGTTTAAATACAACAGAAAGGAGATATTCGTGATTATTTCACTCCCTCTGTGGCTGATTGTGTTTTAGAGTTTCTCTTCTCCACAGAGGAGCATATTAAAGAAGATGAAGATTTTCCTTTTTTCCTTCTTTATCTTTAAAAAAAAAAAATCCTTAAGGGAATATTTGATAGTTTTCAACATTTGCGGTTCCAATCAGCAAGAAGGCACACAAAAATAAAAGATGGCTAGCCAGCTGTTTTAACCTCTTGCACCTGGCTTCAGTGTGGGGATCATAAGGTTTATACAGTTATTTTTTTTTTAAAGAAGGTTTTAATATTTATGGCATAAAGCAGGGAGAGAGCATCACTGTGTATTTACTCAATAACTGGTTGCTTTTGGATTTAAAAAAAGTAAGCCAATATTGAAGTGTTTTCATTTTTATGGCAATGGAGATATAGTCAATGAGATATGGGGGAAATACCATAAATCTAAAAAGTGAAATGTACCTAAGGAACAAAGAAAGGTCAGGTAAACCAGCTGTGTCAGTCAAAGCCATAGCATCAGCTGTGGGGTTAGGCAGGGAGAGTGGGCTCCGGGTCTGCGAAGGGAAAGTTGCCACTTAAAGTTCAGCTCCATTGTCATCTTTTGCAGTTTTTAGCAGATGAGCCCTTATCTGTTCATTAATTTTGAGCTAGTTGGATTATTTGAAAAGATGCTGCACCAGCAAGGAAAACAGAAAGGAGGCTGAGAAAAATCGCTGTTTAATATTGCAGAATTTACTGCTTCCATTCTGACCATGAGCCTAAAATTTACACAATGAAATTTGATTATCTTTAATAACAATATTAGATCCTGCACTGGATGGATGAGAATTGAGGTGGTTTTGTTGATTGCAAGGGTTTAATGTTGCATTTCAGAATCTGATGTGGTTTGGCCTCCCTTCCATTAACTGGAAAACCCCTGAGGTTTTACAATTATTTCTTAAAGATAATACATTTAAGATCGCATTGGTAGGCTGAAGAAAAGTCATAAAGGCAAGACGGGAGGCCCTTAATAACTCTTGAGATTCAGACATGTTCAGCAGTTAGATTGGCTCTGCCTTCACCAAGGGTCGACGATGTGTCATTTCCACGAAGCCAAATTGCCCTCTGCCTATATGATATTAATGTGCAAATCAATATTTCAGGGATTAAATTTCCCTTCTTCATTTTTTATGGTTTCTACCTCAATAAGTCTCAAGTCTATTAGAAGAGGCTGGATGATTTAAAATCTTTCACTGCAGAATGGCTTGTCGTAGTCCTGTTTCACAGACCATTTTAGGATTTTCGTTATAAAGACTAAGGGCATCCGAAACCAGTCGTGAGGCAGTCCAGGGCCAGGTTCAGTGGCATAAAGCCCTTGTTCGACTAAGAGCTAAGAGCTATTGGAAATGTAATATATATGTTTCTGTTATCTGCACACACACACACACACACACACACACACGTATGCATGCTGCTGCTTTAAAAATATTATGTTAATCACCTATTGATTTATTTCAAAATCGATGGAAGTGCCTTTCTTATTAGTGATTTGTTCAGCATTCTTGAAGACTGTGTTAATTTTCTTAAAGACTGGGCATGGATTAGCTTGGTGTGAAAATATTTGGGAGGGATTTTCATCCAGCAGCATTTTCCTAAGGAATATTTCTGGACACCGTTGTTTGTCAGAGTCATAATCAAGTGTTGTCATCTACATACGTTGTTGTCATAGCTATCATTGCATTTTGTGGCTGAATGATCTGGCTGATATCTGTGAAGGGAGGCCTTCTTCAGTTCCTTCCACATTTCTTTCTAGCACTCAGGAGGCACAATGTTTCTTTTAAGTCTCTTGGAGAAACACAATTGCAAAAGAAAATATGCGATTTGGTTGGAAATAATACAAAGCAGAAATTTGGGAGGTCAGAATAAGAGATTGGGACTTTATCACATAATCTTGGGAAGGCCTACTGTCTATCATTTGGTGGTGTTTTATAGTCTAAAACCATCTGGACCAAGTTCCGCACAGCTGCACGAATTTCATATGTGATAGAACATTTTTTCCATTCAGTGTGAAATGTTCCTTCCTAAAAAACGTACACCAGACTCGCTTAATTTAGTCTGTTAAAAGAAATGCACATGAAAAAGGACAAAAGGCTCTTTAATCTCTGCAAGCTGTTTGTTTTTCTTCAAGATTCCTGTCTGTTTGGGTTTGAAAAGTCATGTTTATCGAGGAGATGATTCTGAGGTGTGACATTAAAATAATATATGATTTTTGGACCGGTGGCCATGCTCCTGCTTAATTTGCAGAACTACGTTTTATGCCTGTCAAAACACAGAGTTAATCTATCCTTATTTACAATTAATCTCAATAAAATTAATCTTAACTATGCTTTATTCAGTGGCTTAAAATATCTAATTATATTCAATTAACTGCTGTCATAGTAATTAACATTGCTTAATTGCCTCTGCATATATTTGTGTAAAGCTCATTAGGTGCTGCTGGCTCCTTTTCTCCTTTTCTACTTGCTATTTTTGCTGTTGTCAAACCATTTTCATCTCCCAAGGTTCGACAGTGTCAGCGAGGGCAAATTCTTTAACATTTTCTCGAAATGAGTGTCATTGCCTGCCTATGAGAAGATACTCGTTCTGAGTCTTTAAAGGCGAATCCGTGCCCCCCACCCCACCCCCCACTCCTCTTCCCTCAGCCCTGGTCCCCAGCACACTCACCAAATATTTTCTGTCATTGTTGCTGGAAATATGAGAAGCCAGGTTAAGCTTTGTGCTTATAAATGAGGAGGCTTTCCGGGTCTGCCTAAGGGATGTACCCACAGGCAGACTTATTTTCCTCCAAGACCATTCTAAGGGTTAAAGACTTGGCCAAGGTTCAAACTGAAAAGCGCCCAGGGAAAGTGCCTGTGAATATGTACAAGTTTCATGTAATTAGCGCTTAATTATATTAACATATGCAAATTGTCAACTTAGGAGCTTGTTGAGCTGGCAAAGATCAGCTAGGCACAATTGCTGTATTGTTCAGAAACAATAATGGATTTCAAGTTGGATTGTGGAAACACATAACTAGCTATCTAATTTAACTCATACCATGGTGAAATTTCATTAGTCTCCATGGAGACTGGTTTAATTGTGCTGACTAATGTTCTGGGCTGCAGAATGTCCTAAAAAGAAAGCGTTGTTTGCCTAATCCACCTTACAATGACACTTGTTTGTACATGTTTCCCTTGTGTGAGAATTTGCATATGCAAATAAATAGTTTCTCGGCCCCCGTTTGTCATGGCTGTTCATTACCCATGAAGAGGACATTGTTACCAGGCCGTCCCTGACTCTCCCAAGGCGGGATAGTGTCAACCAGTCCAGCGACATTCTTTCATAATTTGTTTCTGATTAATAGACCAGAGTGAGTGTCACTCTCTTTGGGCATCTGCGAAAGGAAGGTCAGTCCTTTCTGCAGTGACTGAAGGACTTTCTCTTCTGATGAGCCTTCCCCTTTTTCCACTCATTGGTTAACATAATCATATTTAAAATAATGTATTCTTTCCTAAGCATGCCTCTGCTAATAATCTCTAGTTTCCTAAAGCAAAAAAAAAAAAAAAAAAAAAAAAAAAAGATAGGAAAAGAAAAGAGATTCTGTCATTGGAATATTAATCCTGTTTTTGACAGAAAGGTAAACTGATATAATTGCTTTTCAGTTGAAGGAATGGGGGTTTATACAAGTGTGAAAGCATCGGAAAAGGATTAGCATTTTTTTGCATAATGAAAAGCTCTGTTGAATAGCGTCCTGAATGGCTGACTGGATGACTAAGATGAAAGGAAAATGGAAACGCAGGCTCCTCTCTTTAGGCCTGTGCTCCGCTGTCTCTAAAGTTATGTTTGTCCAAGACTTGAAGAAACAAGCAGGGGCTCAGGTTTCAGCCACTTGATGAGATGCCCCGAGTTTCCAGCATCCCTGGGAAGTAACGCGTAAGACAGCCGTGCAGCTAGAGGGCGTCGCACAGAGGTTTGTACCTTGGAGGGTTTTCAGAAACATGCTGGGCTGACCAGATATTGGCTATTGGGCGTCAACAAGTCCCAGCACCTTGCTGGCAAAAACAGTCGTTTCGGAAAAGGCCAATGGCGCGTGGTGTGGGTATTTAATCGAGTTACTGACAGAGTACGTGGTGGGGGGTTTTCCCCTCCGTTGGCTATCAACAGCTGTCTCAGCCGGTGGAACGCTTGGCTGGGGAAAGAGTTGTGTGACTTTGGGACATAAATGTTGTAAGCGGCCTATCTATCAGTTTTCGTGGATGGGAGGGGATGGCAGAAGCGGATACAGAGTTATTTTCTTAGGATTTCACTCATCTCATGTTGCCTCGTAGGTGTGTCGCGTATTTTTCACTTAGAGATAAGTCTTTGAAAAGGTGGCCGGGTACCTTACGTTCACTCTAGGAAACATTCGCAGCCAGCTTTCTCTCGTCACCGGTGCGGGGTGTAACTGGGTATCAGTTGACAACATGATCAGGGCTCTAAAGGATGTTTCTTCAGCCAGAATTAGGGTAGTTAAAACATCATGACTGTTAAGACACCTTTGAAGGTGGGAATCGGTTCTTCTGTCTGTAAGAAGTCAAATGCAGTGTGGGTGATTCCTTCCGTGTGTCCATTTTAAACAAGCCCTTTCCCGTTTGGGGGGTCACCCCAAGGGAGCCACTGAAGACCGCCCCGGAGCTGGGTTGAAAGATTCCGCCAGATATGAATCTGACTTGTTTCGTTGCTGGGGTGTAGAACTTCCCTTTGCCTAATCACTTCAGCGATTCGGCGGCTGCGGTGCTATTAACATGCTTACGTGGAAACTTGGGAAATCAGAAGTGTTTTCACGTAAATTAAAGTATAAGGGTTGCCTCTTGAGTACAGAATATTGTAAAGGGAAAGTGTTTGATCTTTGTTATATAAAGTCACCGAAATTCTTTACTAGAGTCCTTTTAAAAATTTGTCAAGAAATTCTGGATTGTTTCAGAAACTTTTATGGCTAACTTTATGATATGCTTGCAAAAAGTCTTAAAAGAACAAAAAAATAATCCACATGGAGGCTATTTTTTTTTTTACATGCAGAAGGGCTTATTAAGGTATTTCCATAAGAAAAATGTGTTAATTTAAAAAATAAATTCATTTATATTTTAAGACATTGTTAACCAAGCACCACCATGTGTTGTACCTGGCAGCTTTCCAGCCACCATGGGAGTGGATCACACATGGGTTAATAGTAGCTTATGTGATGTCTGCATTCTTAGGAAATGGGCAAAAGCCCAGGGTATTCCAATATCAAGATTTCAGGAATCGGACAGAAAGCAGAATACATGTTTATATGTGAACAGATGGACGCATGTGAGAACTAAGTGCACAGTTTCTCTTGGCACTTGTTTTGGTTATCCCCGATGTTGTAACCGGGGTCTTAGTGCGCTCAGAGCCTTTGATGGCTGAGGACAAAATGGTCTTTTAATGAGGGCTCGATGGCATGATTTTCTTGCATGAGGATTGTACCCCGTGCGATCTTGCTGGATTTGATGTTCTGTTAATCCCCCAGTGTCAGAGGTCCACAAGTCGCCTCGAAAGTTTGATATGGTTTCACGTTTGCCGTACAAGCCTCTGTCGGAGAATGGCTGCTCGCCACTCTCCTTGCCTTTCAAAGGTCTGCGAGTGAAGTAAAATTTAGCCATTTTGAGGCACTTTTGAAAGGATGCACACAGCTTCGGAATGGCGTTGGCACTCAAGTCCTATTTGGCAAGCAGCTCATCTCTGATATGATTAGCCACTTAACGTTCTGGAGATCAAAAAAAAAAAACAACTAAAATTTAAGAATTTGAGCAGCTTGACTCGGTTAACGCGTCACGACGCCGTGGTGGTCTAAGAGAAGTTCTGAATAGGTGTTTTCGCCAGACAGGTCAGGTGTTCGCACACTAGCATCACATGTGTATTTAGATGATCGATCATTTCTAATGTTGGCTTGTCCTGGGGGTAGGACAGTGGCAGTTGATCACTTCTGAATGGTACCCATTCTAGCGCCTCTAAAATTTACGGGTTCCATTGTGTTCTAGCTGTAAAAACAGAAAGTGTTCTGCAAGTATTTACTCAGATCTAAATCATTTTAACCAGGGAAAATTGACTTTTGGGTTAAAATATGCATTTTATAACTGTCCATAAAATTTTTTTTTCCTTCACTGTAAAGAAGAAAGGAAATCTATAGCTTTAAAAACGGTAAAATACAAAAACATATGAGCTGGTGTATGCCACCTGGTTATATGGCTAACAACAAAACAAAACAAAACAAAACTTCGTAAGAGAGAAATTTATGGAGAATCTTAAATTTTGCCTGCTTGGAAGAGTAAATGGAAGAAGCCCATCCATTTCCCAAAGTGTCTTCACTAAACCTGAAGGCAGTTCACGTGGATTCTCTAAAATACAGTTCTTAGTCGTTTTTTCTCATATATTTGGGAATAATGAAGTTAATACTTAAAATTTTTCTGAGCCACTAATTAATTGAGAACGAGCCATCTCTTTTGGTTTAGTAGACACACACCAGGAGTGTGCACACACACACACTCACACTTCTACCCTCTGTCCATGTTAGTCTCTCTCTTTCCTCTTTAGATGTATTCATGGGGGGAGCCTGTGAAATCTTCCCCTTGCAGACTAAGGATCTTTCCTTTTCTAAGGACTGGCCTATATGGCCACAGGAGAAGAACAGGTTGGATGGTAAAGCAACTGGAAACTCGCAAAATACTGAAGCTGGGAACTGCCTTGGAGTTATTCAGTTCATCCAGTCCATGTTAAAATATGGGCTATTGGATTCAGATGCAATTGCTGAGTCACTCAGCAAGGTAGGAAAATGTCAGGCCAGGAACTCAGAAATCCCAACTGGAGGACCCATGGTCATACAACTATTATGGCTGCTTGGAAAGGGGTTTGTTACATGACTGAATAGTGACGAGGGGAAGAGGAAGATGTATAATGGTGACCCCGCAGCGATACTGTCTCCTCTGAGGGGGTGGGTTCTCTGTTAATAAAAGGAGACACACAGAATCTAGATGGCCACTTATCACTGTGTGACTGTAAACGTATTTTCGCCTAAGTAGGAGGTTAGACTGGGTGCTTTGAATGGTCAAGAAGAGTGTATGGTTCTTAAACATACCGATGATCTCAGTGACTTAAACGTATTCTTAATAGTGAACACAGTGTTAAGAACAAGTTTCTATTCTGCATGAGGAAAGTAAACCAAGACAATGCTGTGATGTTTCAGAGGCAGCATAGTATATAGAAAAAGTGACACTTAGTTAAAACCAGACATTCTTTTGATTCTGTTTAGCTCAGTTTGTTTTAACTTAAGTTTTAGACATTTGAAAATCTACTCCATTCTTTGACAACTCAATGACCAGTAGAAATTACGTTAGATCAAATAGACACCTGGGTTAGCTTCTTGTTATGGATGACCTTATCCACACGATTTAACCTTCCTGAGCCCCAGTTTCCTAACGTCCTCAACTTTTCCTCCGAGTTGTTGTCGAGATTACATAAGACTCAAGTGTTGTGAACATTAAAATAAGTGAATGCGACGGAGCCTGAGGCCCTATGTTCATCTTCTTTGTTTTCAATAGCTGGTTTTAATGTAGTACTCAACTACGGGGCATTTGGTAAAGCAGAGCTTCAGGAAATTTTTGAGTAGAGATGCCTCTTTCCCACAAGGGAGGGAGCTAGGAGTTAGGCAATGGGTATGTGGAAGGAGGTGTCCTTCTCCCCATATTTTCTCACCTAGGCTGTCACCTAGGTGGTATGTAGGTGGACAGTCTTCACCTCGCTATCTGCCACTCACTCCATCATCACATGTTGCTCTGGTTCTGAGTTGTTTCTAGATGTTGCTTGCATTTCTGAATCTTTTTCTAAGAAGCAAATTGGAACTGAAACAGTTTTTAAATAATTCAGACCTCAGTCTATCCATGAATTCAAGATTCCAGGCTGTCCACTACATACAATAATAGAAGAGACCACAATGCTTATTTCAATCTTGAAGTTGACTCAGATTGCTTGAAGGCCTTTGGACTAGAGGATGCTTTAGAAATACCTTTCTATGTACTGGGCATTATGGTGTTTTGGCATGTCATGACGTGGATGTAGATACTGCTACGTGGTGCCCTGTACATCAAAATTTATACCAACTTAGAGAAGAGATCCAGTTATTAATACTTCAGCAATATTGTAAAACCCTTTTCTTGGGGGATTTTATAGCCAAGTTATGAGTCTCTTCCTGGCTTACCACTTGGAAGAGATTGTCGTCCTTTATCTTTCTACAGTAATGCATTATTCAATGGAAGACTACCCAGGTTCAAAGATGATGAATCATTTTAAGGGCTAATAAATTTATAAATAAAATTTTTTGGACTATCTAAATTAAAATGGACTTCAATTATGGTTTTTCCCAATGTGAGACATGAAAGATACACATTAAAATATTGTGTATATTTTTATGGGAAATATAAGTGTATTTGGATTATAATTTCCTAACTGTGAGTTTGAATTTTTTCTTCATATTTCTATATGTTTGGTTCACACTTTTTGTTAAAGTTTTCCTTAAAAACGAAAGTGTGTGACTTGCCTATGTTTTAGTCATTTATAAGTGGCCTTGGACTTGACAATTCATTTGAAGGACATTTATTTAAGGCTAAGCATTTATCGAATACTAGTAAAGTGAGGATATATTTCATTGAAAGAAAACAGTTAGCATCTTAGCATTTTTCGTGATGCTTGTCGAAGTGGTTCCTGAAAAATGTCAGCCTCCATGAAGGCAGCACTCATGTCTGTTTAAGCACTGTATTCACAGTGACAGACATTGCCAAATCCTTGGGAAATATTCTTAATTAATATCTTCAATAAATATCTATGGAATAAATGAAAAAAAAATGAATGAGTGTCAATTAAAAATATACTATAACTGAAAATAACTTTACTCTTGGAATCTGTCTCTCCTCTTGAAATCTAGGAACTGATTAGAAATATACAACCTTAAAAACATCTGGGTCTGTCTTGGAGAATCCTACAGGGAAAAATATTCTCCAGCACACTCTAACTGGGTTTTTATATTAGAACCGTAGATTGTTGCAGTCGGAAGGGATACAGAACAGTTCCCTCGTTTGACCCACAAGGAAACCGAAGCTCAGAGAAATTCCTGAAAAATATCACATAACTACACAGCGCAGCTGATGAGATCTAATGCATATGTATGTGTCCCCTTCTGCAAATCATTTAATGTTTTTTTTCTTTTTTTCACTTTAGTCGGCTTCGCTCCTCCCATATCCAAAGATTCTGTAATATTAACATGAGAATCATTTCTGTTACACTGGAGATTTTTTATTTGCGGAATTTTCCCCAGCAAAGGCAGATTTTCAGGTGGTACCTTTTCTGTGATGACCCTAGACAGACAGGCTGGCTGCTCTGGGATCCTAGAGCTGAGTGGCTAGAGATAGGACGAGAATGGCCTGAAAGGTGAAAACTTGCAGGAAACAAAGGGGCGGGTCCTTTAGTTCTCGAAATGAAGCAGGGGGCACATTAGGAGTCATTCGGGTCTGCCAGAAGTGGCTGCTCACGGAAGCCTGTTTAAGTGCTCACATTCACCAGGAAATCATCATGGGCGGAGCTTAAAGTGGTTCACCTCTGATTTATTCATGAACCTCACAGAGCACTTGGCTTTGTCCTCGCTCTGGGAAGGGGGACTGGCGCCAGTAAGAACAGGAATAAAGAGCTCCTCTCGTGGTCCAGGAGTGAATGGCACTTTACCTGCAGCCTCACCTGCTTCCCGAGGTCTGTTGGACTGCATTGACCGATCGGCTGTGTGTCCACAGATGAATTGAGAGGAGAGGTTATAACAAGTACCCCCTCTGTCGTTTCCACAGTGTACATGACGAAATCTACAGGACTGGAGCTTGGGTTCTAACCTAACCTGAAGGTGGTGGCATTTGGGCTAAATGGAAAGGCTCCCCTCTCCCTTGTCTTTAAAGTTTGAAGAGTTTCACATTTAAAAACAGTTGGAAAATCGTTGCTTCTTTCTAATTGAAAGATGCAGCGATCTCGGAGTAAAATGGGTTTGGACAATCTCTCTCCCAACAAAAAATGAATTGAGAGAGATTTAATAACATAGGAAATTAAGGTTCGAGAATAAAATATGTACAACACAAGTAGAAACAAAGAAATGGGCTTGCCGATGGAACAGCTGTGTTTATCTGAGTGGCTGTCTGTGCCACTTCACAAATTCTGCTTACGTTAAGGGACAGGGACCTTTAAGAGACAGTCAGCTGGCCGGTTTGCACTGGAGCAGAGGTTGGCTAGAGTTACTTAAATCCCCAGAGCAACATTTAGTTAATGCTAGTCTCTTTTGTTTTCTCCCTGATCCTGTCCAGCCCGGCTTCCCTCTTCTCCTTTTGATGAAGTTGGTCTCTTACTACTTAACGTGCATATATTGACACAGAAATTTCCTCAAATTTTCACAACACATTAACCCAGAAGAGCCATATTAGGAGATGGTGATGAGAGTTAATGATATGTCTTTAGATAAAGCCATTCCCCCAGTGCAATCACACCAGAGTCATCAGCTCATTTGTCATGGCTGAAGTGAAAACGTCAGGGCCAATGAGTGTATGAGCTCTGAAGGGGGCGAAAGGGCTTTCGGAGAGGGACATTTTTGTGCTGGGAGGTGGCCTTGGCTTAGAGTTAGCTCCAGGGACATACTGGGATGGGCCAACGCTGGCTGCTTACAGATCCTCAGCATAACAGAATTAGTTGGGACAATGGAGAGGTGGGGGTCGTGAGGATGGGTGTGTTTCTGGAGACCCGCTCTAGGCTGCAGGCCAGAGACTATGGGAAAAAAGAAACGAGGTGATTTGCTAAAAATTATTTTAAGGGATGTGTCGCATGCCGGTCCATTGATGTCAGCAAGCTTGAAGTCACAGGTTCGCATGGCTTCAAGGGAAGACCTAAATTTGTGCACGTGGCTTTTGTTTTAAATTTAGCTGCATGGAGAGAATTTTGATCTCAAGATCTAGAAACTTTTCCGGGAGGTAGTATTTGAGAACACAAAGATAACATTCAGGCATAGAGTACTTTTGAGAGTATCTTAGAGCGAAAGTTAATACTTAATTTAAATAACAATCATTACGGTGAAATCCTTGTTGCATTTTTGAACTTGCACAGAACCAAGAAGCTAAACTTTCTTTACACAGACTTCATTCTGAAACTTTAATTGAAAATTAACTTATTTTCTTCAGCTACCAAAGTCCTTATCTCGGATAGACCAGTACGAGCAGATTTATTTCATTTCGGACCAGTGAATTGTTCTTGCTCAGATAATGTGCCCACACAACCTTTTCTTGTTTAATTCTATTGATTTACAGTGTTAACGTGGAATAATCTGATACCTGTTTCCTGCCCTTTGAGTATTTCTCGTCAAAGAGGCTGATTAGCACCCCCCCACCCCACCCCAGGGTCTTTAGCTGTTTTAAATGTATAATTATCATTGCATGTCATTTGATAGCTGTACTAATTGCTGGCAACTATTGTCTGTTTGCACTTAATGCTGAAACCTGATCAACATCCTGCTTTGGTTGATGTTTGGTGGTAAACTTTAATTAACTCTTATTGCATTGAAGAAGAGTTCAGGCTTGCTGCTAACTAATCATTTACCTTCATTATGTCCTGACAGCTTCACTTGTTCTCGATCCTAATAGATACACCAGTCAGTAAATAAACCTACAAACCTTATGCCTGGTGGTCGCTCCACGCGGCTACTTGGCTACTTAAAGTATAAGGTAATTGGGCCCAGATAATTATTTAGTTAGTTTAGTATCTCTAGTTCTGCAGACACTAATCTTAATTGCCTCTCTCATGCCGGACAATTTTATTTTAATAGAAACCGTAGATTTGAGATAACATTATTCCTTCACCACGGTTCTTATGAACATGCATCTTTTCAATCAATACAATTAAGCTTGTCTCCTGTTGGAATTCTTGTCATTATTTTTCCTGAAATACTTTTCCTGTAATGATATTGAAGTTAAAGTAATCAGGTTACCAGCAGATCATGTAAAATTCAACTCAGAATTGCTGGCTGCTTGATTTTAATTTGTCTGACATCAAGTTTGTTTGAAAAGGGATAATATGTGGGTAAACCAAGGAGCTTATAATTATGGTTGACGTTTGTTTGTTTATAATGAAATCTAATTAAAGTTCATACATTTAAAACACAAAAGTTAATTACCGAATTGCTCACTTCACTTATGGACAGCAGTCAAATTAACTTTCAGGCCAACCCCTCCTCCCTACAACACACACACACACACACACACACACACACACACACCCTAAACAAAAGGCTCTCCATAATAGAAATAAAATAGCCCACTAACCTTAGTGATCAAACACAAATTTGCCAATATGTTATCCAGAAGAAAACTTGGCCTTCTACTATGTCCTCTATTATGTTAGTCCTAATGTGGTTTTTAATATAAAATAATGTTAAATATTTACATAGGATATCAAAGGGTACATAGGACATAAAAAGAGACTTCTATCTGATAGACCTTAAGAGTATTATGTAGAAAAAGACACTTGGTAGGGATTTAAAAATTATGAATAGAACTTGTTTCATTAAAACTATTTTGAAATCATGTAAAATCACTGAAATCATTGCTCAGAGAATAGGAATGTTTGCTGGAATACCTGACCTGTGATTAGTTTTATGAAGATAATTATGGTAGGTTTAGCCTGCAAGGAATGACATTAAAAAAAGTACTTAAACTGTTACACTTATTGTTATGTTGGTTATGAGATCATATTGGTGAGAATCATGAAACATAAATAGTTATGCAGTTGTTTTCTCTTTTAAATATTCAGTTGTTAGTAGTTCAGTAATGAATTTTATATCCGAAGAGGCAAAGAAGGTAACAATACATGCATATGTTAGAATATGTTATCTTCACATTGTATATGAGATAAACACACGTATGGAATGGTTCTCACCAGTCTGGTAAATCGCTCTTTGAAACCCAATATTCTATAGTTATATATACCTTAATAAAAACAATCAAGATGAATTTTTTAAATGTTCTATTATGACAACTTAAAAGCATTATCAACTAAACACTTAGATTGTGTGTATGCCAGAGAAGAGTCAATCACATTTTAAAGACTAGAAATATAAACATATGAAAAACATGGCAAATATGATTTATACATTTCTAAAAATGATTGATGCAGTCCATGTTCTTCCTTAGAAGTGTATAGACTTGAACTTTCAACTACAGTAGGGATTGAGAGGGAGGGGTCCGAGGACAGGATGTGGTCCCGACTATTGGGGGGATGCTTTGTGTAATTTACACAGCCTTTGAGTATTTCTAGAGAACATATTTATATGTATTTTAATATAACACCTGATTTATTTGTAGATTAATATTCATTTAGGGAGGCAAAGTAAAAGGATCGAACAGTCATTTAACTCGAATCCTACTTTGCATAGATGACACGAAGGGAAGATGGTTGATACTTAGGTGTGGCTGGGCAACCGACATTCAGAGGTACCTTTTCTTTCTATAAAGAAAACAAACAAACGAACAAACAAGTAAATAAATAAAGTGGTGGGGAGCCAGTATATTCTCACAGTATTGGCAAACGACAGCTTTCTAGCAATGCTTTAGCTGATTAGGACATCCCAAGCCTTCAATGAAGCAATCACTACAAAGCCCCAGTGTCAACTGGGGTACTAGCAAGAACAGTATCAAAGAAAGAATCAGAAAGAGGGACTAAACATAATTACAGTTCGTGTCCTTGTCTCACACCAATGCGAACTATTCATTCTCAGTTAGAATGAATAAGAAAATTAGAAATCAACTAGATTGGTTAAGGGTACCAAAGTTTGTTTACAGAGGGTCCATCTAGCTCACTGATGATGAATTTTTCCCGAAGCAATCAAATAACATGAGTCATATAATAGTGTGCTCTGGTTAAGGAGAGATTATTGATTTCTCTCTAAGGAAAGTAGCTGGAGTTTGATTAAAGTTTGAAGAAAACTGAGTCAAATTCCTATTTCCCACATCGGATCAAATTAAGAACTAATTATTGGACCGGTCGGCAAAGTGTACTTTGCCTCTTAAGTTCTCTAACACATATGTCTATGGAGATGTTAATTGTCATATAAAGTCCATGCAGGTTCAGAGATAAGAGAGAGAAGGAGGGAAATCGAGGCTGGGAAGAGAGAAGGAGAGAAAGAGACAATGAGAGAGAGAGAAGACCACCAAGAGTGAATCGCAAAGGTCCTGCTTAAAGAGAAGGAACTAAATCTGCATTGAATATCTAATCTAGGTCTTAATGAGAAAAATGAGAGGAAACTAGGGGAAAATGACTGAGCTGACTTGTACACTCATGTTTGTCTCTGCAAACTTTCTCGCCTTCAACATTTGCTTGTTTTAGACGCTTTGGGTATTTTGGTCACCTCCTTTCTCTTCAGACTTAATTACCTTCTCCCCTTTGTCGTGACATGGGTGGAAAGTTTTTGCCGTGTCAGGAGAGGTCGTCACACATTCTCCTGCAGTTCTCTTCATTAATTCCTTCTTGCAGAAGCATTTTCCCTCGTGCTGGGAAGGTAGAAGGGCGTAACAGAAGAGTCTTGGAATACCAGCAGGAAGCTCTAAGCTAGTTAATGCAGTATAATTGTCTGGACATACACTGGTCTTTGTTTGTGTGGTTCACTTCGAATCAGCTATAATTAACTCTAGAGTGTTTCCAGATTGCCAGCAAAGAAAAATTACAGCTTTTCTGTTTTAAATTGTAAAGCTCACAAACATCAACTATGCAGATTGCATTTACTTTGATGTATTTCTATCCTGCAAAGGAAAAAGAAAAAAAGCTATTGGCGCTCCCCCACCCCATCCCCCGCCCCCCAAAACGTGCTTTCGTTAAGTTATTTGATTTAGTGTCTATTGGAACATAATGGCTCCTTAATAGTTGGGCTCGAAATCTTTTGACTTCATATTTTCGATCCTTTGCAATCCTTGTATTTGCCTTGCCTCGTGCTAACTGCAGTGAGAACGACTTTATGCAATCGTTTATGAAATACTGGACAGATACTAAAATAAGCAAATTGCAGAGAAAGCCGACCTAAGAAAACCACCAGCACCCACTTAAAAGACTGAGATCAAAGATGTCTTCTGACGTAACCAGTGCTGCCACACAGGTACTTTACCTGTGTTTTGATATATCAAAAGAGAGACTGTGAGAAAAGGGTAGTTTCACGACTTTCTTCTCTTGGTCAGTGCACCACGCCCTTTTAAAAGCTTCTGTACAGTAGTTTGTAATTATGAATTCCAACACGGGTAAAAAATGAGGTAGCTGTGTGAGCTAATACAGCCGAGTACACAAAAGATCTGTCAGCAACTGATGCAAAAAAAAAAAAAAAGAAAGAAAAAGAAAAAAGTCCAGCCAAAATCTTTTTTTTTTTTCTTCTTTCTTCTGAATTTAACAATAAGGAATTTAAGCCTCAATGTGGCTTTAGCAACCAAAGAAAAGAAGCTCTTGGTGTCTGCATAATACCACTTTGATGGATTTTTTTCATCAGTTCTCTGTACGTGGCAACAAATAAACAAGTATAATTATACTTGTGAAGGTCTATTCATTGCTTTGTCAGGATTAGATATATGTGCCGTTTTCACACTGTGCCTCTCTTTTGTCTTTGCCTAACTCACTATGACATATTGATAGAGGATTTGGAATGGGGAAAAGGCCACAGCAGAGACAGTGATGACCTTTTGGAAACTTGATATAATTCAAGGATTTTTATTTATTTTCCTCTTTTTTTTTTTTTTTTTTTTAGGGCTTGTAACTTGTTACCAAATTCACGTATAAGTGGGCAACTTTTAACCCGTTTAAAATGGAGTAAATAAAGACGGTGCCATGAGCTGGCTGAAGAGCGGAAGAGAATAGAAACAATGAGCCCAGGGCCACGCTGGTCTTCTTTCCCAGCACTTAGCCGAGTGGCCAACCTAGCATTCCTCTCCCTTTCTTCTGTCCCCTTGATCACATCACGTTCTTTTTCATCATTTCACAAACACTGTCTCACTGGACCCGAGAGGGCGGGCTGGGACGATCTCAATTAAAAAACAGAGGTAAAACTGGCCTCTCTGATTTTGGGTTCTAATGGGAACTCTTGCTTTCTGAATGCAAAGGAATTCTATTGTTCCGAAGGCACCCCCTTTCATTAGCCGGGCTCCTCGTAGGTGGGTTTGGTCACTTAGCAGAGTTTAGGCAGCAGTGACTGCAGAGCGAAAGCAAAGGCACCGACGAGCAATAAAAGTTCTTTTCTGCATATTGTCCATTAGTTCCGAAAAAAAAAAAAAAAGGGATTTACACATCAAAGTCACTGATCTTGTGAATTACTGAGAATACCAAAATATGTGTACACGTATTCTAAACAGACCTGCAGGTATGTATTGTTCCGAATTTGGCATTGAAATTGTATTAGGTTTTCTCTTTGGGATTTCTAGAGGACTTTGGTGATTTCTAAAGGATAGGATGTTTGGCACTAGAGAATAGAAATTAGTAAAGACTAAATAGAAACCAGCCTAAATGGTGAAGCAACTTTTTTAGTGAGTTTACTTGTTACATAGTCATTTTGGAATGAATTCTGTGGTTTAAGTTAAATGGTTGTCTTTGTGGTCTTTTTGCTGGGACTTATAAAACTTCAGTGTAAGTTTCTTAAATGGGTCACGTTGATAAAAGAAAAATCTTCTCTGACGTTGATGACAATCAAATGACTTAGCATCATTTTCCATTTGTAAAATAGATGTATGGTGTCACTGTACATAATGGTCTAACTAACTTTTTAACTGCACAAACTAAAGTGATTCCATCAAAATATACTGGTAAACATGATCATGGTCATAGTCAATAACTACGGATTAAAAAATCAGGTAATATGTTACTAGTTCTATCAATTCAGATAGTTTTGTTATGATTGCTTTTGGAATGGAACGTAAATCTGATTATGTAGAAGACTTATGCATTTGACTTTCTGATTAATCTGTACCTTGTTGAGAAAAAATTGATAGGCAATTTTGTATAAAATTCTGTGGGAAAGTCGTAACAAAACATATCCTACCATATTGCTTTGGCCTGTGATGGATTCTTTAGTGTAGTTTTCATAATTTTTGTCATACAGCAACAATGTGGTCCTATTCTGTAAGTTACTTCTGGCTCTATTAAGATAAAATAAACAAGCTCTACTTCATATAGAGAACTGAGATGATACATTGCAGAGTGTGTCCATTCCGTTCGGCATCTGCCCCCAAATTATTAACCGCCCATTACAACTATTTGAGGTTCATTAGGCATGTGTGTGATAATTCCAGCAAGCGTTTTTGTGGGCTGAGAACTGTTGTAGGGATATAGGCGAAAGAGAATTGAAATAATAATACAAGTCGCCCGGGAAAGTCCTTTACCAAGCTGTAAAGTATTTGGGAACTTTTCTCACTGTTGTAGTTTAGGTGACTCCTCTTCTACAGATCGGCCTAAGTTATAGGTAAGAAAACAGAGAAGAACACCCTGGGTTCTGCAATTTTACATTTTAATCTCGGACCATCGTTTTAGTGTTGTTGACCACCCTGCTTCCTCGCCAGATCTCTCGTCTTTTCCTGCCTTGGTCGTGCCCCTCAGTCTAGCAGGGGATTATATTTTTGGCACTTTGGCCGCCTTCAGCGTGTATACATTCTGCCGATTTGGTGAATGCAAAGGTAAACATTAATGTCTGTGGACTAATTAGAAAATTATTAGGTTTTCATGCTTATGGTTATCAGATTATTTCAGAGAGTTTTAAAAGCTGTGTGCATGCCATGAGGATAATTAACCTGGATCTCATCATTGATTAAAATTACACACTAAGCTTTGTGATGTTTGATTTGTGAGCAATTAGAATGTCATTTTAACCATGGCAGATACCAAAACGAATTTTGATTTCATTTTCAATCTATGCAGATCGTTTGATGTATTCTACACTGATCACTTCCTCTCTGATTTAGCTGACAAGATTAAATTTGATTACAGTAAAGAGAGTATTAAGAAGCTATTCTTCATACTTAATATGCCAGTGACCTTCAATGAGATCTTTCTTCCATAGGAACTTTTCAAAAGGAATCTCCAGAATGCTTAGTAATTATCGGTGAGCCCAGAATTTTGTTTGCTTCTTAGCTCTCTGCCACTGTGAAGTCCGCGATAGAATGTAAGGGCATGTCTGCCCTACGTAATACAATATGCCATGTGACGTAGCAACGTCAGGCTTTCTTATTTCAGAAATTATCAGTCTACGTGAAAGTGTCGATACTTTTACATCAAGGGGCGAGTTGCCTCGAAGTTTTGAATCCCTCCGATTTTCATATTTGAAAGAGGGTTGCTTAACCCGTCTCGTAAAATCGAGACAGTGTCTATGTCATAGGCTGAAAATAAACACGAAAGTTTCAGCCCACTCGACTGTGGTGTACAGCGCCGTCATTCTGCAAACGGAGTCATCTGAAGGGACTCAGAGAAGCTTAAGCTGTAATCAGGCTGCTGTTACAGTAGCTGAGGTTTGCAGGCACACACACAAGTGGGCACACACGCGCGCGCACACACACTCGCGCACACACACACAGAAGGAGACCACATTTTTACCAAACACATGCTCAACTTTGCCCTGGTCCCTTACCCCGCAGCCAGAAACCAATATGGCTTTATAGAGAGTGCATCTTGTTCTCAACAACAGGAGTTTATGGTCTAAGAGGCCTGGCTGTAAAAAAAAAAAAACCAAAAAAAAAATTAAATGATTGAAGGATTTTCATCAGCAGTGCTCGCGTATGATTTGTTAAGCCAGGGGAGACGTTGATTGAGGCAGTGGTGGAGAGATGGCAACTCACCAGGATGGATAACATCGAAATGGTATTTGAAATGGTGTTCATTACGTATCGCAGGGGAAAAAGCCCAGCGAAGGCGATTGTCCCCTAGGATGATAGGCCTGGCTGCAGTAAATATTAATTTCTGTTCCGTTGCCCATTGAGGTGACTGGAGTGTGGGGAAGAATTGTGATTGGTGCTTAATCAGGGCCAGCCAGATACCTGCTGAGAGCTTTTGCACAAGGAAGATTTGTAGTAAGCTGATTTACTGGCAAAACGAAAGCCAGAGAAGAGTTTGCTCGGTGCTGCCTGCGACTGTAATATTTCTAATTTTAAGGTTCCTGTACGGTCGCTCTCCCTTCCCTACTCATCCCCCCCTTCTAGTCACTGCCTGAGAGCGTAAAAGGTAAATTTAAAAAATTCCGAGTTCTTTGCATTGTTCCTTCATTCCTGCCTTGGTATAGGAAAGCCCTTTCCATTTCTATTCTAGCAAAGGGGGTTTTACTGCCTCGGCGTGTATTATATATACGTTTTCAGAAAACGGGAATGAAAAACATTCAATCACTGATATAAATTTTAGATTTATGGTGAACGCTTCATTAGCAGTTTCAAGAAAAAAAAAAAACACCCAGGACGTCTCTGCATGCCCGGGACAGCCATCGACGCTTTTCTGCTACGTTTATACAAAGTCTGTCCGTGATGGATAGGTATGCTGGTTTTAAGTTTTCTCCCTCACCTTTTCAGATAGTCAGGTTTACAGCAGCTGTAAATTAGTGATGGGCTATTAGTGAGCTGTGTCATTATTTAATAAAAATGGCTTCTCTCACCTTATTTTTTATCCAGGTCCCTGACAGGCTGGATGAAATGAGATCCCCATGTAGCAATTGCCATGGAAACCTGTGACTCCGCTCCTATCTCAAGGCAGGAAAATGGGCAGAGCACATCAAAGCTATGCGGAACGACACAAGTTGATAATGAGGTGCCAGAGAAAGTTGCAGGCATGGAGTCTGACAGGGAAAACAGCTCCACGGATGACAACCTGAAAACGGAGGAGCGCAAAAGTGACGTCTTGCTGGGTTTCGGCGTGGAGAATGCAGCCGCCGCTCAGGTCACCTCGGCGAAGGAGATCCCCTGCAACGAATGTGCCACTTCCTTCCCCAGTTTACAGAAGTACATGGAACACCACTGCCCGAATGCCCGCCTCCCCGTCTTGAAGGATGACAACGAGAGCGAGGTCAGCGAGCTCGAGGACAGTGACGTGGAGAACCTAACAGGGGAGATCGTGTACCAGCCTGACGGGTCAGCGTATATAATCGAGGACTCCAAAGAAAGTGGGCAGAATGCGCAGACGGGGGCCAACAGCAAACTCTTTTCGGCAGCCGTGTTCCTCGACTCGCTGGCGGCCGCCGGAGAGAAGGGTGAGCAGGCGGCCTCGGCCCCCGTGTCCTTCTACCCACAGATCATCAACACTTTTCATATCGCTTCATCCCTCGGGAAAACATTTACAGCCGACCAGGCGTTCCCAAATACCTCAGCACTGGCAGGAGTGGGTCCTGTGTTGCACAGTTTCCGTGTCTATGATCTCCGGCACAAGCGAGAGAAAGACTATCTCACCAGTGACGGCTCGGCCAAAAACTCCTGTGTGTCCAAAGATGTCCCCAACAATGTGGACCTGTCCAAATTCGATGGTTGTGTGAGCGATGGGAAGAGGAAGCCCGTCCTGATGTGTTTCTTGTGCAAGCTGTCCTTCGGCTACATCCGGTCGTTCGTGACCCACGCGGTGCACGACCACCGGATGACCCTCAACGACGAGGAGCAGAAGCTCCTCGGGAGCAAGTGCGTCTCCGCCATCATACAGGGGATTGGCAAAGACAAAGAACCTCTCATCAGCTTTCTGGAACCAAAAAAGTCCACTTCTGTGTATCCCCACTTTTCTACTCCAAACCTCATAGGACCCGACCCCACGTTCCGCGGGGTCTGGAGCGCTTTTCACGTTGAAAACGGCGACTCCCTGCCGGCCGGCTTCGCCTTCCTGAAGGGCAGCGCGGGCGCCCCGAGCCCCGCAGAGCCGCCGCGGGGGGTCGCCCCGATGCCAAAGGCCGAAGTGAGTCTGGGGGCGCTGTCTAGTTTAGTGGTGAACGCCCCCCTTACCTCCGTGTCCCTCAGCCACGCGCCGTCCGAGTCCTGCAAGCTGTCACAGAGCCAGAACCCGGAGGACAACGGCGACAGGCCGCGGGAGCGCCCCGTCAAGAGCGAGCCCCCCGACGCGGGCGACGAGGACGACGACGACGCGTACTCCAATGACCTCGACGACGAGGAGGTGTTAGGCGAGCTCGCCGACAGTGTTAGTAACAAAGACTTCTCTCTCTTAAACCAAAGCATCTCTCCCTTATCATCCAGCGTGCTAAAATTCAGCGACAAGGGCGCCTCGTGCTCCGCGGCCACCGCCTCGGACGACGCGGATAAGCCGCAGCAGCAGCCGCAGAGCGCGGGCAGGGCCGGCGGCGGCGGCGGCGGCGGCAGGGACTTCGCAGAAGCGGGGGCCGGGAAGGACGGCGCCGGCTCCGCGGCGCCCGGCGAGCCCGGCCGGGGCGACGACGACGCCGCTGCCCCGCCTCACCAGCACGGCTTCGCCCCGAGCGCCCCCGGCACCCCGGGGCCCGGCGGCGACGCCTCGCCCGGCAGCGGCGTCGAGTGTCCCAAGTGCGACACGGTCTTGGGGTCCTCGAGGTCTCTGGGCGGTCACATGACCATGATGCACTCGAGGAACTCGTGCAAGACCCTCAAGTGCCCCAAGTGTAACTGGCACTACAAGTACCAGCAGACCCTGGAGGCCCACATGAAGGAGAAGCACCCCGAGCCCGGCGGCTCCTGCGTTTACTGTAAGACGGGGCAGCCTCACCCCAGGCTCGCCCGCGGCGAGAGCTACACGTGCGGCTATAAACCCTTCCGCTGCGAGGTTTGTAACTACTCGACCACGACCAAAGGCAATCTCAGCATCCACATGCAGTCCGACAAGCACCTGAACAACGTCCAGAATCTCCAAAACGGCAACGGCGAGCAGGTGTTCGGCCACTCGGCCCCCGCCCCCAACGCCAGCCTCGGCGGCTGCGGGACGCCCTCCCCGTCCAAACCCAAGCAGAAGCCCACCTGGCGGTGTGAGGTTTGTGATTACGAGACCAACGTCGCGAGGAACCTCCGGATTCACATGACCAGCGAGAAGCACATGCACAATATGATGCTTTTGCAGCAGAACATGAAGCAGATCCAGCACAACCTGCACCTGGGCCTGGCCCCGGCCGAGGCCGAGCTCTACCAGTACTACCTGGCCCAGAACATAGGCCTGACCGGGATGAAGCTGGAAAACCCCGCGGACGCGCAGCTGATGATCAACCCCTTCCAGCTGGACCCCGCGACAGCCGCCGCCCTGGCTCCGGGTCTTGGTTAGTATCCCGGCCTTTCTACTCTTGTTGGTTTCTCCTCACGTGTTTGGTCTGGCGTGATGGCCCCGGATGAAGTGCTGAGTGCCAGCACAGTGGGGACAGTTTACCGGAAGGGACTTTGCTTTTAAGCCAGATAAGCAAACCGCTTGGGCTTTGCCTCAGACCTGAGTTAACGTCGTCGTAGGGGAAGGAGTTAAGCTTCCGGGGCAGTGAGGAGTGAGCCAACTTTGTCTTCTGTGGGCAGACTGATTAACAGGTGCTAATGTGCTGGGGTCGCCTCCGATCGTTAGCTCTACCTTGCGAGGTTTGCAGCTCCGCTTCTGGCAGTCGTTCCCGAAAACATCAGCCTTGAGCTACTAAAGGGTAGACCATTATTTTTAATTAAGTATTTTTGAAAACTATTTTAACGTCCGCGATTGGAGGTGATTAAGCTGCTAACAGCCTCACCGTTACCTGATCCCAGGTATTTGGCAGTACGTTACAGGCACGTATCAGGTACTGGCCAAATCTCATCAAGCCCGAAGACAGATTGTGAAATAACAATTAGTGCCCCGGTAAGTTTATCTGGGCTCTGAAATCGCAGGCACGTGACTGTTTTCTTACCGTATCGATCAGCTCTCTTGCCCTCCGAAAATACAAATTTCAGAATGACGTCATGCCCGGTAGGAGTAATTAAAGCTATCTGATGAGGGAATTTAGAAGTTGAAAGGGATGATTGTAATTGATCCCGAGTCAATCCTATTACAGCTTTTTATAGTTTAAGCTCTAGAGAAAGCGCTTTCCCGGTCAAGACTTGATGTTGCAGATTCCTTTGTGCGTGCTGTGTTTTCCAGTCTCTATTTTTTTCCTTTTAATTTTTTTTCTTCCTGTAGTAAATAATGAGCTACCGCCTGAAATCCGGCTTGCCAGTGGTCAGCTAATGGGTGATGACCTGTCCCTCCTTACTGCAGGAGAGCTGTCACCTTATATCAGTGACCCAGCGCTGAAGCTCTTCCAGTGTGCCGTTTGCAACAAATTCACCTCTGACAGCCTGGAGGCCCTAAGTGTGCACGTGAGTGGCGAGCGCTCCCTCCCTGAGGAGGAGTGGAGGGCTGTAATTGGAGATATCTACCAGTGCAAGCTCTGTAACTACAACACTCAGCTCAAAGCCAACTTCCAGCTCCACTGCAAGACCGATAAACACATGCAGAAATATCAGCTGGTGGCCCACATAAAAGAAGGGGGCAAAAGCAACGAGTGGAGGCTCAAGTGTATCGCCATTGGCAACCCCGTCCACCTGAAGTGTAACGCCTGTGACTACTACACCAACAGTGTGGATAAGTTACGCCTGCACACCACCAATCACAGGCACGAGGCGGCCCTGAAGCTCTACAAGGTAAGCAGGGACATCATTCCCCTTGGCACAGAGCAGAGAAGGGAATTAACTGCTTCAGAGCTTGGAGCGCAGAACTGCAAGTTAAGAAAAAAAAAAGAGAGAGAGAGAGAAAATAGAAGGGCGAGGTACACGGTCTCTGCTTGATGTTGCTGAACGTATGTCGAAATGTAGAGAATTAGAGAATTTATTGGAAAGATCCGCCATGTGGCCCTTTTACACCTCGCTCAGTGGAGCTGATTGCTTTACTGGTTGCCTCAAAGCGAAATAACTTTTCTGAGTATTTTCGTATACAGAATAATACTTTCTAACCTCTGTTTTTGACTGATTAAAGAAAAAAACGTAGTGTCGCTTTTGGTGGGGAAGTGTTAATGGTTACAAGGAGCAAAGGACAAAAACAGTCTACCTGGTGAATGTGTCATCTTTTGTTGGGTGCCAGACAAGGACCATGCAAACAGATAGGTGTGTTTCTGCTTGTTTTTTTAAGTTCCTAGTAGTATGGAGTAAACATACCCTCCATTAATATCAGCTGAAAGTCTTAACTCTGTTGTTATTTTGCATGAGTTTTCCCAGATAGTGATGTTTTTATCCCCCACCCCCACCCCCATGGGTGTGGCACAGATAAACATGTTTCTTGAATGGCAGATGTACTTTTATCTTTGCTGAAAAAAAAAAAAACTAGGCAGATATGATGAATAGCTGCAAGTGACGAACACCCTTTATTACACAACTTGTCTTGACTTTTTTCTAAACTCTAATTACTGGTTAATCTATTTTCTGCAGTTTGTTTACTGGATTGGCTTGATTGTCTTGGTTCATGTACACATGTAATAGATTCATTTCTATGATGAATAACTTGGTAACTTATTAAAAATTTCTTTTGTGTAGAGGACATTAAAATTCAGAAAATATTGCAAACCATTAGTCATTGTAACAAGCTCTAAATATGATTACAAAATCCATTTTGCAAGTGTTATCTATTGATTTATACTAGAAATCGGTGATGACTATACTATCAGGAGTCAGCTGGTGATTATAATACCTATCTATGGCTTTTCTAATACTATTTCAAACTATAAACGTGACGAGAAGGGCAGATCGTGGCTACCTAGAGCATGTGCAAGGAGTATTTATTTGAGTTGGCCTGGCACTATTTGTTTAGGTTGTTTCTTGAAGTTCCAGTTCTAGATTGATACACTGAGCGTAAAAACTTAAAGAAGTGGTATGAGAATTTGTAACATTGTTTCTGTGATATCGGCCCTCTGGGGATCAGTGAGAAGCATTAGATTTGGGTCCCACACTGTTTTAGGGGCGTTCTAGCCCCAATGTAAGATGGAAAGCTTCTAGGTTGATGGTATTGAAAATATAATATAACAAATTAATCGTATTCTAATTCGTAGGTTTTATAGCCACTGTTGACAACTGTTCAGTTGTCAACTTTTTTTTTTCTGTTGATACCTGACCTATTAAACCTTTTAGAGTACCTAGGAGAAAAAAACAAACAAACATTAAGTTTGTATAAATAATAGATCTCGACCCTGGGAGCTATGTAGAATATTCATGAACTGTTTATATTCATGCAGCATCTCTAACGCTTGAAATTAACACGTTGCGAATAGAAGATATAAATGTACAAATTTTTCTATTTTATTAATCTCACGTGGGAAGCTAAAGGAAGGTAGAGTGTCGCTGTTTATTTTCTCAGGAAAGGTTATTTAATCTAATCGTTTAGTGATCATTTAAATGTGTGTGTCTCTGTGTGAGTTAAGTTTATCCATTCATCCCAGGGGTATGGATTGACCGTCCTCACCGTCTACAGAGCAGTTTGCCAGGTGCCAGAGCTGCTCTCAAGTTCCTTTTCAGAGAGAGAGCTGGATGGATCTGGCTGTTGAATGTATGACATCCAAGTGAGATAAAGCTTATTTATAAAGAGGACTTTAAAGCAGAGAGAGCTTTAGATCCCAGAACCAAAGGATATACATGTGCTCTTACCTTAAAAATGTGATGTCATGGAAAAATTTTCTCTTCTTCATTTGCTTATCTCTTAAATACCCAAGTGGCCTCATAGTATGGTGTCTAAAAATGATCAGCAAACAGGCAAAAGCACACTTCGAACAAGCTCACCTTGAATTCGAAGAAGGTTGGAGAGAGACATAGTTGAGCTGTTGCCACCTGGCACTGGGCAATCGCGCCGTATTATTTTGCATTATCTTTCGAGGAGCATTCCATTTTTCTAGTACTGACTGGAAAAGTGCTCCAGAGTAGCAAAGTGTTGAGGTTGCCATTTGTATACTGAGGTGCAGAAACGGTGTGAGTCAGTTAGAGAGGATTTTCCAGTGAAGTAATGAGGATATTAGCAAGCTTGGTTGGCTTGTGTCGGCAAAATAAAATTGCTTCATAAGTAACATTAATTGCTTTTAAATGAGAACCTAACAAATTGGCCGGGGCCCGGAAAAAAAGGATGGTTTGTAATATGGTTCAGATATTAAAATTAGACTTAAAATAGTTTCTGAGTTAATGACTAGACAGTAATCTCCTATATAAAATTCATTTTCATTAAGAGTTTAATTCACATCATTTTGCACCGAGAACTAGTCAGATTTGAGGGGAAAGTGACAAGCAGCAGTTATAAATCAAAGGCAGAGCTTTGAGAAATTAGCTTTCCTCGTTATTGACAGCATCTTAATTCCCAGCACTTTAAACGTGGTGATGCGTCACCTCGATTTGAATAGACCCTGCCCTACCTCCTGCAGTATTACCTAAAAGAAACGTGCATCCTCATTACAGTTGCAGGAGGTTAAAGGTTAAAGGTTAAGGGTGAGCTTAAAAGCATCTTCTGCCTAGCTGCTTAACTTTAAACTGATCAATTTAATGAAAATCTGTTTTACAGATGTTGTTTTAATGTATTTGGCAGGATTTAGGCAGCTTTAACATTAGACGTATGCTAGTAAAAATTATTTCTTTATTCGACCAGAACAACACCTTTCCTTTTATGTTTAAGGTAGAAGGGTTGTGGGTTGTGGTATTTTGGCAAAGAACCCAGAGGCAGAATACGTTGATGATCTTTCCATATGGACTCAAAAAAAAAAAAAGAATACCTTTATGTCTACTGCTAATGACGACTGCAGAAACAAGCAAAGCTGTATTCATTTTTTTGGCAGTATTTTTTTTTTCCTTAGAATTTTTTTTCGAAAAAGGAATTCTGTTAAGAAAATCTTACTCATTTCTTCAAGCAAAATCCTCTGAAGCGCTAAGCACTATTAAATTTTGATTTTCCCCCAGAAATGTTCATGATGAAGTAAAATTGCTCTAGGAAATTAAAACAATAAAATGAAATCGCAGCCTGCCCTTAATCTTCTCTTTTAATGTATGTATGGGAGTGTATTTAAAGTGAGGTTGACATTAAATGCATAGATAGCTACAATCAGTGTGGCAAGGTGAAGTGTGTGTGTGTGTATCCATACCTACATCCATATCCATACCAGATCTATAGCCATATCTATATCTAATGCAGAATCAGTGTTTCTCAGCTAACCGCTTTATTAGATTTGCTTATATCCTTCTAATTTCATGCCTTTGCATCCCTACAATTTTTTGTCATATTCACATAATGAGGCCTCAATAAATATTTGTAGGATGAATAATGGACTAATGAACAAACTGGAAACGTTTGAAAGAAACCCCCCTTCCTTCCAACCCTCATTACAAAAAAATGCATTGCAATTTGGTCTACCCCCTAAATGATCCCAAACTTTTTCTAAAGAGTCCAGTAAAAAGATATAATCAAAACCACTTAGCACTAGACATTCAAACTGAGAAAGAACAAATAAGACTTGGACGACCTTTCAGATTTACAGTTTGGCGTATTCTTGGCTTGGAGTGGCCAAGACTTTCCTGGCCAGCTGATTGGTTGACCACCACCCTGTGCGGGGCACGCAGACAATCTTTCTGCACCTGCGTGTCCACTCCTCTTAGACTATTATGTGTTCGCAACTTTGCTGGTTCAAAGTCAAAAGCGTAACGAGCCTAGCTCGTTTTCCTCCCACATCTTCTAGCAATGAAGCTGGATAGTCTCTCTGAATTCCACAACGCTGTTTTCATATTTGTATTTCAGAGGGGTCGAGAACAGTCAGTGAATCTCTTGTCTCCACGGTGAGCAAAGGAACACATGTGGGGTTTAGTCCTAGGTAACTTTGAGTGTAACATTCCCCCAAGGAACACTCCTGGAGTTTTCTCATTATCCGTGTTATGGATGAAAGAATCCAGGTTAAGAACTAAAATCAGGGTGTGGGGGAGGGTCACACGAGAGACTGGAAGGAGCTAGGTTGGGAAAAGTATGTGGCAAGGAAATAAAAAAATGGAATAATTATCTTCATTTACATTTTTTGTTTTTTGGTTTTTTTGTTTGTTTGTTTGTTTGTTTTTTACTAATAGGAAATAATATAATAACCCCATCAGTTTGGAATTAACAAAGAATCACAAGGATTTTCATTTCAATAGGCCTGAGTCCAACTTTGCAATTTAAAATCAAATATACCAGATACGTGCCATTTCAATTATGGAACTGTCGTCATCCTGTGTGTTGGTAAAAGAGGTCAGGAGATTGTGTGGCACACATTTGCATAAAAGTCATTGTGCAGAAGGAAATTGGAATATGCGTGTGTATCTCAGAAACCAAAACGGGTTTTCCTCCATCTTATTCTAGTCATTTGTTTGGATGGAGAAAGCTGTTTTCAGAGATAAACAAAAGTTCTTCTTTTCCGTTGTTAAACATTAACCTGAATATGGAAAATCATGCACTTTTGGTATTGGTTTCAGATTTATGTTCTTTTCAAGGTTGAAATACAGTGTGAAATTCAATTCCGGTTGCAGGATTTATTTAAAAAAGTCATCATCATTCAAATTATTCTATTGTACTCTCATATAAAAAGACAAGGCAGAGGTCGAAAACACAGTTTCTCTAGTAGAAAAGTATATGCTTGCGTAATACTTATAAGGAATAAAAACCACGGATCAAATAGAGAGGCTCTGGTTAGCTAATAGCAACTAATAGATCACTGGCATTTTCACATCGCAGTGTAATTGGCCAGCCCTGTCTACTACGTCTACTTCTGTTTTTAAGCTTGACATTTGCTGAAGCACAGCCACGTGTCCTCACAGCGACTCCGGCACAAGTGTGGACTTTCTCACTGATTCACAGGGCAGAAGCGTATTGCATGATGAGCCGAGGCCCCTCTTTGTATTCCACTAGAAGAAAATGGCCCCAAATCTCTGTCTGTCCAGACATAATTCTATGTCCGTATAGCTGTAGATATAGATATATATAGATATATAGATACATAGCAATTCCTAAAAAGATCGCTTTAAATCAGGCGTTAGCAACTTATCACATCCATGTCAGGAAGGCTAAAATGATATTTAGTGTGTGAAGTTGTTAACAAACCCAGACAACATTTAAAGAGAAGAAAGCTTGTCACTGCAACCCTCCTGTTTTCTTTTCGACGTCTTTCGTTGACACGCGCGACCGTCCGCCTACACGTCAGGCGCACAGTATTACACTCTTCTCTTTTTCTGAAGCCCTAACTATTTTATCTCAGCGAGACCTGCCTTCACGCGTACTCCCTGCTGCAGGATTACACATCTGATTCCCCAAAGGAAACTAGCATTCCTTTAATTAAAGGGAAAGCAGCCTTTTCATGTAAGCCGAGTGTGCATTTAGAGGTGTAAGTGACTCTCAGGCCTTTCCCAGGGTGCACTGTATCTTAAAGGAGCCGCCTCCCCTGGACGTCTCTCTAGGTGTGGGGGATACAGGGGTGGTGTCAGGTGGGGGTCAGGCCGGGCAGTGCCCCACCCTATGGGCTTCCTTCCTTTATGTCCTTTCAAACACACACAGGCGCGCGCGCGCGCGCGCACACACACACACGCACACGCACACTGCATCATACCACCTCCTACCTCCGAAACGCAGTAAGAAGTGTGACACTCCTCCTCCCTTCCCTCCAGGACCCTGTCCTCTCATGCTTTGTGATTTGCGTTACGTCATTCGACCGCACGTGAACCGTCGGTATGGTTTCACCAAAAGTGGCAAGTGGCTCATGCGTCACCCGCCCCGAGGTCACTTAGGTTAAGACAGACGAGGGTGCTGTCCCGTAATTCACGTGCGTCCCCGCGTGTTTCTTTGGCTTCAGTTTTCGTCGTCCCTGTCAGTGGAGCTTGTTGAAAATCGCTGAAATGTTCGGATGGGCCCAGGGATGCCAGGCGGGGACGCAGCCGGGGCCATGTGTTAACCAGGCCTCCTGGCGCCGCCGCAAGGGTCTCAGCCTGGGGCGGAGCGAGGCGGGGCTGGCATGTGCATAATGACCGCGGCTCTGCTTCCAGAACATCTGGCCTCCCCGAGCTCCGCTGGAAGTGCCTCAGCAAGTCTGCTTTGCGTCTGAGCCTGTGCTCGGGCTGAGTTCAATTAGACGTGGAGATTTGTTCATTATTCAGATAATTTGAGCCTTAAAAGGCAGTTTTCCCCAAATTATCAGTATACTGCACGAAGGCTTATGACCATGTGATTTATTCAACAGGAGAAGGACAGTGCTGGTGTAGCCCCCCTCTAACCCACGCCGACACGTCTTCACAGATTCCGTGACCTAGGAGCGTAGTGAGTGGTTATAGGCCCAAGGGCCAAATTTCTGTGTGCAGAATCCGCCAATGTTATCTCAAGTTTGGCTTCTCATAAGTGCAGAAACATTTATTGAGCACTTACTATATGTGCCAGGTTTTAACATGTCACTGCGCATGGAGGTCGTGTCCCATTCATGTGGTAGGGTATAAACCATCTTAGATGACACTTCCTAACTCTGTTCTCCCGATGTGGCAGGGACATGAATAAAATTAACGGTCGAAGCCATAGACCAGCCATCAAAAACTTCCATGCTCTTTTTTTTCAGTCACGGTTGGTTGGTCGAAGGACTGCGTGTGACTGTTCTCTTGGGTCACCAGGAGATGTGGGACATTGTCACCGTATATCTCGGCTCACTCTCGCTGCTCTCTTGCCAGGCAAGACTCATTGATCAGTTTCAGGCAGGCGTTATTCTGGGGATATGAGCCGTGGTCATTATGCACATGCCAGCCCTGCCTCGCTCCGCCCCAGGCTGAGACCAGTAGAGCTTTTCCGTTAGTTCCAACACGTATGTCGTTGTTCATCCATGAGGATGATGCTACTGATGGATTGCCGAGAAAAATGAAGAAAACCACTTAAGGATGCAAAATGCGTTAGATGACAGCTTCAGTCAACCCCCTTATAGAATCAGGGGGCTAATTTAGTTTGACGCTTGGAGAATCTTCGTAAGTTCAGTTTGTAATACTGTCAGTGAGAATTCTGCTTTAAGAACTATTATTATAGTGACCGGTTCTGGTATTATCACAGATAATAACAATTGTGACTACATTTTATTTTATTTGGTTTTACAGTCTTTTATTAATGTTTTAGTTTTCTTATTTTAAGGAAAAGTACTTTTGTAACCTTGCATATAATACTTACATATATTAAATATGTACATATAAGTACATAAGTGTATTGAGACCATACTCTCAGTACTTTATTGATTCAGATTTTCCTAACGTCTTTCTTTCATTGCAAATATTAGGTAGCATAGAATGTACATTTCTTTCTCTTCGTCGCTTAAGGAATAAACGTTAAGGTTACATTTCCCCATGAAGCAATTCTAAAGAGTGTTATAGAGGATGGTTAGAGCTTAAGAATTCTTTGTCCCTGGATATCTGCTGATAAAGTTGGTGGAATACAGGGCTGAGGATGGTGAGAAATGAGCTCTTGATAGGTCTGACTGTATCACTTAACTCTAGTTTGGAAGGCGAGATTTTAAAGTTTTAAAATACTGATTTTTAGGCTGCGATTGTGTGTCTTGTGTCAATGAGCGCCTCATTTATAGCTAGAGTTGGCAACTGACTGTCTATATATGATTTATGACCTATTGGCAACAATCTTACCAAAAATATCCCTTCTTCTGATGCCAGGTAGTCTGTGAACAGTGAAGCCATATTGATAGTTGACATCCATTTATCACCTTTTAAAATGGCACAATTTTTTTTGAAGAGAGAACACGTAGTGACAACAATCATAATAAGTTCAACTTTTCCCGTGCACGATCTCATTTACCCTTCATGACAGTTATGTGTTATTCCCATGTTAACGTGTGAGGAAACTGAGTTTCAGGGCCAAGTGCCTTGCTCAAAACCTCCCAGACAGTAAGAGCCTGTGCTGGCGTTCCCAACCCATGCCCCAGCCGACACTCGGAGGCTTTGCTAATGAGGAGACTTTTTCTTGTATTTGAGAATAGAAAGACCAGGCAGAGGGAAAGGAAGAGCAGGACCGGAAGCCTCAGAGGCACACCTAACCATTGTGTCCGGGGAGTAATCGTTCTGGAGCCTGCTTCTGTTCCTTCCAGGGAACGGATTCCCTTAAACACATTGCAGATGCCAGTGACCTCAGAGCCGGCCCGAAGGGCTTGCACACATGACTGCACTCAACTGCAATGATGGACTCAGACCCGTTGGGTCACCTACAAGCTGGAAGGAGAAACCGCTGGTTAAAATCCATATTTCCTGTCACAGCAGAATTCTTTCACTTGAAAGAAACTTCCTCTTACTGGCATTTTTGGGTGTTTGGTTTATTAAATAGAAAGGACTAATAGAATATTTATCACTTCTAGCGCCTGAGCTCTCGGTGCTTGCAAGTTAAGCACCTTCGGAAGCTGCATGAATCCATTCAGGTCACCGGGGTACTCCAGCAGTAATGTACTAAGTGGTACCCCACTGACCTGAAAGCAAGATGCGCCTCCCTAAGCATTTAACTTACTACACAGGAGCAGCCGAAGCGCAGTCTACTGTCTGCCCAGCATCTTTTTAACCGCTGGGGCAAGAGCCGTTCGCTTGCTACTTACTATAGAATTTTACAACACAATCTTGTTCCGAATATTATTATCATCCTTATTTTTACTTTTTCATCCTACCTTTGAGTTACAAGGTTCCAGGAATTTTCTTTCCACCATATGTTTCTAATGCATGCCCTTCCTCTCTCTCCTCCTCGAAACGTTGCTAATGATTCCAGTGGAAAGCCCCAAATCTTGTTAGAATTGTTTACATTGACTTAACGGCGAGATGCTTGGGGAAATCTTGCCTTCCGGAATCTGGCCACCCGATCCTGCGAGGCTGACCGCCATTGCCATTGCTGCCGTGGACCACATTTGTGAACGAAGAGTTCTTTTCCTGGGAAGTAAGAATAGTCTGAGTTTCGAAAGGGCAGAATTGTCAGCAGCAGAGACACTTCCGATTCCTATAGCTGGAGAAAGCATGTGAGGACATTGCGATGATTACCATGGGCAGTATTTTGCAGAGACTTTCAGTCTTTCTAACTATTCATTTGGCAGGCCTGAGAGCAACCTTGGCATGTGTCCTGAGGCCCTAAAATCATTCATTGTTCAATTGTGGGTGATCAAGTAGCACGTCGACTTGCCATCACCTCCGGAAGAGTCAGTTTACAAGGCCGCTGCTTTACACTCAACGTGTATTCAGCACTTATCATGGAGTGACAGTAGGTGACATCAGACCTGAGGGGTGGGCGAATGAGTCCCAGTTTTTATACCAATTATATTGGGTTGTTTTTTGAAATGAGATTACTACGATAAAGTGGGAATTTTGCAAACAGCAGATTGTGTCTTTCGGAAGTTATTTTGTTGGGTGAGTCGGTATTGCACGATACTCTGGAAGGGAGAAAACTCCTATTTACTATGTGACACCATCACTACTTTTTTTTTTACAGAGTCCCTGTAATGTCTTTTGAGAAATAATTGGGCTAAAAGCAAGTTCTGGTGTATCGTTTTTTAATGTATTATAATTTTTATTAGCAGATTAAGCAATTAAAAAAACACATTTGGATGGAACAGTCGTACCTAGTTTTTCCATGATGAGCGTCACTGGTGAAAATAGTCCTCAGTTTCATAATCAAATTCCTTAAAAATAGATCCCAGGGAAATTCATAAATAACCTTCCCCGCCCCCCGCTCCCCCCAGAGAAATACCGTCCTCGGCTCTTAATTTCTTAAATATTAGAAAAACTAAGATTGGCTTTGTGAAGTATCGTTTAGTTTTTAGAGCATTCGTTCTTAACACAGGGATAGAAGTAGCATCTTTAAGTCATAAATGCAAAACTGTCTTCCTAATTGCTTAATTTTGTCAACGTTTATTTAGATACATGTTTGAAAAAAGACTATTGGGTATTCACTTATAAGTTCCTGTAGCATGTGCTAGGTGATTTTATCACTTTTTTAGAACCCTGGCTACCTCTCTAATTGCCTTGATAACTTATTGGAAAACCATTGATACAGAAGTACATTGAGATTGGTGTTCTTTTTTTTATTATATGTATGTTAACACTTTTCCAAAAAGTGAACGATTTAATTCTTTGTCAATGGGTGTAGAAGGTTGTGGATTTATTCAGGTATCACGTGTTAGGTGATTAAAAAGGCAAAATGCTAGTACTCCAGTGATGTTTTCAGTACAAATCTAGGGAGAGCTACTTATATTTATTTTGCTCAAACCCTGAAGCAAATCATGTGCATGCGTGTGTGTGTGTGTGTGTGTGTGTGTGTGTGTGTGTGAGAGAGAGAGAGAGAGAGAGAGACTACAGAATATGAAGACCTATTTTAAAAAATTGATGAAGATTATGAGTTAATCATTAATGCCCACTATTTTGCTTTAAAGTAAATCACAGAAATCTCTTCCTGCGCACTGTAAGTGTTCTCCGTCCCAGAGATAATAAACCTTTGATGATGTTGTGCAAGACTCGTCAGCATGCACTGAAATCAGTTCTGTATGTACACATGACTAATCAAAGGTTCAGGGAACAGGATATGATTTGGTAAAAATGATAGGTTCTTCAAAAAGTAAATGGCCTCACTAATTGTGGGAGCGCATTAAGCTGTTTTTCCTTGTACAAAAGGCAGGGCCTGGTCCCACTGCTGGAGCGGGTATTCTTTTACCAATGATTGAGCACTAAGTCTTTTTAAAAGTATCCTTAGAAGCAAAGGTTTTCTCAAATTAATGTCTACCTGATTAGTACTCTAGTCCTCTCTTTGTCTTAAAGTCACAACAGATACCACAAGACACTTAGAAGAATCCTTGAAGTTCAGGGAACTAGGTAACCAGAACAAGTATCTTCTTAAAGTGATCGACTGTCTGATATCGGTAGTGGGGAAATGATGGAATAAGGCCGCGATCTCGATAATTAAGTATGAAGTTGTATGGGAAAACGTGAGTAAAAGTTGCAAGAAACCAGTTCTACATTAGACTCGGAAGGAACTAAAGTTATCTGCTACAGAGTCTAGGCAGAGACCATTGTCTTTCGCTTTGTCGCTTTGTTTTCATTTGCGACAGATATAATTCATATACCATGCGGTTTGCCCATGTTAAGTGTACAGTGAAATGTTTTTTTAGAATATTCACGGTATTATGCGAACACCATCACAGTTGGTTTTAGAACATTTTCAACACTCCAAAAAGAAATCCTGTACCGTTTAGCCCCCTCCCCACCCCCATACTGATCTCAACCCAGGCAACCACTAATTGTGTCTGTCTGTAGAGATTTGCCTGTTCTGCACATTTCATATAAATGGAATCGAACCATTTGGGGTCCTTTGTGACTGGCTTCTTTCATTTGGCATAATGTTTTCAAGTTCCATTCATATCGTCACATGTATCAGTACTTTATACCTTTTTATTATGGGATTTCCACCGTATGGGTAAACTACATTTTATCTATCTCCTCGTTCGTTGATGGGCTTTTGAGTTTTGTCTGCTTCTTTTTGGCTAGTATGAATAATGATGCTATGAACATTTGTGTACAAGTTTTGACGTGGATGTAATTTTTCATTCAGTAATATTAACTGGATTCTCATTACTGCCAGTCAGTTCTTACTTTGTACTGGTCAGCTCTTTCTCCCTTTTCTTTTAAAGCATTTTACCAATTTTTATCATGCTCCTTATTAATCTTCTGCTTCCCTCTGGCCAATGAGTTCGGTGAGAAAATATATTGTACTAACCCTTATCAAGCACTTACTAGGTGGCAGATAATCTTCTAAGTTCTTTAAATATATTAACATGTAATTCTAAGAGCAACCCTGTTAGGTAGATATTATTATTATGCCCATATCGAAGATGAGGAAACTAAGGCAATAAAAGCTTAATTTATCCGAGATCACCTAGCTGGTAAGCGATGCCCGAGTCGGGATTTGGACTCAGAGTGACTGGTTCCAGCATCCACAGTCTTACACTGGACACTATCACGGCGAAGGTGTTGCACAGGGAAGAGATGCCTGGAAAAGGAGACCTTGTTCGTGGCAGAAGCAGATGGAAATGAGAGCGAAATTAGTAGTTGACCTTGGAGAGGACACACGTCCCCTGAGAGAGGAAGAGGAGAAGGAATGATGAGACAGAGATTTAAAAGACTTTGGGAGGTTGTAGTGAGGAATGGTGAAATAGAAAAACTACTGATAACAGTATGTAGTTTTTAGCTGGTTTTTTTTTTTTAATGTCAGAATGTGAACCATCTATTTGGTTCACACTACATTCTTTTGAAAAATGTCCATGAACTGAATTTTCCATATTTGTAGGAATAAATAAAATATAATCAATAATAAATAAATAAATAAATAATCGGTATGTTTTAGAATTTAAATGTACTGAAACCCATTCTGTTAGGTTGATGTTCTCGCCATACACAGGTGTTCCTTAGTCCTCTTTCATTAAAATGACCCCCGGATGGTGAATGTGACAGGCATAAAGGGTGCACGATGCAGTTCCTGTCCTCAAGAAGCTCACCCGTTTTCAGAAAAAAATATATAGTATTTTTTATCTGGGCTTTATTTTCCCCTGTGAATTGTTCCTGTTTACAGGCTTCCTGGATTCCAGAAGTTTGTAGGGACATTTTTAGTGCTTCATATAACACTTTTTTAGCAATATATACTCTTTATGTCATCTAAAAAGTTAATATTTATCCCTGTGGCATTTGGGGAAAAATTAGATCCGTGATTTGCAGTACTTTGATAAAGAGTGTGGTTATTTGTTTCCACACCAACAAAGATGTTGTCCCATTGTTGAAAATGATGCACAGTCACAGCGTAATTTAAGTCTGTTCTCCCCCTCGCCTCCCTCCCCGCCCCCACACACACCTGTGTGATGTTCGCAAGCGTGGTTTTCATGGTTTCATAATGGCGATGATATGGATAAACTGTTATATTATTGCTTCGTGCTTTTTTTTTTTGCTAACCGGAGAGAATTTTTTCTGTTTTGTAAAAACATAAATGCACTTGTTTCTAATATCCGATCAAATTAATCACTTAGTAAAGTAGTCTTAATGCTTTATCTACAGCTATTTCAGACATCATCCTATTTTATTCAAACCATTATATGTTCCTTGAAGTTTTTAATTTCCAGAGTTCTCCCCATCTTCATGAAGCCTGTCGACATGGGTAGGGTGAGGTCAGGGATTGGGCTGCCAGGGGTCCTACTGTTAGAACATAACATTGCGTAATTTCTTCTTTCTGTTTTGTTATGAAAAAATTTTAAGGGGGAATTATGCAAGACAACGCGATAAGCTCCCACATTATCTCATGCTAAAAGATTCTCTGGAGCTGCTTGCTCGTATCTGAAACACAGCGAAACTCAAAGGCTGGCTGCCTAGTTCAGCACTTACGTCTCTGAACGCCGATGGACTTAATACAGGGCGGGTATCCCATTTCGATGCCCTCCCATCATTAATATGTGGGGGTGGAGTGTGCTGGGAGGGTGTGGGTGATGTCTCAGGAAAGGCAGGGAAAGAGACGCATGTCCATCTCCCTGTACATCTCTCTGTAACTCAGGGAAGTTTACAAGAAGGGTTAGACATTTTCCATCTTAAAGTGTCCGGCAGACTTTCTCACTCTTCATGTGGTTTTTGGCACGCATTTCTGTGCCTTAGTTAATTTATTAGTAAATGGAGAAGAAACACCACTCCGCTGAGTTCTGTGCACCTCAATTAAGGCCCTCAAATAGCTTCTTAAAAAGGCTTCTGAAAGCTTTTCTTATATTTGGAAAATATTCTTTGTGTCTTGTCAGCACATCTACTCTGTTGGCATTGCTTTGCGTACAGAGATAGTTTCTGCTTCTCTTATTGTTGGAAAGACACTTTCCTTTATAATTTCTATAAGTGCGTTTGGTTACACTGTTACGTCTAGGGCTTGTTATTTCTGAAAAGCTGTTCTTAACTTTATCTCTCCAATTGGCCTTCAATTGAAATTTGCTTTGAAGAGGAATGTAGCTATCCTCATCAACTTGAAACTAGGTAAATATAGCTCATAGAAAATAACTATTTGTGTATCCTTTTATGTGTTTTAACTTCAGTATCCAGTCTTGCTTAGAAGTTTGCCCACAGGAAAGGAACTGTGTATTACACTTTTAAATTCCAGTTTTCGAGTCTGCCAAGTGTGAATTTGCAAATGAGTAGTAGTCAGTAGAGCTCACAGCTGAAAAATGAATGTTTAAAGCTTCTGGGTCTGGCTTTAATTTCACTCGTGCCTTTAGGCCGATACCACAATTTTGTCATCTGTAAAATGGGTTCTGAGTTACCATCATGATTAGAAAATGAGCATTAACTTAAAGGTCTTTGAGATCCAGTCTAAATGTAGTCACTTCGGTGTTCTCCAAGCTGAATTCACTCTGAGCTTTAACAAGTATCTTGTCTGAAACTGCTCATGTAGTGACACACATCTCAGGTTGCTGGTTTTCTATTCATTTTGTCTAATCCACAAATATATGTTCATGTATTTTCCTTGTAAACAGGAAGCAGGATAATAATCATACATATAGGGAAATACGTGAAATACATCTCTTAATCCCCTGTGCTTTATTTACTTATTTGACTAATCATTTCGGTGACTCATTTATCGAGAGCCCACTCTGTCAGGCCCTGTGCTAGGCAATAAGGATGTAACATCCAACCAGACAGACCTTGGCCTTGCTCAGTTTGGTGGAGGAGACATGCATGAAACGCGTATTAAGCAAAGCACTCAGTTATTCGCTATTGTAAACCAATACTAGTAGGTAGCCTTTTTTTTTTTTTAAGAAAAATCTGGAACACATATTTGAGTCATTAGTATGGATGTATTTGTGTAAATCGGCCTCTTTCTCTAATCTTCGAAGAAAGTGAAGAATTTGAATGAGGCCCTCTATTGAGGCATTTAGAAAAGTAGCGAGGGGCCGAACTGAATTGACTTCACTAGATTTCGGCTGTTGTGTAGAAAAAGGCATTTACCATTGAGATTTTATCGAGTGCAAGCACTTTTCAACTTTTTGGAGTCATGAAACGTTTATGGGAAAAGGAATCGTAGAAACGGCTGCACATCCAGTTGACCGATCTGTACAGAAGATGACACGGAAGGGTGGACGAGATGGAGCTGACTCTCGGGCCTCCCGTCGGAACTTTGGGACCTACTGATTCCAAGGCCGCAGCCTCTGGGGGAGCATCCAGGAGTCTCTCCTTATAAATGGATAGATGCTCCTGATAATCGCGAGGCTTGGGGATCCCGGGACTAGAAGAGTTCGAAGGTCACTGTAGGTCTGGAGACTCCATGAGGAGATGGTGAATGTGGGGGTTGCGCTGAGTCCAGCTGCGTTCGCTGCCATCCCTCCCATGTTCAGAGAGAGACACTGCGTCCCCAGCTGTCTTCAGCGAGTCACCTCGCTCCACAGACTAGGCTTTCGCTTGGGTCGGCCGATGTTGCAAACCCCGTCCCAGGAAATCACAGAAGGCATTGTCCTCTGTCTTACTCATTGTTTTGCCTCTAAAGACAGGAATCTGACATTTTTTGATATTAAAAAAGATATCCCATTTCAGTAGGAAAAATGGTGAACCTTTATAAAGAAAAGCTTTCAGTACAAGCCAGCTGTTCTTTTGTTGGTTCTCTGGCCTTCCAGGGGGCTGGCGGGCCAGGAAAGAAACCACTTTCTGAGTCCAGAAGTCGGTTAAAAAAAAGAAAAAAAAATCTAAGGCCCCTGGATTGAATTGTGTGGGAATATCTTTTGTGATAAATTCTTGGAGTCATGCTCTGCCTCATAGTTGCAGAAATCCACTCTCCTTGTACACAGACACCCCCCAGGCAGCAGATACGTAGTCTATTTTCTGAACAGGAATCTTATAGGTCTCAGGAGAGCTGCCTTCCACAGGCCCGATGGGTTGTACGCTCATTTGTAGCTTGCTGTAATGATTCTGCAATTTTTCATTTTCTCGCTATTCTAGGAAGGCGGATCCTGAGGTTTGTTTTCAGAGTTATATTTCAACAGCATATTCTCTCTCTCTCTCTCTGTCTCCATAGATATGGACATAAATGTCTGTATGTGTGTGTGTGCACGTGCGTGTGTGTGTGTGTGTGTGTGTAAAGAGATGTGTATATCTCTCGATACTGTTTATGAAAGAGAACTGTGTATAGTTTGGTCTGTAATTTGACAATTTTCTTTTGATGATCTCCCATTCTCTTCTTTTCTCTCAAATATAATATTTAATTCAGATGCACTGGCAGCTGCAGTGAAAACCAGTGCTAAAAAGAGCAAATAAATATGATACCCAGTTACATGAGCGACACTCTACGCTGTCATAACACGCTCTTCTGGAAAAGTTATCGTATTCAGCCACCTGCAAGTCAAAAACTACATCTTTGTAGTTTCTTTCAGAAGTACCTCTTTTGTAGATCACCTTGCAATAACCAATGACACACTCACCCCCAAAGCTGCATTTTTAAAGGCCAGTGCCAAACTGTGTCTGAGTGCCGCTCAGGGCAGCCTGTGTGCCATGACAGACCCAAACGAAACATGCTGAAAGGGACAGACTAGAGCCAGTGGATCCATGTAGTGCGATGCAGGACACCCGGGCTCAGGCCTGGTCACGTGGGACAGGAGGACATTCGGCGAGCACACAGAGTGTACTGTAAACCTTTTGAGGTTAGTGCTTAAGTAAACGACGCCGCAGAGGATTGTATGTTTGTGTGACCTAAAGCGTTTCGCTCCGCTATGCTGCATGTCATCCTTCGGTGCCAGTAGAAACGCAAGGACATTTCATAGTTATAATCTGTTAATACCAGTTAGCAGTGTCACAAATTAAAGCATTAGTGGGTTTGTGTTGCTTGAGGAAGCAACTGATATAAAATACCAGGAGGTGAAGTGGGGGCAGTTTACTGTGACATAACTCTACACACCACGTAGAGTCCCCCTGCCGGTGGCCCGAAGCCTTAGCGGGGTCCCTTCACAGAGATCCTGAGGGCATACTGCATTACGCAGTGAACGTATATTAAGACACATAAAGCTGGATACTTTCTCAAAGAAAAATCATTCGGTGATCAGCCGACAACACAGATCGAAAGAGGATTTCCTTTTTTTTTTTTTCCCGAAGAAGAAGATTTTACCGCTTTTTAAAAATTTACATTTGTGGTGTAGACGAAACCTCTTCCCAGGATTTGAAGAAGTGCATTTTCTACGGTCGTATTGTTTTGGGTCTGTGCTTAAATAAAAAGTTAACGATGATTTTCAAAATATATTTTTACTGGGAGTATTGATATTCCTGTGGCAGAGATTTTGGCCAAACTGTTAATATTGCTACTGTCGTGAAGGGCGCATCACTCTCTTATCAGGAGAATATGGAAATGTTTGTATAAATTCTGGAAGGAATATCAGATTAAATTCCCTCTTTAATTCCAGCAGTGGTTTGAGAGAGTCATGCATTTATTACTGTGGCACATTTTGTATTTGCCTAGGCATTTAAATGATGTTTCATATTTCCCCTTTTCAGCCTAGATTATGGATATATTCTGAGAGAAAGTTATAACAATTATAGAGAATCAGAACCTGGAGTTAAAATGATATGCACATTGAACTACAATAAGGGTATTAAAAGTATTTCATCCCATTTGTAAAATATCTCCCATGACTCTGAAAGGGCAATATTTTTCCAATTATATCTGCTTTAGCTGCAAATGGATTACCTTATAAGAACTTGTATAAAGCAAAGAGTCCAAAAATAATTGAAAGTGTAAGGACAGATAAGCTGGGCACATAAAGGCCCTGAGCAAACTTCTCTCAATAGAATTCACAGAACGGAAAAAAAAAAAAAAAAAATTATCTTAACTCCTGCTCAGGTCCAGGTGATCATTTTAACCCTTGGCTTCTGAGATGCTTCTTACTACAGGGAGTGCCTACTGCGTAATTTCTCACTCAGTTCTCCGGTGTCTGGAAGATTACGTTTTGACTCTCCCCAATATTAATAACCAGATTTGACCTTAAGCCTGTCCAAGGTCAGGTGAACTGGCCAGGTCAGCCGGACTGGCCAGGTCAGCCTGTTTGTCTGTGTGCGTGAACTGTGACATCTACTCAGAGTGACAGGTGGAGGGTCGGGGTGGAGAGACCAGGGAGTTAATCTCCAGACCACTGAAAGAAGCCTCTTCCTGCTGGGAACAAAGACGCTGGAGGGCTGTGGCTGGCTTTTTATTCTTTCTCCCCCTGCTCGTATTTTCACCCATGATGCCGTGTGGGAGGGATACATTTCAGCAGAGGTAAATGATTTAAATCATCTCAGTGAAAACAGCAATACAGATTTGCATTATTGTTCGGAATTTTTTTTCAGATCTAGGCGTTTTACGTGGACTTACCGTGCATGGCATTTCCTTTCTTTAGATCCTGATGCCACTATGCTAGCGTGTGGCATCATTAATTCCTCAAATGCCACCTGGATTTGCAAATAAATAGTACAGAAGCTCTAGAGTGTGAGGCAAGACATAGCTTAGAAACCAGATAAGCAACTTTGGAAGCTCCAGAATGCGTAGTCGTCTACTCTAAAACATATCAAATAAACTCATTAAAAAAAAAAAAAATCTTAACCTCTTCCTGAGTAAAAATTCCTAAGAAGCTATTTGGTTCCTAATTGATTTTCTACGTCAGTTGTTCATTGAATAGATAAGTAGTGCCTGTGATATTCGATTACAGAGCAAGGTACCCATTTAACCTCTGTTCTTCCCGGGCCAGGATCTCAAATACAATAGAACGTCCCTCCCTGAGGCCCAGTAGGATTAGCCAGCCTGCGGTAATCTCTGATACGCTGAAATGGACCTGATAGAACTCACCTCACTCGTGTAGGATTATGCTCATGAATTCAGCTCACCCGGCAGCGTTAACCCTTTAGACTCTTAGGCCCGGGTACTCTCACCAGGAAAAGCAGTCAATACGAACACACCGCTTAATAATTTCTAAGCAGTTGGTATTTCTTGACCAAAGTACAATCGTAATTTTGATGTGTGCTCTGTTCCAAAATTTTGCATCTTATATACGTCTCAAGGTTTCTATCAATGTATCTTATATCAATTGATCGGTTTAAGAAACTTGATGAGAAGTTCTGGCTCGCGTCGTAGCTTTCCCCCCACGGTGGCAGTCAGATCGTCCTGAGGAGGTGAAGGGTAAATGACTTCATGTAAAATAGGACTTTGCTATTCTAGGTGAGCTGGAACCATGGCAAGTGTGAAAATCCCCAAACCTCATTTCAGCCAGGGCTTGCCCATCTCTTCCCTTCCCTTTCATTAGAGCAAATTCCACAGGTTTGAGTTTAATTTTCTCTCTTTCCCCCCCCCGGGGGGGGCGGGGATATGAAAATGAGCTAAGAAATAGCCAAGAGGCAGGAAACCAGTGGGTGAAAAAGAACTAGGTAAGAGTTAATCCAGAAATTGGAAAGTCAGCCCCACGTTAAGTTAATCAAGAGACGAAAGGAAGAGCAGGCATTCTCAAGGCAGGTGGGCCTTGTCATGTTTTTTTGTTGTTGTTTTTTTGTTTTTTTTTTGTTTTTTTGATAATTTGCATTGGATTTTGCTCCGGACACTATTAGGCCATCAAAATGAGGCCCTCGCCAAGTCCCAGGTTTGAAAGGGGTTATCAGTGGCCACCAGCGCAGTCTGGGAGAGCCCTCCGTCATTACGAAGTCATTATCCTCACACCTCCAGGTGTCTCCGTGTTGACTCTAAATATTCAGGTTCACAACTAGTTCGATTCATTGCTGAAATGAATGATTCTGGTTTGGGCGATTAGAAGATTTCCCACCACGTGCATAGGTTTTAGAAAAATTAGAAAAAGTGTTATTCTGGGGACTTAACCTCCAAATAGTATTGTGCTGGCGAATATGACCTCATTGCCTAGGTACTAGTTCAAAGTCGGAGATAGTGTAACTCTAAAGCACTGGTACGTCCACCCTCCTTTCCTGAATTTGCTTTTGCTAGTGGTCCTTAAAGCGTTTGGTTAGAGAAAACATTTGCTTTTATGTAAACATTTTTGTAGAAGCAATACAATCACGGTAAAAAGATAACAAGAGTTTTTGGAGGCATTTTCTGTTCTTTACCACGTTCCCAGCCTCACAGAGTTACTGTAACTGTAATGATCGCCAAGGTCAAGATGACGAGAGGAGAAAGACAGTGCACACCTTGTGCTTTGGGGCTCAGTTTTTTGGGGAGAACTTAAATCCAGTGAATAAATCGATAGAGACTAAGGAAGGCTTCAACGGGGGTCATGTGCTAATAACATTTTGGTCACGTTTGGCAGGGAGTGACGAGATGCCGCAAAGTAGAGAGTTGTGATCTGAAATGATTTCGGCAAATCTTTTAATTAACAATCTTTTTACTTACTTTTTGGACAGAATATCTAATTTTCACAAGGATGATTTCTGTTGTTCAATTTAGGTGACATATTATTCCAATTATTTGGGGAAGTGCCCCCATGGGAGAGATGACTGGTGGGTGGGGCCTCTTGGACTCCATCTCTTACGGTGGTCCTGGCTTTACCCTTTTCTCGCGACATGCTTTTACATATGCTGTTGCTAAGATGCCAGTTCTTTGTTGTATGTTATAAAATTCTATTGCATCAGCATGAACAAAACAGAAATATTATAGACGTGAACCTTTCACCCCAAAAGACATATAACAGATTGAAAAGCTCCAGACCAGGGGAACAAGAATGCTTGCAGCCAGCATGGATGGCTTTACAGATGACTAAAAGCTGGTATTAATAAATCTCGAAAGGGGAAGAATGGGAGCAGAATTTACTGAAGTCTACGAAATAATAAAGTGATGTGAAGCATGTGCATCTTTGTACTGTGTGTCAGAAAGAACTAGAAATCCTTCTGTCCAACTGGGAGAAAATATTTCAAAGTGGCAGAGGGGAACGTGGTGTGTGTTTGTTTTTCTGTTTGCTAATAAAACGTAATTTACCCCTGGAATAATTGAGTTAGAAGATTCTGGAAAAACTAATTCATCTCGGAATAGGAAGGACAAAGGAGACCTTGAGCAGTCTCCCCCTTGGCAGACAGGCAGCATTAAAACCATCCCCCAAACAAGCCCGTCTGCGTTATTTTGTAAAGAGGGGGGACTTGTTTAGTGGTGGCCAGTGGAGCGGTTTGTGAACACGTGAACAAAGGGATAATGACCGAAGAGTTTAAAACTCTGAAGCCTGTGTGTTGATTCTGCAAACTTCGTTCACATAATAATACGCTGTCGCAAAAAGTCTTACCTTTTTAAGGAGTTTTGCCTCAATAGTATATTTAAAGCCACTTTTTAAAGCTGGCCTGGGCTTCGCAAACTCGATGAACACGCAGCCCTTGACTTGGAGTAAGAGATGCACACGAACAGCTGATACTCCGTATATAAAGCTCCTGCACTTTGAATCACCACATAATAACTACGATTCTAGGTGCCCAGGAGCGTTTTCCATCCACTGTCTTGTTCAGTCCTAACAAGAGGCCAGTGAGGGACCTACAGTTACCATCACCATTGTACAGATTAGGAAACGGGACACAGTAGAGTCAGGCATCTTACCCGGGGTTGTACAGATGACCGAGGAGTTGGGGTATGTGCCCAGACTTGCCTGCCTGGAGGCTGTGTTCTCGATCACTGTTCTTCGCTGCTGTTACCATCAATCCGTGGCCCACGGCCACCAGGGCACCCATAGGTGAGCTTCAGAAAGGTGTGGAGGGTGAATCTTCTGAGTGTACAAACAAGCATGCGTTCCCCTCTCCCCGCCCTGGGGAGTGTGTCCATACCTCGTAGACGATCCTCAGATCCTATAAACTTAAGAACATGCGTCCTGAGTGAACGCAGAGAGCTACGAAGTGATAAGGTGTTTTCCAGGGGGAGAGGAGCATGGCTAACTGGGCAGAGCAGGAATGAAGAGTATTTGGATGGAGCTCCCAGGATTTGAATGGGGGGATGCCAGGTTTGGGGGTGGGGAGAAGGGGAAGAAGCCCATCCTCTGAGTCAGGAAAGCGCTAGTCGTATCTCCAAGGCACAGCCGAGCTGCTGTCATTGGAGGCATTTACCTTCTTAACAATGGGAGACTGTGATGCAGTCATTCGTAGAAGCAGCACGTGGCCGGGAGCCCGCGGGTTGGCGTGAACACGGGAGCCACCCTGACTTCCGTCCCGTTCCCTCGCTGATCTGTACATGTCAGCAAACACTTCGGATCAGGTGTCATTGAAAGAAAACTGAGTTTCGAAAGTAAATAAGTCCATTGCCTTCTGTGTTCAGTATCGGTAGAATAGAACAGTGCTCCTTCCATATTTAACAAAGTTAGCATCGATATATATATTTCTGAATCAGAAGAA
>NW_024350926.1:8516081-8528654 GCF_902729225.1 Pteropus medius
TTTGTAAAGGGTAAAATATACAGCAGTAGCTCCTAATAAATTCTCAGGTACTATTTTTATCACGAAGGAACATTTCGTTATGAGCCGATGTCCTCCATCCAAGTATTATTTTGTATGGCATCACTGTGAATGGGTTAATACAGGCCGGCTCAGATATAATGTTTTCAAAACTGGTTTACTTTTTAGAAAGGTGATCTGTTTTATGAGATATTTAAGTATATATGTGTTAAAGGAGTATTAATTGTTAAGTTATTAATATTCGTAGTTATAAGTTCAAAATTTATCCGTGTCATGTATATTTGAGTGAAAACTATTTTTACCTAAAACTAAACGTTCCCTTGGAATTCTTACAAAGCCAAGGCTGTAAGTGGCCTCTAAATTGGCCATAACTAGAGTAAAACTTAAAAGAAGTGGAACACGGTGGTAATGCCTAACTTTATTTCCATGGATCAGAATGCACAATAAAACCGAGGTAAATACGAACAACAACATTTTTAAAGCCTGACTTCGTATCATAAAATGCAGTTGCAACGCTAGGGAAGAGCTTTTAAAACGATGTGGTTTTGCCTCCACAGTCCGTACCTTCAGAGACTTCTACGTTAGTTTATTTCCGAGGCTGCGTTTCTAGTGATTGAGCCGTCATTTTCTTCCTTCTTGCCTTTCAGAACCTGGGTGGGGGGAGATTCAAATAATCTTCAAAGCGGACACCATTACAATGAGTGGACGCTGGCAATGCAAGCTGCTTTTCTAAAGCAGCACATTTCGGCTCCCACTGCTGGTGAGAGTTAAATACCCACTCGAAGCAGAGTATTTAAACAGGGATTCATCCAGCCCGTGGAGAGGCCTGGAATCATATATCCTTCTCGATGTCTAGCTCATGAAATTATCTGATACAATCGTCTTTTGTCTTCTGATTGCAGAAAGGAATCTGGATGCCCAGCGCCTGTGGGGTGGGGGTGGGGGGGCGGTGGGGGGAATAGCATCGTACAAAGCTTTAAATTAAAATGAAAGCGAAACACTCAGGAGCAGCAGAAAAAGAGAGCGGTCCAGTCCCTTTTTCTGTTCGAGAATAAACTGTCATAGTTTCTCGCTACTAGTAGTTTTTTCCTTTGGGGTCATCCTGGCAGAGCGCCTCAGGACTGAGAGTGCCTGTGAAACTGAGGTCCCCCGTCTCCCTCAGCTGCTCCCACACTCCCCGGTTTCGACGCGGGAAGGTGGAGAGCTCACCCGGGCCCCGCCTGTGCTGTGGGTGAAGAATGGATCAATGGAGGCCAGCAGCCGGGGGCTGCTGAGAGAATACCTTTCCTTTAAAGGAGGAAGGAAAAATAATAACGGATGCGAAAGGCCTATTTTAAAACACGTCCTCATCACAGTTTTGAGTCAATGCTACTTGTGAGTGCCCTAAGTAGCAGGATAAAGCAAAAGGATTCCTTGGTTTTAGTAAGTAACCCTCTCGCATTCTATTAAGATATCTTCATATGCCGTATCCTCTTTTTAAGAGCGTGCCAGGGTCGGATTTTCTTTTTAGTAAATGGCCCTGATGAAAGTCAATCTTCCAAGTGTTGCAGAGTGTCATGGTCCCCCAACCTCAGCAGGGAAAGCCCAGCTAATATGAGACACATGCTAATAAGAGACTGATTTTTCATTTTTAATGTTTTATGCCTATGCCAGATGATGTATCCAGCTAACCACTTTAAACCTCTCAGTAAAGGTTTGATAATAGATGTCATTATTGAATGTCCTCATGCATGCCCCTTTGAAACAAATGATCACCTATTAGAGGACAGAGACAAAACACATTTACTTGAATGAAATGTTTAATAAAGTACATCAGGACTTGTTTTTATTGGTATTGGTCTATGAATACTTTATGTGCTAATTTAGGGCTTAGGAGTACTTAGTCATCCCAGCTCTCCAGTCTGAAAAAGGCATGTACCTTATTATTATAAACGCCAGCCTTTAATGTTTAGAACATATTTATAAAACGTACTTGTCCTCTTCTTAAAATTGAAAACATCTGTTACGGATTTTCTGTTAAAATGTTATGGACGTGAGAGGCTGGCGATGAGGCAGTCTGCCATTTTGAATAGGAATTAAGCTGACAATGCATTCTGCACCAGCGAGGCTGTGCAAACAAACAAACAAAAAAGGCAGATGGTTCATTGAGTTTAGTACTTGTAATTTGTTGTTCATTAGAAGTAATTCCCACCCAGGCATTCTTTACCCTGATACAGTATATGAAAATTTTTACTCTGGAAACCTGGCCCCATAATTTTTCCTTTAGCATAATTTGCACTGACGTTTGATAGGCAGTTGATTAGAGCAGAATGATTCCTTTGGAATGAAAATTAATTATACTTTTTGCAGCTTTCATTAGTCTGCTTTGGTAACTGCCCCGGCCAAACAGCAGGGGTTTGGCCCTGCAATGCTGAGTATCACCGGATCGTTTGCGGTGTGGTCTTCCTTTTAAGAAGATGGGGCCTTTTCGTGGTAGTTTCTACATCTGCATAAAATGAGGATTCTTGATAAAAAAAAAAAAATCAGTGCTCTTTGAAATATACTTGAATATGTGTGTACAGTAAAGATAGCATCATACCAATTTAACCTGTGTAGTCTTTTATACGTATTCACAGGGACATATCTTAGTCTTCAGTGTTGTATAATATGTTCCAAGAATATTCCCTGAATTTATGTGGGTTCTTACAGATGCACACAGATATCATAGAGTTTAACTGGAGATTCCTTCCTTCAGAGGGACACAGAACTGTGATACATTTTAAAGGGAGGAACATAATGCTCTATTAACACAGGATTGATGATGAAGCAGATTTATAGAGGAATCAAGTCTATTCCAGAGCTATAATTGTATATATAATGCATGGAATGTGATTTCTGAAAATCACCTTCTAAAATAAATGGATATCTGAAGAAGATCAGCCCATGTAACCCAGGAAGAAATTTGATCTTTTGTGAGTGTAGACTATTTCTCCTATGGCATTATGCTCTTTCTGTTGTATACGACCACGTTGATATTTATGTAATTTTTCCTGAAGAAGATAAGAATTTGAGGGTTTCTGAACCAGTAGGTGAATTTGTGAGTTGGATTTGTTTTGTTTTGAGAATTCATCGCACTGGACTTCAGATTTCAGAGCGTGTTACAAGAACATCCAAGGAATAAATCCTGTCTGTAAAGTATTCTTCGACTATGAGGAAAAAAGGCTCATCTTGTCTATCTTTATGAAAAAGAACATTAGCATTCAATAGATATAGCAATATTTTGATAGATAGAACAGCATTTTAATGAAACGGGGTTTTTTTGTAGATATTTTTGCACTCATAACTTCTTGTAGCCAGAGTTCTGAATTTTCATAATGAACTCTCCAGGAAATGCTTTTTAACACCAAAAAGAAAGTCTTCTGTTTTATAACACAATTCTTGTTTCTGTGGAATATGAACAAGACAGTGTTTATTGTAGTCAGAAAAATAGTTGGCGTGATTCTGCATAAGTGAAGAATCTCTGGATTGTCTCAAAGTGTTAGCTGCCCATTTGCAGACAAACAAGCTTTTAGTGTGCAATTTAGGTCAATGGATCGAGGAGAGAAGATGTGTTTAGGCGACAGATTTTAAATCATCATAATATAAATATGCTTCCTTTTTCATCCGGAATTTGCTTTTTTTCAAGGTAATTTAGTGCAGCAGACATGCACTTATGCCTGTCTTTGTAATTTTAGGGATTAGGATAGTGAGGATTAAATGCTGACCCTTAATCTTCAATATCAACTTTAAGAGCGAAATACAATATGCAAATGGAACACATTCATTTTGTGTTTATATATTTTAATCTCTGTAATTTAGAGTTAAGAAGATGGAAACTCATCTTTGCCTTATTTATTTTGAATCCTAAAGCAAGATGCCATTAAAATCTTTATCCTTCTGTCTTAGTAGATAAATGTTTATCCTTTAGGGCTTAGAATATAATTTTTTTAAAAAAACGACTTTAACTAACAACACTTTTCTATCAAGAGAAGTAGGATGTATGTCTGAGGTAAAAGCGTCGTTAGACTGACCATATTAAATGAATGGCTAAGTTGCTAAATCAAGCCCTGAAAAAAACCAAAAAAAACAAAACCATACATGATAAACTTTTGTTTTGAATTTATGTTTTAAAATCAGTAAATTAAATTTTTATTAATAAAGTCAGTTAGTGTATTACTGATCAAATTTACTTTGTTCTTAATAAACTTTCCTTTGTGGTTTGGGTTTCAGTGTATAGACAGGAATGTCTTCTAAAGAAAACATTTAGTAGGGCAAAATATTAAACTGATATAAAAAAATCTGGGACATATTTTCTTGGACAAATAAACATAAGAGTTATATTAAGTCAGCAGATCAAAAAGAGAAATATGGTGTGAAAAACAGGAACAAAGACTCTTTTTGTGCCTGTGGCTTTGCTGGAAGAATGGGGTGAGAGCCGTTTGCTTAGCTTGGCCCACTGGCTCATCACCGAGGTGGTTTCTGATCTGGAGACGAAGGTCTGCCAGATCTCTCGAGAGGTAACTTGAACATCTACCACGTGCAGTTGATTTTTTTTGAGCAGCTCGTGATAAATCGATGGTTGCTTTTATTGCCAAAAAGGCAGATAATTTCAGATCGCAAGTTGTCCTTCAAATTTTTCATCATGGGAAGGTCAAAGACGTCTTGATCAGTTGTAGAAGAGGTCCTGAGCCTGTTCTCGGGCTTCTAGACCGGGCATTCTGTCGTCACAGGTAAAAGGAGCGTTGAGCCAGCGCCGGGTGACACACTGCAATCATGCACATTTAACCTAGGCTTCTCTGCTTTACAGAGTTGCCTCAATGATCCAAATCATTCTTAGAATTTAAACACTTGCTAGCTGAATGCTGAAAGTGGACTTAATGATGGAGTCAACCCTGGCTAGGTTTTCCCTCTCCAGAATCAAGTGTGTTTCACTATAAGCAGGAAATCTGTATCTGTGAAGCTACATCTGCCTAACTAACTACTAACTACTAACTGATGCATAGATTAAAAAAAAAAAAATTCTGACTATAAGAATATATGAGAGAGCGTTTAGAAAACTGGTACATTTCCATTCCTTTATCGTGTCATAAAAAAGGCCATAATACATTTCATTCTAATGGATTATTTTACTAATGACTAAAACAATTATATCTATGGACTGATATTACCATGATATTTAGCAGTTTTCAAGATTTAGTGTACTTTGCCCAATCGCTTATTGGGCAACGGAGTATGGTAATTACGGAGTTGGAGTCAGAGAAACCTGCATCTAAGTCTCAGCTCTGCCACTTACATGTCATTTGACATGGAGCAAGTTACTTAACCTCTCTGACCTTCGATTTCTTCATTTATAATGTGGGATTCTCATAATACCTATGTTATAGAGTTTTGTGAGGATTAAATGCAATAATGAATGTTATCTGCTTTGCCTAGTGCCTGGAACATAGTGAGTGACAAAAAATAGCAATTATTTTTATGAATATACCTATTATGCTATTATAATGAAATGAGCTAATTGTAATTGCATTTAGGAGAGGCTGTTTGTGAAAAGCTGTTATATTCACCATTAATATGCAAGAACCTATCATAATTTGTTATCACTGGTGTTAGCCAATTGAAAATGGCATTGTGTTTCTTTTAGATTTTATCCACGTTCTGTAAAATTTAATTTATATTTTTACAAGTGAAATTGATTTAGAATCTGGAAATCTCCATTTAAAAATGGGGACAGAAATGCTTTTGGAAGGGGACAGTATAGCATGGCTTTTTAAATGAAGAGGTGAGGTATTTTAGTTTTCTAGAATTTAACTAGTGATTTGGTTGCAAGTACAGATTATTTTACAAATTAATGAGCTAAGGCATTACCAAGGAAGGTTTTGCAAAAATGGCACTCAAGTTTATTTTTTGCACACGTTTGTCAGAAGTTTTGTTTTTCTTGAAGATAACATAGAGACATTCTCTTAGGACATCTGGTCCTGCTCCCAGATTTCTAGATGCCCATTTGGAAGCCGGGGTTTACCAGTGTGTCTGCTGATGGTTCTCAGTACAGTTATATGATTCAACCAGTTCAGTTAAGGGACAGGTACTCAGACACACAGGGCAGGGAGTTAGTGAAGATTTGGTAAGCCGACTGTCAACATTTGAGATCATTTAGCAAGTTTGGGGTATCTGAGTGGGATGGGGTGGCAATCTCCAGGATCTTTTTAATTTCAGAAACACATCTTCTAAATGTTAGTCACTGAGCTAAAGCCACTGATTGGCTTGATTTCTATCACTCACACTCTATCCATATTTCTTGTCTAAAAACCCAAAGGTATCAGCAAAATGAGACTTTTTTTCCCCAAGAACTAAATTCTCGTAGACCCGAGTAAGGCAGTTCATGCGGAAACCATACTTAGGAAAGTCTCCCTCTGCCGAGACCTTAAATCAGCAGAGACTAAGGTACACACACAGCTCGTAGGACTCTGTCACCCTGTCATAGATGATACGATGATGACACTTGAAGTTTTCTTCAGGAACTAACTGTCCTGTTAGATTTGATTATAGCTCCTTTTTTTTTTTTAAGTCCATGTTAAATTTCAAAAATTTAGAAACTGTTATCCTCATTTTTATTCATCTTGTTCTTCGGGAATACCAAGACTCAGGAACTCTAAACGGTGATAACCTTTGTTCTAGGAGATCATGATAAAACAGCCTCGTGGTTACTTTGGAACGTTGCCTGGGAGTCGAAAAGTAAAACTTTTTCCATACACTCGCTTCTTAAGTGTGCCTTAAAGTCCATGCTTGCAAACTACAATGATATATTGAAAGGTAGAAATTTAGCGAGGCAGTCTAGAGCACAGGAGATTCCCATTAGAGTTATCTGGAAAGTCACGATGGTGAAGACCTTAGAACTGGGCCTTAAAAGGTTTGTAGGATTGATACATGAAAAATGGAGGGGTTGTCACCAGGGAAGAAAAAAGCAGAGGATCACAGGAACCTGAGCAATTCCATTTTCTTGTAGGCATTCTTGCTCATCGTGATCAATTAAATGAAATGCTCATGGGAAAAACAACGTGCAAGTTAAAATGTAATGTTATGAGCGTATTATCATTCACCAGGGATGCGAGTATAGAGTGTCTCTTCTGTTCTTAGGTCCTGACCTTCGAGAAGGGATCGGTCTCTAAAATTATTAAATGCGATTATTTCCCCCTTCCCTCGTGAAAAAAATAGATTTATAAGTTTCGATCTAAAATTGCTCGTCAGTATTTTGAGTCATTGAATTTACATGGCAGGGAATTTACATGGCTAGGCGAATTTACATGGCATCGAATTTACATGGCTAGGCACATCTTTTGAACGATTGAAGTCTACATGGGGTACGACAAAAAATAAGCTGGGCCTCAGCAAAAAGGCCTAACTTAGATCTAGGCCTCAGATTAGAGTATTTCTGAAATGCAAAGGTGGTGGGAGGGACTAGCCGAATGCCAGGTGAGCAGCATGATCGTCATTCTGTATTTGTGTGGCGAGTGCGTTTCAGTTTTGGTCAAGAGAGTGTTAGGTAAGCTTCACCCAGCAGGATGCCGATGGAAAACAATCTGTTCCATTTGTCTTTTTATCTCCCAGTGCCTAGCATAGAGCCCGAGGCATAGAACAGGCTTATCAATGAATGGTACAGGAAGGAAAAAGGAAGTAAGAAAGAAAGGAAGGAGAGAGAAATGGAAGGCAAGAGGGAAGGAAAGCAGAGACGGAAGGAGAGAGGAAAGGAAGAGGTAGGAAGGGTGGCCTGGAGAAGAAATCAGTATCAAAGATACAAATCCCTTAGCGCTCTAGGGAAAGAAAGGACATAGAATCTTGAAATAACTGAAATGGGAGAAGGGAAAGTATTTAAAAGATTTTTCTGAAGTAGAATTTACAAAATCTGAACATCGGTTGTGGGGGTGGTAAAGGTGAAGAAAGCAGATGGGTTGCAAATGACTAAGTTGTCTTTTAAACACACGGCGACAGAGGATGGTTGTGTCAGAGAAGGACAGCAAAGGAGGGGAAGTTACTCGAGGACAAAGAGCACCCGATACAATTTTTAGCACATTCGTGTCCGAGGTTCTCACGGGGACGTCGAGGGGAACAAGTGATACAGGAGAGATTTAAGAACTGCCAAGATGGATTCGAAAATCACGTCCATTGAATTAATAGGTGGAATAATGAGGGTGGATGAAGTTTCCGAGAGAGACGTGCACAGTGAATCCACACGTTCGTGGAGGTGGCTCGAGATGTGAGAAGTAGAGACGTCAATGAAAGAAATCGCCGGAAAGATTAGAAAGAAAACGACCAGAGTTCTGGATCGGGGAAACGGACTAGGGAAAGCGAGCCTGGAGGCGGGAGGCCTGGCAGATACTGCACGGAGGGAGGGAGATGGGGGTGGACGAGGGGCGTTCTGTAAGTGCAATATAAAGCACCCCCCGGGGAAGTCTGGCTGAGAGGGGACGCCAGAGACGGGAGGCCGTGTGCCTACAAGAGAGCTCTGTGCGCTCAAATTCTGTGACCTTCACCCACTTTAAAACCGCGGCTCCGTCAGGGGTAGAAATAGAAGTAAATAAAGCAATCCTAACCTGAAACTTCTGCTTCTCAAAATCAGCTCAGGCAAGAGGGGTGAAGACCACCTTGCGATGGCCAAGAGCCGGGTCAAGTCTAGTGATCGCGTATTATTTCTTCTTACTCTCCATCATTATCCCCAAGTATCAAATCTCATGAACGAATATAGACGGCTGGAGTGAATTATTCAATCTGTATTTATGTGGGTCAAGAGATAAAAGTGTCTTTGGGGTGGGAAGCAAGGTAAGTTCATATTTGGGGTAAGAGCCATGAGAGGTCGCCTGGCAGATACTTCCTCTCCGGATAGTTTAAGCAATCTGGGTGGGCTTGTGGTATACATAGAAATGACCACACCTTAAAAATAATCAGAAAGTTTTTATTTCCATAGTTTCCCATTCCTTATATCACCCATTGTAAAAAAAATCAGGTACTTCAGATATGCATATTTTGGAGACAAGAGCGGTCGAAGCTTGTTTTTATTTCTCCTGTCTCAGAAATGATCACGCTCTCAGCCTCAGCCGCGATGAAGATGCAGCGGAAAAGTTTCTGAAACCTTCCAGCCAGTATTTCTTGATCATACTGTCCAGCCTCATCCAATGACAGAATGAAGTCATTGATAGAATCTCAGAAATATTGTTATCTTCTCTTGTATTGTTCTGGGGGAAAGGTTGCATGATGGGTTGGGACACAGTGTACAATTAAAGGTGCTTGTAGGTAAATAGGTCCAGAAAATTAGTCCCATGGGGGATAAATGAGAGTACACAGGAGGAACAGGCGGAGAACGGAGACGTTGTATGTCAGGAGCTGGCCGGGAGGAGGACAGGCATTCGGATGATATCGGCACTGTCACTGGGCGGTGTCAGCGAGCCACACCAAATTCTCATCGTGACACTCTTGGGACGAGACGTTGGTTTCCTTCTCTGGTTTGACTAAATACACTGAGCTTGCATTTCTTCCTTCTTTAGATCATCGATTTCACTCTTTGAATCTGGCCATTTTGGCAGCAGAATTGATCTTGCCACTTTTATCAGCAGCCAGGCCACGGGATCTTGACTTACTGTCCAGGAGGGCCCTGTCCCTTCAGCTTAATTAGTAACTTCTGCCATGTTCTCCTGTCCACTGACTGTACGAAAGACATGAATTCCTAGGAGGCCTGAGACTTTGGGTGCTGCACTCATCACTGCTCTTCGACATGATGCTATCTGTTCATTTAATGCTTAACTCATTAACTCGGAATAACACTGGCAAACTCTCCAGTGTCCGCGAGGAAGGAGCGAGGAGAATGGAAGAGTAATTTTAGACTTTCACTGTGACTATTCCTTCTACAAATGCATGTTAATCACAGAATCAAAATAAACACACTTAATTGAACAGTATTGCAGATCAATAAAATCATTGACTGAGTGCCACTGGTGTTCACTTGAGGTAAACAAGTGATTTAATAGTCTGCACTTCCTCCAGGCCTTTCGGTGTGGCCGTCAATAGCGCACTGCTAAATCGGAACTGGCAGTGACCAAAAGGCCCTCATCGAGCCACCCAGCTTGACCTCCTGGGCTGTTATTATCACTGACATCTTCCGAGCCATCGCCTCTTTCCATTCCGTGTGTCTTATAATTCTTGTTACATAATTTGAAGCATAACTGCGAGAAAGCACACACACACACACACCCCTATATGAAAGTTAATTCTTTAAGGACTTGAGTAAGAACTGTCTTTTCCAAGCTATTATTTTATTCCAGTTTAAACAGTTTACTCCTTTTACATTTCTTGCTCGTATGTGCGACACAGCAGAGTAGGAAAAAGGAGGAGTATAGGATGGGGAGGGGGCCGAAAGGGAGTTGACAGAGAGAGTTTGCCACCGGCGGGCACAGATTTGGGGGCTTCACGTTGAATCTGGGAGGCTGGGCTGTGACTCGTATCCATTCTTTGGTTCTATCCTTCTTTGAATTCTGAAGGAAGAACCTAAGATACCAGGGCAAAAATCTCTGTCGCCTGTCCAAATGTCATGCCGTAGACTGTGTGCCGAGCTCAGGACAGGTAGGCTTCCGATTCATCCGAGCTCCGCTGCGTCACCAGTGTTGGCGAAGACACTTGTACTGTGCATGAACCTGGCTGCCACCACGACAGCCATGTTAAGTCAAGTGTATTTTGGAACACATGAGATTCAGTGGCGATCGGCTAAATTAATTCATAGTTTCATGTGGAAACTCTAACCCTTTTTAAAACTCCCAACTGTGGGTGCTGGGGGTCTAGGGGAAAGAGCCTGTGTAGGCCAGATGAAATCTGATGAAGGAGCTTAAGTCACAGTTTATTTTCACTGTTCATCTAGAATATTTTTGCTAAGTAGAGCTGAGTGAGAGATATTAAAAAAAAAAAAAAAGATCTCGGCCGCCGTTAGAAAGATGTCCTTGACTAGTAAGAGTCAACATGGCTGTGTGCAAATGCTTTTAGTAATGGTCGGATGTATTCAGAAACTGGTAAATCTAGAGAACCTTCTTATTTTAGTGTCTTCTAGAGGCCACGCCTATTATGATGCAGCATCGTCATTCTGGAATGCTGGTAGGCACGTTAGTCTTGTAGCTCATCCAAACTCCATGACTATTTGTTGGATGAAAAAGAATCAGATCTTTAAAAAAAAAACAAAAAAACAAAAACGTGGTGGCTGAATATAGCTTAACGCCTTCCTTGTTTAAGGGGTATAAATGTGAGTACTCATGCCCTTCCTGTGGCTTTTCTGGCCATATTTTAGCCATTAAAGAAAACGGTGGTGATGATAACAAAAGCAGTTATGCTATACTTTCCATAAGAATTTCATTGCTATTAGCAAAGCATCAACTAAAAGTGTAGAGTCATCCCAAATGACGTTTGTGTCACCTGAGGCTTACTCTGGGGGGCAAATAAGAGTCCACATATGTCCTCTGCTTTCCTAAACGGTTTTTAAAATCTAGACACTCAGGCTCCACTCGGGGAGTTTCTGTTTCTAGACGAGAGCCTGGAAATCTTGGCTCTGGAAAATACTCTCTCGCCGATACCCAAGTCAGTTTCGGAATCACTACTCTCTCTATTAGGGTTGGCCGTCTCCACGTCACGCCATGAACGGGCAGCCTCGGCGCCCTGACTCAGCCTGTCCCATGCATCTGAAATGCTCTTCCATTCTTCCCCTAGAAATGTCTTCATCCTCTGAGAGCCAGCTTTAAAGTTGGCTCTGCGAGCGCATCAAATTCAGCTGTCATACTCACAATGCTTGGACGTGGGTTAGAACGCCTTGTGACCCTCCTTGTAAAGCACTTGACTTCCGATGACAGTGGGGATAATAGACAAGAGATGAAAGGCTATATTTTCTCTCCTTGCTCATGATAAGGTGCACAATTTGCAAATGCACATGAACGTATCGATAAAATGAAATTCTTAGTTGTGTTGGCATCGTTTTTATTTTTCTTTCTTGGGTGGTTGACTGCAAATGGTAGGCTTGTGCTGACATACTGAATAGTGATATTTTATAGAGCTGTTCTGTACTTTTTTTTTTTCTTGTAAGGTCCTAAAATAAAAATGATAGAATGATGGTTGAAAAGTCAATCGATTTCTCAGTCGTCCTATAAAAATTTTCCTAGGAGCTATAGAGATACATTTTAATTTTAATTTTTTTGCCCTAAAGATGGTAACTTCAGTGCACATTTGGGAGAATGTAGCGGAGTCGCTGTTAGACACAATTAGAACATTTGATAAGACTTCCTATGAGAAAGCGTATGAGTTTGGTGAAAGGTAGAATGTATAGACAAGAAGTTTTCTTAATGATTAAAAGAGTAACTTCTTTGCAGCTTTGAAACAATATAGTTATTATAAAGTGATATTCAAATAACATTACAGTATGTAGGGCAATTTTTTTTTTTTTTTTAAGAAAGAAAAGTTTATTTGGCATACTGGCCTGGTCTGAGAGTTACATTGGTAGACATTTTTGACAATAGG
>NW_024350926.1:8528703-8553703 GCF_902729225.1 Pteropus medius
CGACAGTGGTTTATGGTAACATGTCCACTTTGTAAGTTGGCAGTTCTCATGGGACTTTCTAACCGGGCTACAATCTGAGTAATGTTGTTGTTTGATGTATACGTTTCTTTTAAAAAGTAAATATTTTTTTCCTGCTTTTATGATAGAAATTCTAAGCAGAAAATTGAATCAGGGTTCACCCCTAATTCTCATTTCAACATTTCATTTTCTCGAAGTGAAAGTTTTCGTTCACTTTTCACTTTAAAAAAGAGTTAACTCTGGACTCTGGACCGTTCTATTTTGGAAGAGACGGTCTCGGTATTTTTCTGTTCAAACTATATAAAATCAATTTTAGTTTTTAAAATTATTTTCTTATGTATGGAGAAATAACATTTTCTAGTCATATGCTAGAAAATGAAAGGATCTTTACATGCAATAATGTAGAGTTTAAGAGGAAAACGAAGACGAACTGACCATTTAGAACAGCCGTCCCCAACCTTTGTGGCACCAGGGACTGGGGCTCCTATGAGAAGCTAACGCCTGACGATCTGAGGCGGAGCTGAGGAGGTGCTACTGCTGGGAAGTGGCTGCAAATACAGGTGAAGCTTCGCTCCCCTGCCCGCTGCTCACCTCCTGCTGTGTGGCCTGGTCCCTAACAGGCTACTGACCGGTACCGGTCCACAGCCCAGAGGTTGGGGACCCCTGATTTAGAAGACTGTAGTAGAACCTGGTATAAAAGGAGCTGATATTTCACCTCTCTTGGCTCAATCATTTCACCCGTACTGATGTTCTCACAGGTTGAGAACCGTCTTACCAAATGGCCATGAACTTGACCAATGGACTCTTTCAGTTAACTATGATTATACTCTGTTTACACAGCCATAGTGTTTTCACGTGTTTATGACATGTTAGAGACAAAATCTTTGTTCTTTATATTTTCTTTTTAACAAAATCTTGCCAAAACTTTGCACGTGAGTTAAATTCAGCACTTGTGCAGTTTCCATTTCTTTTGTAATGCAGTGTATTTTCTAAGGAAAAGTGATTACTATATTCATGGTAACTTCAGAAACCAAGACTGACAAAATTTTCAGTATCTGGCAAATTCCTTTCAAGTAGTTGGTTCTCAAGAGATATTCGCAGGAAGAATGTATACTTATAAACATCACGAAGGAGGAGAAATCATGTTTTATTAAACATAATTTCTTGATTAAGACCATATTAAACTAATGTGGATATTATTTTAACATGGTCTTTTGGTTCCCAATTATATATCGTGCGCCTCTGTCTTGGCTCATGGTTTCAATGCTAAGCGTGGTATTTAACACAGTAGTGAAAATTGAATGGATGAATGAATGAAAATTTCTTCTATCACATTAATATATCACTTTTACTCAGTATTCTATTATTGGTCTTATTTTAATTTTTATAATCTTATCGAATCACATAACATTAGCAGTCTATTAAATCCTTTCTAAACGCTCCCTTGAATTCCAGATTCTGTTTCCACATGGCTGTCCATAAGTTCCTCAAACCTTTCTTTCTACACTGACATTGAACTCTTAGTTTCTCTGCTACTCAGCCAGCTAATCCTACTACCAACTTATAGTTTGTTAGCAGAATGTCTACGCTCCCACCCGCCAAACTCTGAAATTTCTGTTTAATACATTTCCGCCAATTGCCAAACTTTGTAATTTTGTATTTAGCATTTCTTCTTAATTCTTTTCTTTTTTTAAAATTGTATTTCATTGCCTCGAACCTATACCTGGTCATCTCCAAATCGGCCTTTCAACCTAACTGCCCCCTTCTCTCCTGCCTACTCTATATAAAGCTGCCACATTAAAAGTCTTTATCCACTCTTCTATTCATATAAGAATGTTGGCTTAGAAATCCCCGTTTTTCCCCATTTCAACTCATATAAAAGGTAAATTAATTTATGTTGGCTGGAATTGTTATTCATATAATAATAATACCTTATATCTGTATTATAATTTAAAGTTGACAGATTGCTATCTTATTATGTTATAATCCAGGTGAAAAAGGCTTAGTTAGATGAATGGTATTAAAGGGAGACTTTGTCTGGAATGAACTGCTCAGTTCAAGAGATCTAAGCTTTCTTTAAAATTGATGCCATATGCACTTAATTCAATTCTGGACCATCATATTCTATGACTATTCAGTTTAGACTTTCCACCATCTCTATGTGATATGCTATTTTCTGTTACTTATGATTTCCTTCAATTTAGTGTAAATATTTCGTAATATCCAGTTTGAAGTTTCCTGACCTCAAATGTCTAGCAATAAGTTGATCTTTCTTATGACTGATCTTGCCTAAAGTCTATTCCTTAAAATTCTAGATGAGTCACATCATTCTGCGGAGGACCAAGGGACTTGTCCAAATTCAAAAGCTCTTAAGTTTCCTTGGAAGAATGACATCTATCCGTTCTCATGAATTTCAGGCTCAGCATTTAATGTCCAGAACTTTGAGAGTTACTTGACTAGCTACCTGTTCATTTATAAGAGAAAGAAAAGTCACGATTCTTGATGAATCGTGTAGAAGTTTCTGGATTAGTCACTTCTTCAGCCAAAGGTTTCAGAACTAAGAGCAGAAAGAAGCTGATTTAGAATTTATCAATGCCAGTAATATAGATAAATGAAATAAAAATACATTATGATATAAATATATTATGCTATACAATTATTTTTAGTTTTTACCCAATACATGCTTTTTATCTTATTATAGGTGTTTTGAGGCTAAAATAGGATTTATTGAGCTGAGTTAATTGCTAATTCAGTACAAATAAAATAATGTAAGATTTTTACGGTGTTTTAAGATGTTTTGATAGATTGTTTAATTATATTGCAAATGGTTGCTTGTCCTGTAAAATTATATATTCCTCCTCTACAGAGTCGGTAGCAAATATATTTGATTTCTAAGCTATGTTGCATATCTGGAAGCTTGATAATTGCTGTTCATATTTTCTTACCAAACTGATAATGTGTTATGAATTCAGATTTTTAAAAAATAACCTTCTAAATCCCTATGTTTTGTCCTAGATTTAAAATTCTATGAAAACCAGACCACACATTTTTCTGCTCCTAGGCTGTTGTTTTCAGAAATGCTAACCTGTTAGTGATTAACCGAGATTAGGGTCTTGGATGCTTGTGGTTATCAGAAAGCTTTTCTTGAAGACGTCTATGGTCCAAGGAGGACTTCTGCATTTCTGTCTGGGAGAGATGCTCTTAAACCATATTGGCTTTATATAAAGACTTGAGTTTGCTTGGTGAGTGCTTAACAATGCTGTTGTAAATTAGGAGTGAAAAATTTGAAGCCAAAGGGACGAGGTCTGGACCTGAGAAGCCAGACTGTGTTCTTTTCAGCCTAAAAGAAGTAAGAGGTGAATGCTTCTTAGTATATTTATGGGAAAAGAAATTGTATGTTGTCTCCTTGTATCCTCAGAATAACTTGGCAAAGAGGCAGAATGTATGTTATTCCAAGTTTGTAGGTGAGAAGAAAAAAAACTTATACCCTTAGCCGTGGTCACTCTTCTTTCTGCTTCAAAAGTTCATCTTTTTAACGTTTTCTACTTTTTAATTTACTGGTCGGTTCCCTAATTAGATTATAAATTCGGTGAAATTATTTTGACTTATTTTGCTTTCCCATTACATAGGACTCAGAAAGTCTTTGTCAAATAGAGGAATGAATGAATGAAAAAAAAAAATCAGTGGCAGAGTCAGGTTCAGACCCAGATCTGAATCTGAATGTAACCCATTCCCTTCTTTCGCTATCATGGCTCATCTAAACGTTTCTAAAATTTATTTTGAAAGTGAATGGTAAAAATAATAGTGTGTTGTCTTTCAAGAGAGTGAATTGTCTACTGTCTTTTTAAACCATTTTCTCATGCTTTTTTATAAAACAGACACTGATAATAAGGAGGTAAAGTTTGTGTCGATTAGTAAGACTATGTGCTTGTCTCTCAATATCACCCAGTTTTCTATAGGAAGCTTAAAAGTGGAATTGCTTGCTTCTTCTGGGAAACGCCTCTTGGAGTTGACAGATCAGTTTCTCCGACTCACGTGGGATGGGGGCCACGTGTCCTGCTCGTGTCCGTTCAAACCGCCAAGTCCAGACTCTTGTCGAGACGGCATCTCAGCCTGGCTAATGTATATGTTAATATTTACCAAAAAAACAACTTATTTCTAGTTGTTTACATTCCCCCTAAAGATCAGATGAGGTTTGGGAGGAGCCTAACAGTGAAAGGAAATATATTAGACATAAAAAAAGCCAGGAAAGTGTAGAGTCAGATGGTAGCCTCCACTCTCTCCCTTGGGGTTACCTGACAGACGTCAGTGATGAATAAAGCCACTCAGAAGCCTCCTCGACACAGTGTTCTTGGCGATTATTACCAGCCGATATAGAAAGGGGCAGAAAACTACTTGCTCTCTTCCCTGACTTTTAACAATTAACGGTGAGGGAACTATGTGAGAAAGAAGGTAACAGAGTAACTTGCCACCTGCTCTTGGTCAACTGCTTGACCATAAGTTCATGCCTTTGCTGTTGTTTTCATATATTATTCTCCGCATGGTTCATTCTGCTAGAACATTAGCTTAGAACGGAAAGTCTCAGTTTGCTTGGCGTTTCACACACGTGTCTAACTGTGATGATGAATGTTATGGTAACTGAGTTCTCCAACAGTGGTGGTACAAGTGCTAGATGCCTGAAGGTCGTTAGCAGCAGCGTGCATGGATCACCCTCATGCTGAGATCAAGTTATCATTGCTTGATGAAGCTGGCTGTTCAGGAAAGGGTGCCCAAACTGCTTATTGCCTCCCTGTCATCCTTTCTGGACATTTGAAGTCAATTGAGGCAAAGTTCTATGAAGTCTAGAGTTTAGGCATTGTTCTTCAAATTTTTGGTTACCTTTGTGAAGACAAGGGAAAGAAAAATTGGTTTATTCGTAAATGTTTCACCATACTTATACTGGCTCTAAATTATGTTTTGTTTTGTTTTTAATCGATAATGACTTAAAAGAGTGTAAACCACTGCATATAGCAAAACATATATATATATTGTCTTTTGCTGTTTGAAAGTATGTGGTTCCAGATGATTTTGGCAGTCACAGGATTTACCTAATTTTAGCTGCAAATCTAGGCAGTGTAACATAAGAAGGTGAAGCCTCTACAGTGACACATATAATTAGTTCTTCATGTCCTTAATTGACGTGGCCGATCCACCTCCATCTCTGCTTCTCCACTTAGCACTGTCATAGCCACTTGAAAGGTCTCTGGCTTTATTTTTGTTTCTGTGTCGTCGTATGAGGGGTGTGTGCACGCACACGTGTGCATATGAGTGCATACATAACACACATGTATGTTCTTCGTAGAGATGGGGTTGCAAAGAGGGTCCATGGTTTCCATTAAAGAGGATACTGGAATTTCTTTCTATACTGATTTATAAACTACACGTGTATCCCCAAATCAACAATGTAGAATGGCTGGACTCCAGGCCCTCTCCGGAAATTGGCTGGCCCAGCAGTTTCTTTTATCTTTTTTCTTATATTCCCAGAAATCTGCCTTTACTATTTTAGATTTAGGAATTATACCCTCCTCCTTTATGGAAAGGTGGCGCGAGACAGAACCTTGGGACATCCCCTGGCCCGTTTACTTTCGTCACGCTTCGAGGCACGCGTCCAATTTAATAACCGCGTGCCCCTGCCTCCATTAGCAATTCACTTACTTTAAAAAATATTTATATTCCATAAGCAATTCTTGTTTCAAAAAATGATAGGAAACAGACAGACAAAAGAAAAACAATAAGATAAGCAGTATTAATAATTTCAAAACGGACTTCTTTTTTCTTTTGTCATTTTCCGTATCTCTCCAGCTATATCTTTTTGTTTCTTTATCTCTGTCTCTTTGTTGTTGTTGTTGTTTTCACTTTTGTCTGTCTGATTCTGTTTCCTGTCCCTATTTATATGTCTGGATCTTTTAAATTCTTTGTCACAGTCACTTTTTTTCTGTCTTAGGATATATATATACATATATATATATATGTATAATATATATGTTATATTATATAATATATATGTATTATATATATATTATTATACATATATTATATATGTATATGTATTATACATATATATTATACATATATATTATACATATAATACATATACATATATAATATATGTATAATAATATATATATAATACATATATATTATTAAAAAACATTTAAAAATTCTCCCATAAATTGGTAGTTAAGACCTTGAAATTCTGCCGACATGGTACTGATTCTTGGTTCTGCTCCCTGTATCTTTGAAAAATTATTTCACCTACCTGCGTCTCTGATTTTTGTATCCGTGGAACGTGATTGTTCTAAGGATTAAGACGGATAAAGTGGGGTGGGTGTACAGTACTTGGCATTTAGGAAATGAGAAGTTATTCCTAGGAACATGTTTGTTTGTATTTCTTAACATACTTTCCTGATTATTTTCTGATAAGTTTCTAGGAAAAGTATTGCTTGGTTACATGATGTGTAATTTTAAACACATATTACCATATTGCCCTATAGATAGGTCAGGTGTATTGATATCTCATCATCGGTTTTGGAGAATACCCATACCCTGTGGTTCTTTTGCCCAATCTGAGTTATTTTAAATATTTCCTAATAATAAATGAAGATATTTATTATTTTTATTTTACTTTGATTAATATGATGTCAAACTTTCTTTATAACCCTTAATGAATATTGTATGTTCATACACTACATATTTTTTGTTCATTGAGGTGTTTGTCTTTTTCTTGATTTATTGGAACTCTTTATATATTAAGAATACTAGCCCTTTACTGTATATGATGTAACTATTTTACCCAGTTTTTTGTTTGTAATTTAATTTTGGGGGCGTTTTTATGTAGGGATGTTTGAATTGTTATGTATACAAATCATCAGTCTTTTATGATTTCTACCTTTTTAGATCTAACTGTTAAAAAGTATTTTTCTTTCTCAAGACGTTCATGTTGCTTTTCTCTTTTCGACTCTTCAGTCAAGTCTTCATTAACCTGGGTTTTATAGAGGGGCAGGATACCATAGATAATATAAAAATCTTGGTCAAACATTATTATACTTATATAATATGTTTTATAAAATGGATTGCATACAAACTTATTTGTTAAAAGTGAAATCTAGTATTTGTGAATACACTTGGCGTCCACTGGATGCTGCCTGAAAGTCTGAACATTCTATTAAGTGAAACAGAACATTATAGAAAGTGCTTGCTGAATAGTAGTCGGAAGATTACTTTGTGTTGAAATAGTCTGTTGTTTTTATTAGTTGTGTTTGCTTTTTTGCATCAAGACGGAGCCTTTGCAACTTTAGTCTGTCTTTGAGCAAGTGTCATGTTTGCTTTCTCGGTGGTCTAGATTCTAGAGAGTCTGCACGGAGAAGCTTGGCATTATTAACGGGCTCATGCTGGTGAGCTAGTAAAGTGAGAGAGGGCATTCTTTTCTCTGTCACCGTGATCTCACAATGCCATCAGCACCTTCTAACCTCGCCACGCCCTCATGTTATTTCCATCAACTTATTTCCCGGGAGTTCCATGTCATTATTAGGATTAGGTTAGGCCTCCAGAAGATGTATCAAAGTCAAATCCTTTCAAAGAAGAATTTTACTTCTCTGGTGCAGATTCATTTGGGTGCGGTTGTCTCTGTACTCATTAATGGCTTTGTTCTTTCGAGGCCAACGTGGAAGGGCTTTGTCGCGTCATTTTCTCCTTTTGCTTGTTTTATTTGGCTTGATGAACAATATGAAGACCCAAGAGAAATTAGTCATTTTTGTTCTTTACATAAATGATAAGTCATTTATTTTCTATTGTAGCATATAATTCATTTAGTATCTCTACTTCCCCCTCCCTCCCGCAACTGTTGAATAATTTCACTTTTTAAAATGTGAAGCATTATATGTTTTCACCTCTGCTCAACCCATATTTTTATTACTAGATTACATGTCTGACTCCAGGAGTAAGACAGTCTGACTCCAGGAGTAAGACACTGCAGAAGCAACCACGTGGCTTTTGTTGAGTATTCACGAAATTTCTAACAATAGATGCCTTCTAAAACATTTGGTCTAATTTGAGTTCTTTTTGGTTTCATACAGGCATATAACATCTATTACCAGTTTTTCAAATAGTCAGATTGCTCACACTTCCTCTATGCCACCACCACCCGCCTCTGGCCCCCTACATCGAGACTGCATTCACGCGAATGCCTTTTTTCATTTCTAGGAAGCTCAGAGGAAATTTGCTGTTTAACTGTAGCACCTACATAGGTCCTTACTGCACACGTATTTCCGATCTTTTTTTTTCACAAATGTGGCTCCCTGGAGCCTTTGTGAAAAGAAACAGGATCTAAATATTAACAAAAAAAAAAAATGGTTATTATGTCTATTATGTGTCCCCAAATTAATATCATATTTTCCTCTGCATTTATTTAATTGCCCACAGCTTGGCTTATTTTTCCAATAATGACGAAGGAATGTACCAGGAGATACCCATATTTGATCAATAGACATTATGGCCGACTCTTAACTCAGGAGCACGAAGACCTGTCAGGCAGGGGTTTCCTGGAAGTCATTTATCCACCCTGCAGCCTTATTAAATGACACTACACACGAGAGGCACCAAGCTGGACGCCAGCGATGCTATGGACACAACCACCCCTTTCTCATGAATCACAGTCTATGAGCAGAAACGAACCTTTACTGGCAAGTGCAGTGCAGTGTGGCAGGTGCTATGAAATAGTGATGCAAAGTGTGGGGTCTTGGGCCGGCGGGGTCGGGGGACAGCGTTAGCAACCTGAGGCTGAGAAGCCACCACGTGAGAGGGCGAACTCTAGAGACAGGCTGACCAGGAAGGACCCGGCGTACCGAGCGGGGGGCTTTGTTCTGAGCGCACTGGGCAGCCATTGGTGGCTTTTAAGAAGGAGGGGTGCGATGTCAGATTTGCATTCAGGGCGAATGCAGATGACTGTCACTGCGGAACAATAGGTTGCTACATTGACATAGTGGCCCCCTCCAGAAAAACTTCACAGTTTCTAAATCTGGGGTGCTCTGTTTATTCCTTACCACCTCCCGATGAAACTTTGAGATGAATCAGGATCGTTCCTAGTTTTCAAATTGGACGTGAATCGAAGGCTTTAGGGCTTTGTGACCTGTTCAGAGGCGTGAACGGCTTGCACAGGGCCTGTCCCACTCTGCGTCCGTGGCCTCCCACCCCTGACCGCTCCTGGCTCGCACGTGAGAAGGTGGTTCAGCGGGGTTGTGTTTTGCCGAAGCTCATGCAGATCACTGAGCAGAGCTTGGGGTAGAGCCCAGTCTCCCGATTCACAGGAAAGAATCGACACCTGTGTCTCCCAATCAGCACAGACAGGGTACGGGACACCCAGGAGGGAAGGGAGACAGACAGGGCAGTGAAGTGCAGAGAAGAGGGTCTTGGCACAGCCAGAGGCCGGCGGGTGATGGTGGGCCAGTGACTTCCCCACTGGTCATCAGAGAGGTCAGTTCATTTTAGACTCTGACCCCATGAAATTTTCACTCGTGAGGTTTATCGTCACGGTCAAGGGGCATAGTTTCTCCGATGGAACATTATTCATTTGGAACAAATATACTGAGCTCTGATCGTGTGCCAGGAACTGTTTTTGAGGGCTGAGGCTTCAGAGGAGGGAGCGTAGTCCCTTCATTCATGAAACTCTGATGGAAGGAGCAGGCGTGCAAACAAGTCAGTTCTAGCACAGCGTGGGGAGCGGAGAAGCAGGCGCGAACAATGCTTTGTGGGAGCACGGAGAACAGAGATGGTCCCGGAGCCTTGGGGGGGCTCCAGTGCGGCCACATTTCATCTCGGGCTTGAAAGGTCCCTGAAAAGTTACAAAGTAGAAAGGGGAAGATAGTCTTCAATAGGGAAATATGGCACATAGTGCACACGTGATTTATAAATTTAAAAAGTGAACACAGGTGAAATTTTTACTGTATCAATTTCAAGTTTAAGGACAGGTATATCCCTTTCACCTGTAATTAGATTTTTAGGTAAATGTCCTTGTAAAGAGTTTTATCGTTTGGATGACTTCTAAGCTTGACGAAGTCTGGAATGAGGCCACCTTTCCTGGTTTTATCTTTCAAACAATTACTTTTCACAAACTTGAGCCATCCAGGCTTCAATGTGAAATACAGGTGGGCATGCATTTTGAAGATAAATTTTAAAAATCAGTTTTTCAGAGGTACAATGCTGATTAGTGAAGTAGGTATCTTCCATAAAATAAAATTATTTTTAAAACGACTTGAACAAAGTTTTGTTTTTACGTAGGTTTTTTCATTTTGAAATTTAAAGAGATCAACGTTAGTGAAAAATGTGAACCTCTCTACTCAGACCTTAAACGTTAAAAATCATTATCCTTTTCGTTGATCTGATTTCGTGTTTCAACCCACTGCAGATGCCATTCCTCTGTTTTTAAGCCAAATTCCTGTATGTGAGGGAAGTATTGAACTAGGGTAACACATGACTTTATAGAGTAAAAGTGAAAAACTTGATTTCTCCATTTGCTATTTGACTTAATCTGCTCATGGTCTTAATAGCTACTCATTTTGGTTAACATTTACCTGGGTAGTTTATTGGGTGAAATTTCTCCCAGGTGGCATGAGCTGACTCTCAGATTTCCACTCTCCAGGCCTGGTAGTGTGGTGATCTGTGTTGTCACACCAGGGAGGTCTTGGTGATGAACCATTCAATCAAAAGATCTGCCCCCAGGCTGGGGAGTTGGTTGATTGCCCAACAGTAATCCAGTGCAATTAACTATTATAAAGAGTTGAGCACCCCCTGAGTCTAAGGGGTGGGACGCCAGCCATCTGGAAAAGCCAATGGTGATTGATCATCTGGCTAAGTGTTTGTTTGGAGATAGATTTGAATAGTTAAATTCATCATTATAACATTCAGATATTTCAACCTTTCATCATCTTGAGCCCTAATTTTGATTCATTTTATTCGATTCCAAGATGAAAATTAAGAGAACTTATTCAGTCTATACCAAGGATAGAAATGCTTGATTTGCTTCGTATACCTCTAACCTCTTGTGGAATGAAATGCGGTATAAAGGAAATAAAAGTAAACGTCCCCATGAGGCAGTTTGAAAATATCATATTAAGGTGGGAAGATGACTTAAGCGATCGATTCTTCACTTTTGAAGACATGTTGCTCTAAGCTTCTGTTGTTAAGCTATTTTTAGTTACAGAAACCATAAATATTCATTCAGTTCCTTTAAAACAGTCTTTGGCAACTGAAGCAATCACCCAGTCTGCTAATAAGAATCCAAAGATCATATCATGTTTTCTACGCTGTATTCTACATACATATCGAGTTCATTCCATAGAGAAAAAACTATTTGCTCATTTTAATGGGTTTTTAATGTTTCTCCTAACAGCATTTTTTTTTTCTTCAATTTCTAAAGACCCACCTAACATTCAGCACAGTAGGTGGATATACTCAGAGGTCGGCATCTTAGCACCTCACCTAATGAAACAGCAGGACAAGGACTCCAGCTTTTAAGTGTAAGCAAATTTATTTATCAGCTCCTTTATTAACATTTCTTTATTATTGAGCACCTAGCACGTGCTGAGGACACAGGGTCAGAGACTTATGTGCCTTCATGGAGCTTATAGTTTGAGAGTAAAGATAAATGCTTAAAGTCGCATATCCAATACGTGAAGATGTGTGTCATGAAAGAGAGGTACAAACGAGGCTTTAATCTCCTCCTCTGGGGAGCTGGGGCGGGGGATGGGGGTGGCGGGGAGGCTTTTCTGAACCGGAAAGGATCGTTGTAGGGTCTCGAAAGTCTGTCTAGCTGTCAGGAGGAAGCCTGGGATTGACGTGCAGTTTAGCGGGGGTAGTGTTGTCCCAGGGGTGTTTTGGAAATTTGTGGAGATGTTGATGATCAGTGCTAGATTACTAAAGGCGTTCGATAGGTGGGGGTCAGGTCCATGAGAGCAGCACCAGGAAAGTTCTCCTGCATGCCGATGTCAATTAACCCATCCGGCGTTCACGTTAAGTGATTAAACCTGTTTGTATCTGTTAGCCCTACAACCTAACCCTGTCATCCTTAACACATCTTTTAAACATGGTCTAATAGGCTGAAATCTCCAGGAATGCAACCATCAGATACTTCATAGGGAGGTGTTATTTTTGTTTGGCTTGTGCTTTACTGAGAGTTAATTACCATTTTGAAAAATCATACCCCCAATAAGAAGCCTGCTCATGAAATGGGAGTTGCTCATGCAATGCACTCGTAACTATGCGCTTGTGAATTCAGCGATGCTACATATGGGAACAGGCATGAGGCTCCTTCACTACCTATGTGTGCAAGCCTTGGCTTTCCCAAAGTGAAATATACACATTTTTAAATTTTTTTTTACATTTTATTTTACATTTATTTTGTCTTATTTCTCCTTTATGTTTAAATGTGCTTAAATTCTGTGTGTAGATAGGTGACATTATATATTATTTTATTTCAGTATAGTGGAGGGTAGAGCATTATAAAAAGAAAACCTTGGATCTGAGACGAAAACTACTGTTTTAAATAATAAGTGTGTTTTAAAATATGAGCAAAAGTGTTTCTCTATTCAAGCTGAAAAATCATTTGATTCTCTAATTTCAGAACGTTTCACAGATAAGGCCTCTTGATCTCAAATGAGATTCAGAAGCAAACATTTCCTTTTTGACTTCTTTCTGGCCTGATTTTTACAGCGATCTCTCTGACTCTGTACACAGGCAAACGCGAAAGGAAATGTGTTGTGATATTTGGGAATATTTGCATTGGATCATCTTGTTTGGGCTGTTTAATGCTAATATCACTGGGTCGAATCTTCTACAATTGAAAGGTCATTTGGAGAAAAATTACTTACAAATAAAACCAAGATTTTTAGAATGCTTTCTTGGAGTAGGTCTGCTCCTCTGGAAGACAGCCAGGAGTTCAATGAAAACACATTGAGATGTTTTCAAGAGAGTATTTTGTTTTAGCAGATACCGTCGTGAGGAAGATGCCATCCTGCTAGTAGGATGCCTACTTCCTGGTCCAGAACGCCCGATTTCATTCTTAGTATTTACAGATCTAGCTTCTTGGAGGTTACGGGAGGTATGAAGTCAGGAGGAAAAAAGCGGTTTCACCTGGAGGGCAGTAACCGTGTCTGTATTAGGCGTAAGAACTTCTAGTGACAAGTATTGAAGAATCCAATTGAGATTACTTAGGAATCTATGTAACGGTAGAAGTCCAGGAAGCCAAATTTATAGAACGAAATTAATATCTTTCTTGACTTGCATATTGACTTTTTGCGAAAATCCAATGAGATAATATGGAACGGATATTTTGTAAGTCCTAAGTATAAGGTGGTTTTTGTTCACGATCTTTCAAATATAGATCATACTAGAATAAGGATGTGTTAAGAGGAATTTATCACGTGAAAGCCAGCAAGTCTGAACCATGTGGTAAAATCAGATGCATATGTTTTTCTTGGGTATGCTATAATCGGAAATTTTGAGTTATCAATTTTTACACTATTTATTTGTCAAGACTCAGATAAATCTAGACAGAGCCAATTTACATTTACCACCACCTCCCCCCACCCCGCCCCCGCCACTCTCATTATTTCTTTACTTTTCCAAGAGTGTCTGGAATCTTCCTCCAAGATAATGCCAATTTGTCGTCACTTTTTCTATGTCTAAAACGCACTGTAATCTGGGTGCTGACTCAAATAGATGCAAAGTTAGGTCTTCTGCTTCTCCAACGGGATTAAAGCAGTTGCTACCCGCCAAATAGCATCTACGTAATAATGAACACGAGGGAAGAGATATTTGAAGGGCGAAGAGGTATTATCTTTTTCCTCTGGAAATAGTATTACCCAGGGTCTGTCCTTGAAACTTTTCTGCTTAAGAGGTGCCGGATCAGAGCGTGTCCCATGGCTCACCTTTATAGCTCATTGTTGTCTTTATCAATCTTCATTTTTCTCATTGTTTTCTGTCCCCTGCAGACCCACAGATGTTGAGGATGAGAAGCCACTGTCATTATTTCCTCTTTCTTCCGTGCCACTCTTCCTATTCAGGGCCTCGGTTTTCCTTACTTTAATGTGGTGGTCCTTCTGCCACCCCACCCCGCTGTCACATAGGCAGTTCCCGGACTACAGCTCAGTGTCTGGTGCCTGAGACTCTAGCAGTAAGGACTTTAGGTAAGAGAGGTGGGGTATTTAGAACCAGGAACATTTGATGCATATAATCAAGAATATGATTTATTGGCATATACAGTAATGATTGTAAACAAGCGTGTTTCTAGGGAAAAAAACTCATAAACATAGTTGATTATGATTGAGCAAATGAAGTAAAAAGAGAAAAATATATAGAAATTTGTTTTGGTTCTCGGTAAGAAATGCCGACTATAAGCATTTATACAAACTGCTTAAAATTTATGTCTGAGTATAATTCGCAGTCGGAATAATGATGCTTGTTGCAGATTCTCTGGTTTAAAAGTGACAATAAGCATGATCCGTTATTTAAAGATACATCATAGCGTATGGATCGCATTAATCTTATGTTTTCATTACAGCATCTAAACTTTACGTTCATATGTTTATAATCTTCATCGTTTCTTTCTCTCATCACATGGCTTGATCTCAACATCGACAAGAAAATAATGAGAACGCCAGGGCTGAGGAGTGCAGTAGGGGTTCCCTCTTGGTATTGGTCAGATCGTAAATATGAAGAGTTTGGAATTACCTATGTTCAAACAGCTATATAGAGAAATGTAAGAGAGACAGTGTTTGTTAAAATACTTTTAACAGTCTCTCAAAGGACATTGTCACTGCCGTTGAGATTAATTCGTCCGGAGAGATGACTTAGGGGTATTTAGTAACTTTTTCCCCAGAAGTTGAGAGATTAGTTTGTTTGTTTGTTGTCAGTCAGTTGCTGGTCAGCTCTGTAGTTGCACAGGCCAGCTGGGTTTACAGTGAAATGAAGGAGACCTGATTTTCACCTTGAGATCTTCTCGACTGGAAGTGGATCATTAAGTATGAGAGCCCGCTTACCAAGGAAAGCCACAAAATCTCCATCCTTGTGGATTTTCGAAAACTGATTTGGGTTGATTTAAGCAAAGCCTCGATCTAATCAGAGGCTTGACTGTGACAGAGATGGCATTTTGAGGTCCTTTATTGCCCATCCGTAGTCACGTGAGGTGATAGGAATTGCTCCAAAAAGACCAGCACTCTGTCCATCCGGTTCGTCCCTTTTCCTTTCAGCCGATCTTTTTTGCAGGCCAAGTAAGTTTGCCCCCATTTCCGATCGTTAATTTCAGGTGGCCATTTTTTTTTTTAACCTAATATCAGAGTTATGAAACATTTGGGGCCAAATTATTAAAGCGAAAGTCCTTTCTCCCCCACTATTGTTCCAGCTTTTTTGGATTCTTCACAATAGGGTCCAGACCTGGGTTAATTAGCAACTCTGTTAACACCTCCTTGAGCTCCAGTGGTTCAAATACAGCCTGCTGAGACGTTATTTCTTAAAAGGTGAGGACTAATGACCCAACTTTCAGTCACCATCTCAGAGGCCAGTTTTCAATCTCGTAAAAATTTTAAGTCAAGGAAGCTCAACATGGAAAGGCCCGAGATGTCATAAAATACTATTCCGGATACAGTTGGTTGGACTTGCCTGGGCACCGGGTAAGCTAAAATACAAGTTAATAGTAATTCCACCTCATTTAGTTGCGTTTAAGGTGCTTGAGAGTTATGCTTAATAGACCATAAAAATTATACCTTAAGACACGACTTAAATACAATAGTAAATCCTTGTACAAAGTTCTCCCAGAAACTACAGTTTTAAAAATCATTATAAATGTTAACGAAACCTCACATTTTTCTGTAAGAAGACTTTTGATTATATAAAATTTTAGATGTGCCAGAATTCTTAAAATAAATTCATTGCAGGGGCTATCGTTTGGTTTATGCCCCTTTTTTGGGTGCTTCGGATAGTAAATATTTAAATTTATTTTACTCAAATATTAATATTTTATATGTAGAGATTGATATATCTTGAATGAAATAGACGCGTCTCCTCTAATAAACAGTATTAGAATATAATCTCAGTAGAAATTACCTCTAAGCGGCATGGGGCCAAAATCGGATTACAGTTTGAATCGTAAAATGATGTCACTGTTTCTGTATCATTACTGAACGTCCATGGGGTTAAAAGGAATTAAAATGCCAGAAATTAGACTGTCGCAAAGAAAGGGGAACGAGGCAGGTTATTCCCTATCTGTTGCAGAGCCAGGCACGGTACGATTAGGGACTGCCGACCCGTTATTTTGTTTAATCTTCAAAACCAACCCAAGAGGCAGTTATTACAGCTTTTAATAAAAAGAAGGGGAACTGAGGCTTAGTGGTTAAATAATTTGCTTGAGACCACGTTTCTGTTACAGCAGCATCCAAACGGTAATCTCTTCCACTTCAAAATCCATGCTTTCTTCTGTATCATGGCAGATCCATGGTGCGGCCATGCTTAGAGAAAGAGCTACAGGATGTCAGGGAGCCGCTCTACTGTGGCTGATATCCTGCAGTGCTCGCCACAGCACAGAGTGTTAAAAGTATTATACAGAAATAGAATGGGACTTTGAAAAATGATTAATTATGTAATAAGAGTGCCACCACGTTTTCTAGAAATCCCATGGAAAAAGTGTTCAAAAGGAGAGGTTGAAAATTGATCACGTGGGCCAGCTGATGTCAAAAGTTTTATACAAGGAATTGGACTTCTGGTTAAGCAGTCTTTATCGTCTGAATGTCTGGTTCTTGCAAATATTTTAGTGTTTCTTTTCTCCAGTTTTAATGTGATCTGGTGGTGGGAGGTTGCCGAGAGCCTAAGCAAATCAACGCTTTCGTGTGGCGGCCATATGAATGAACAATTATTCAAAAGTTATCACAACTTGAATATTTAAAGTGATCTATACCGTGACATATAAGCACAGTTTTAATCTTTATCTCACACGTAACTTAAATATATGAATAACCTTTCCTTAAGGAAATATCCAATTTCAGTTATTGCTTGAAAAGGAAAAACAGTATTATTTTTATGGCCACGGGCTGTGCATAATATTACATGCCTATATTATAGGTTATTGATAATGAATATCTCATGAGATTTGTAGACCTTATAAGGATCAATGGATTTAAAACCAAAATAGCAAATTTCTTAATTATTTTCCCTTTTTTTTCTTTTCTATACAGAGTAGAGAGTAGCAGGCAAAATAATGCAAGGAGAATATTTTGAGAAAAATTTATTTAAACATTGATTTATTAAATATTTTGTAAGAATTCTTTTAAAGTACTTTCAGAATGTACAAAAGGGTGTATATACTACTTTTTAATTACTATTGAAGAGAATAATTTATTACCTCAAGAAAATGGAACTTTTCCTTTCTCAAGAGCAAGTCCACAGCACTCCGTTGGTCAGGCATAGTTTTGGGTGAATGCTAACCATTTCATTAATGTAATGTCTTTCCCTTACTAGTACTCATTACTCCCAATCGAAACCTGCCAGAGACAAACTCTTCAGGGAATCAGTTTCCTCGTTTCTTTCTCTCTCTGTCTCATAAAATGTGTGTGGGAGAGACAATAGGATATAATGTAATACGAGCGCAGGAATCACAGTGTCCTAAGCTTGCATCCCAGCTTTAATACTAGACAGGTGACAGAAGTGTCTTCACAGAAACTCAGTTTCGTCATCGGTAAAATGGAGGTTAATTGAGGTGATGTAAAAGCACCTTGCGTCCTCTTATATGTATCGAGCAAAATTGAGTTCCATCTCTCCCTTTTTCTTAACCTATTGTATTAATCTTATATTAAGATTTTTGGGTTGGGACACATTCTTTAGGTAAACCATTTTGTTTTCCTCGGTTTTGCCCTGATGAATAGAAAACACAGCTTGGGTCCTCCTGGCAGACGGTCTTCTTCATTCCCACATCCCACGTGTTCTCGTTCTTCCAATGTGTCTTTGGAATGTTGCCGGCAAAACTGGTGGACGTGGGTCTCGAAGACCTACCACCAGTATAACAAGGAGTGGAATAGATCCCAATGATTAGACACCTGCACGTAGTTTATATATGACTGCCTGACTTAATCTTCTAAGAAATATGTGAGACAAGTAGTATGAGCCATATTTTACAAAAGAAATTGAGCCCTCAAAGAGTTAACTTTTAAAAGACAAATAGCTGGTGAGAGGTAGAACAAAAATTAAACTCTTAGAGCTCTGTAAAACTTTTTTCTTCCAAAATACAATAAGTTGTTTGTTATTAAAGGAGAACTATTTTCCTAAATGCAAGCACGTGGTTAGTTATGGCACGTGTTTCCTGGATGCGGATCGGACATTGGTCCTGTATTGGACATGTATTTGGAGTAAATAAAGCACGCATGTAAATAAGTATAACAAAAGGGTGAATATGTTAAACACCAGAATTAGGATTCAGATAAAATGCTTGTTGGCTCAAAGGAGGACAAGGCTATTTCTGGTTGCAGCAGTCAAGAAAGCCTTTTTTGTTGAGGCGACGTTTGGACTGGGCTTTAAAACATGAGTAGAATTTGGATATGAAAACAGGAAATTGGGACACGTAGAAAGAGGGAAGAGTATGAACAAAGCACATGGATAAGGGAGTAAAACTTGTAAGTTTTTGATAAAAATGGTGAGCAGCTCAGTTTCTCTGGTGCATTGAGGGCAAGGAATAGAATAATCGAGAAAGAAATGCGAAATCTTGAATGTTATTTTTAAGAATTTGAGAATTCGATAAACACTAGAGTGCCATTAACAGGTTTTGATCACAGGATTGGCATCATATGATTTAGGAATCATAGTAGTGGTAATAATAATAATGTGGGCCACGATGCTAAGTGCTCATCTTGTGACTGCAGTCAAGCAAGCCATTTAGGGGATAATAGGTCCAGCGAGAAGTCAATAGCTTTGGTGTGGTGGACACTGGGAGTAGAGAGAAACGGAAAGATGAGGATAAGATTAAAATAGGGATGTACAACATATTAGATGCCTGGGGCAGGGAAGGAGAAAGCATCTGAAGAGACACCTGCTTTGATCACAATCAGAAGTGTGGTGGGGCACAGAAGAAGAACAGAGGCAGGTTTCAAAGGAAGGGCGGTGAAGTCACAGAGGGACTTGTAGAGTTTAGAGAAAGGGCGAAGATAAATTTCGGGTTAGACATGTGATGTGGGTTTAGGGAGCAAGGTTTTTGTTGAAACCTTGATTTGTGAGTGATCCGCCTCAAGGAGATAGACTAATGCATGAGAGAAAATGAAAGGGTATAGCGGAGATTCGATATCGAAAGACAGAACACAAGCGAAATATGTTTATGTATTAAGATAAAGATGACAAAAAAGAAAACCTTAGAATCTGAGATGTTTTCCAATGAATCTGTTTTACTTGACTCTACTTTAGAACTCAAAGAGTCTCTTGATTTTATCCTCTTTACAAATTATCGTGTATGTCAGTGTCAAGTTCATAGAGCAAAGACCTTAAAAACTCGTATTAAAATAGCACTGTAAAAGTTTAATGTCTTCCATAGGTTACATTTTCTCCCGTCGTCTTATTAGGTATCATATGGCTACTTCTTTTTCCCAGACTACTTCTTAACATACTCATTTGTGGTATTAAAACTGGGGTCGAAAACCGTGGGATGGGGGTTTCGGCCTCCTACTACGGTCTCAGCTTGCTTCCCCCAAATCAAAGCTAGAGAGGCAAAATAAAGGCTGTTATTTATTTATTTATTTATTTATTTTTTATCACCATTCTACCGGGCAAATGGAAATGTCTCGCTTTTCACGACTCTATCTTCAGCTTTCTTGGACCTGAGTTGACACGCAGGTTCTATTAAAAATAGCATTGTTACCCCAAAAATACATTTCGCTGTAAATAATATCTCTATTTAGGAATCCACAGGTGTCTCAAATGCAGTGTGTCTAAAATATAGCACACTCTTTTCTCCAGCCTGTCTTTATACTGCATTCTCCCATATCAGTCAGTAGCAGCTTCCTGCATTCACTTGTCGAAGCTAGAAACCAGGGAGTAATTTTTAATCTTATTTCTGCTGTGCTCCACTATACTCCACCAATCGGTTAAGGAGTTCTATCAAATATATATATTTTTTTCCTGATTCACCCTTCAATCTGTCAGATACCTCTACTCTCTCGTCTGCCACTGATTCTACCTCACTATTATTTTTTCTAACCATATACGTTGAGCATAACCATATTGAGCCACGTGTTAGGGATTTTTCAGGTATTGGACATAAAACGACGAATGAGAGAGAATCAGTTCGCATCTTTGTGAAACTGGCAGCCTGTTGGAGAAGACAGACATCTGTCAATCAACCATATTAATATTTAATTATCGATGGGATGAATGTTCCAAAGAAAAAAATTACGGTGTGTAACGGGAAGAAACGAGGGCAGGTTTCTTAAGATAAAGAGAAGATTCTTAGGCTGAAAAGCTGTGACTTGGAGGATGAGCAGGAGGAAGACAGAGAGAGGAAGGAAGGCGTTCGAGGCAGAGGGAATTCTGGGAGCTTTACCCTGGGAACGAGCCTCACGCCCGGAGGATCTGCAGTCAAGGTGGTCAGAGCACAGAGAGCCCGTGAGGAAGGAGAATGGGCCAGAGCTCCGATTGGGCCGAAGTCATAGCATGTAGGGCCTGAGGGCCGAGGACCATTTACTGGGTCTTCAAAACTGGAATATTCTCTGGAGTGAACGGACAGCAGGTGTTGACCTGGGAATGATCCAGAAAAGCCAGACTCCATGGCCCCTCTATCTAGAATCGCGTTAATGATTTTAGGTTTTATCCTAAGAGCAAAGGGAAAGCGTCGAAGGCCACTATGTAGCACCGCGAGTGTGTCAGATGAGCTTCTCGGGTAGCGTTTTCCTCCACCACTGCCGCGTACCCTGCCTCTTTTCTTGTTTCTTTTTATTTCATTACGTTAATGTACGTCTTTATCTGAGCGTTTTATTTAGTCTTTGCTTCTTGGATTTAGGCTATTTGATGCACTGCCGCAAATCCACACCTAGAACGGTACGCCACACATATCGGATGTTTTGTAAACTGTTAAATTAATGAAACAGATTGCTTTCCAAGGCAGTGTGGTTATTGTCCGACTCCATTAGAAGGAGTAAGAGTTGACGGCAAGAGATGATAGTAAGCGCGAAGAAGTCTGTAGGTGCTAAGACAGTTAGAAGGTATGTTTGGGATGCAGTGATAATTTCGAGGTAGGTGGTGAGGAAGAGGAGTCATCAAGGACGACTTCCAGATTTCTGGAATGAGCTCCTGGGTGAAATGCCTGGAGGACTATGATGAGATGGTGAGAGTGAGCGGTTCAGCCCGACTGCCTGTCTCACGGATACCGTGACCTCGGGCACGCTGCTTAATTTCTGCGTGTCTTAACTCCTTTATCTGTAAAGTGGCTGCTACGATTAGCACACTGTAGGCTCTATTGTGGGGATTTAATGAGAAAATGTATTTAAGGTGTTTAGAGCAGTGTCTCGTACGTATAACAGGACTCAGTGGAAGTCAGTTACTGTGGGGAAGAGCAGACAAACTAAAAGAGAGGGGAATCTGATCGGCTTTGTAATTGTCGAGTTTCGGTGGCTGAGAGACCTCCAAGTGGATATGCCAAGATGGCACCTGGAGGAAGCGAATTTCGATCTCAGAAGAGGCCTGGGTTAGTGATGGAAATCTGGGAATCGTCTGAATAGGAGTCCTTGAATTCGTTAAGGGTGTTTAGCACCGAACACCAGCGACACGGATGCGTATTGATGGGGAAGGGAGACCAGAAGGACGGTCAGGAGGGGGACGGGCAGGACCAGGGGCCAGGAGGAGCGTCGGCGGTGAGTGTGTCAGGGCTTCTCCTCTGAGCTCAGGAAGGTGAGGGCCATGCTGCCAGCCCGCCCCTGCAGCCCGGGCAGCGTGCCGCAGCCACTGCACACCCTGAAGGCTAATCTCATCCCGCCTCCACTAACATCCTTCGATGACTCCCAAGATCACTCACTTCCGAGTGGAGCCTTCTGAGTCTGCCATTCAGGGCACTCCACGTTCTTATTCAAATATGCCTCTCCGGCTATCTCCATAAGTGCACAAATATGCCAGACTTCCTCTTCCCGTAGGTGTTATACGTGCTGTTACACCTGCCGTAACTGCCCTCCACGGCCTGTCCACGAGGCGAGCTGTGGGTGGGCCTGCCACAGCGAGCTCTGGAGCGACTCCTCTGAGCAAGCGGTACCCAGAGGGGCCTTTCCGTTACCCCTGTGGGATCCTCTTTTCTCCCCAGAGGAATCCCTACACACTCGGTTGCATTTTCCCATTTCGTTTCTGGACCTGTGCCCTTGGGTCACACTCCCTAGGGAATGCCACATTTTGTTGCATCTTGGGTCCCGTGCCTAGTGCTCACCACATTGCACACACCAGATGTTTCTGGAAGTGAAGATTGGTTAAAAAGCAGATCCCACGAACTTCTCAACCTCCATGTGACCACTTCACATTCTCTCAGACCATCCAGAAAGGTTTAATATGGGCTAGATTCAGGTGCAGAAATAATACATTCAGATGTATTATTTGAATGTATTATTCAATAATACATTCAAATAATACATTGAATAATACATTCACAACAAGGTCAGATAAACCAGGGGTGAGCAGAATTGGTTCATGGGGTTATGGGATGATTTTAATGTCACAGGATTATAGAAATCTGTACATCACATATTTTTGTATGATCACAGTTAGCAAGTTGGTTCAGTCCTGAGTTTAAGAATGACATCTCATAAATACCTCTGTTTACAGTGATCCAGTTATCAAGTGCTGACTTTATTCTAGCACTTTCGCAGGTGGTCTGGAGGCAGAAACCATAGCTCATCCTCTCGGTACCTTTTGGGGTGATGCGAAAGGCATAAACCAAAGGCGGGAGAATGAAGCCTTCAGATCTTGTAATTGTCACATCCTGGAAGATGAGTTTCACTTTAACGTTTGGCTTTGGAGGAATCTGCGTAGTAATATTAATTCAATACTTTTTTTTTAGAAAATTTGGATTTTCTTAGTTGAACTGAGTAGCTACATTTGACGAATTTATTTCATCTATACTTCATATTTTTGCTGTGGGTTAGAAATGGCGTTTAGAACTTTTATTGAGGATGAGAGGAGAATTGTACCCCTCATCATTTCAGGTTTAATAAACAGAAGAGTATAATGGCAGAAAGTGATGGGTTTATCTGTGAGACGTGACGGCATCAGCTATTCAGTCAAACTGGGAATTTTCCTGCCCCATCCAAAGTGACCCATTTTTGGACCGGAATGAATGAAAGCCACTAGAATCTAGTCCACATTCTGGGCTCAGAAGTTTCTCATCTGAGAATCATCAGTTAATGATGAGTCATTGCCATTATAATGACGAGTGCCCATGATGGTATGTGGGCCCTGTGTCTGAAATGGCACACATTTGGTGCTAACACGTTTCTTATTGTTCACCATGACAAATGACTGTGAGGTTACTAGAAAAACAATATTTTGAAGTAGTATCATATATTCATCAGGAAAAAAAATGGGTGATTCTGGTAATTGGATTTGCCCAGGTTTGTAAATCTTTTCATCAATTAAAAATAGAAGTTATCAAGTTCAAAGACAAATTCTAGCCATAGCGGTAGACACAACTAGAGCTCTCTTGATTCAGATTTACTCTACTTTGTTTCCTGATAGTTGACAATTATTCCACTCCATTTTTGCTTCTGAATCTTAAACTATTTCACTTTTGCTATTTTTCCATGAAATGAAAGATTGAGAAATTGTATATAACCTAAGGGACACATACAAAATATATACAGAAAGGGAGATACTTCAGAGCAGATTATCTCAAAATAGTATACTACCCCATAAAAAACAAAATTTAAATTCCTGATTTTTTAAAAAGAAATATGATTTTCCTGACTTTTACATATATGTGTGTGTGTGTGTGTGTGTGTGTGTGTGTGTGTGTATACATATATATATATATATAAAATGCATATTTAGGTTTATGTAGTATTTTAGAAATTCGAAATTTTTACAAGACAATCCTGAAAGATTTCTAGTGGTCCGCGTACTTGGTACAAATAGCCAGAAATTTATTTTGGCGATATGTGACACATACTAAAAAATCACCTCAAACTTTTGCTTTTTTTTTTTATGTCTACAAATTATCACCAGTGATAACAGCAGCCGATTTTATCTAGAAACACTAAAAATATTTGCCCGATTGAAAAGATATCAGGCAAAACTGTATGTTTCCAGCTAGAATTATGCGTTATTGGGTAAAGTAAATTATTTAAAAATTGATTAGCACTGCCTAAAAGGCAAAGTCACAGGCTGTGAGACTATGAATAGGTGGGTTGAATAGATAATGATGTGAAAAATACGAGGATATTTATGTCTAAATGCAAAAAGCTGTGCAAGGATCCAGCTGCTTGATAAGTTTCTCGATGAATTTGTTATTAATGCCATTCCCTAACCCACTAATGAGAGAAATGAGAAATGTTTTTTAAGATTTAAGACCGCGTAAGTGCTTTGTATCTAAAACTGATGGAAGTAATTGGTAAACTGCTTAATAAGTCCCACTTGGAGGTGAATGGGAACTACAGGGTAGAAAATGTAAGCTGGGCCAGTAATCCTACAAGTCAGCAGAGTCCCCTTTCCTGAAAGAAACAAAGATAGCAGTAATTAATGACCCTGACTCTGTGCCAAAAAAGCTTTCTTCTGACAACTCCAACTTAATTAAAACTTAAGACATTTCAATGGTCTCCGAAAGCCCCTGATGGGGTGAACTCTTGCAGACTCGTGAGAAAATTTTGTAAATTAAAGGAAAAGATGTGTGTTACCCCTAGTGCCATGACTCTAATCCCTGGCAGTCAAAGAATCTATTTAGCCCAAGCCTTTT
>NW_024350926.1:8558703-8615783 GCF_902729225.1 Pteropus medius
TCTGTTTTGGCTAAATGCCAAACAATTGTGAAGGCATGTGGGACTAAACCTTGTAAAGGCACTGTAGTGATTTTCAAAAAGATAAGAAAAGATATTATGAGTTTAAAAAAATACTTTTTTTGATCTAGTTAAAGGTAGACAGCACACTAGAGGAAATAGCATGACTCCAGTAAGCAGCCGTGGCGTTCGGTAGGAAGCGTTGGGTCAGCCCTATTCTCTTCTTTTCCTATTTGAGGTGGGAGACCTTCCTATTAGCTTTCTTAAGTACTGGATTCGGTTTTACAATAATAAAATGTGTTTCTCGAGTGGGCCAGGGCTCTTACAGGTCCTTGGCTAGCTATTTCCAGGTGGTTTTAGCAGCTGGGCAATTGTGCAGAAGGTAAATGGTGGGTACATCGGCTCTGTGCCCTGGCCAGTCATCGACATTGTATGTGCGTATTTGCTGATTTGGTAAGTTGTGTGGTTGAGGTTAATGACTATGTCGTGACTTCTCTTTTTGCTAAGATAGGTTGTCGAATTGTGATTTTTTTTTTTCCTTTTTTACGTAGAGTCGTAGACAACTGAGCCTCGTTCAGTGGTCTGGTTTTGTTTTCTTCTGTTTGTTTTTTTAGGGGAGGGTGCTTTCACCTCCGACTTTATTTCAAGAGCGATCCCTGTCAAGTGGACTTGCACCTTATTAGTTATTTATCTTTATCTTTCTGATGAATGAAATGTAATAGCCAATACCAATTATGTGTTTAACAGACTTTAAGCATGTAGATTGAGTCCCCTTCGAACCTAAGAGTCATTAAGTTTTCTTTGAGATCATTTTCTTCTGTGGGTTATAAGATGGTATCTTCAAAATGAAAATAGGACCAGCCAACTTGGTGGAGAAATTGATATTAAGGATGAGTAAAGAAAAAAAAAAACAAACCTCAAGCTGGATGGTTAGGCTTTTGCTTTGCACTTGATTGCGTTAGCATTGTGTATACATAATTTGAGTGAAAGATTTTTTGACCTATTAATTTTTTATCACTTTTCGAGATTTGCCTTCAACGTAAGAGTTTCCCTTGGCATCAACTCTAAGCTTACTTCCAGTGGTCTTTAAATGTGTGACTATAAAATATTTCTACTGGCATTTCCTTACTAGTTAGCAGCTGTTACCACGGCCTCCAAACATCTATTAAGTAAAGAGAGATTTGTTTGGTAACATATATTATTAGGAAAGTGATCACAAGGCCAGGAGTAAAAGTTTTAGGTGGATCCAAGTACCTTGGTTCCTAATTGGAAAATTGTATAAACAGGCAGATTTTCAATAAGCTCGTTAGCCTTCAGTTGAATTCCATAAAGTATATTGAGTGTAGCTTAACATGTTTAATTTCCAGACATCACCAACAGTAATCAGATAGGGATTTCGGAAAACAATTTATTCCATTTCAATGGAATTTCCATTTTATTAGCTGCAATTTCAAATATGTAAATGGTAGCCAAAGCTGGATATGATGCTTCAGTTAAGAATTTTTTTTTTTTTCCCATTGTTTCTTCTAGCATCTTCTTGCCAAATCTTCTGGAGCACTTGTAATTTCCTCTGTACAGAGCCCAACAGGCTCATCGGCAGCAGAAGGTAAAAATAATAGACATGAGGAATTTCTGGAGATTTATGAGGTTTAGTTTTTTTTTTTTTTTTTGAAATGTACACTGTCTGGCTATGCTAGGACACGGCCACATGTGGACTCTATGAATTGAAAATGTTATAAATGGAGCATCACTTACCCCTTGTTAAGAATAAGGTTTAGGAACAGAAGATGTTTTCCGTGAGAGTATTTAAAGATTACTGGCTTCTGAGCAATAGCAGTGTTAGTGCAGATGAAAGACATAATGAATACTTTAAACCTTAAAATTTTAATCTTGGAATTTGATATGGATTCATTTCCCCCTGGGTTAAATATATTAAATTTTTATCTTTCTGTACCTTCTTAAACTTTTCTGCTTTCCATGTGTAATATTAGGGAAAAAAATGAGTATCTGTACAAAAGATCCCAACGATATCAGACAACTTCTGACGAAGGCCGTTGACATTGCTGACATTTGGCATGGTGTACCGCCAAGAAGGAAATTAAAAAGTACAAGCCATTATCCTAAAGACCATCTGTTTATGAAAGTACTTAATTTTACATCACTTTGTTGAGCATAGAAATGACCCGTGGTGAAGGACAGAGTATGCCTCTCTCATAAGCATGATAGTCTCATCGCTTGTTGAAATGATCTTCCTTTAACTCTTCCAGGGACTCGTTCTATTGATATTAATTAGTCACCTTTAATGCTACAAACATCTTAAGCACCAGAGTGCCTTTCTGCAGTGCCAGACGTTTCTCTCCACCTTTTCTTATGCGTGTCTCTTGCTAGAAAAGCTAGCCCGGCATTAGAGAAGAGCACAGAGGGCTTCTGATTCCTGCCTTTGTTTACCAGTGGGGTTGACTAATGGAAGGGCTTAGAATCACGGATGCAGTTTTGTCATGGCTTCGCAAAATGGCATCATTTCCAGGGACTCACACACACGATAGCCTGGATCTCATGGAGATAATTATTACTAAGAACATCGCTCTAACCTGAATCACCTTCCACAGTGTGCTGGGAAAGGGAGAAGGGTAGTCTCTTATCAAAGGCGTGTTTTAATAAAAGCCTGTCTGACTTTGGAGGTGAACAAATGACATTGGAAGTGTAGTTGCATGATGCATTTGAAATCAAAAGAACTTTGCTTGGTCGTTTCATGATTTTGTTTCTCCTGAATGATGGTGCTTCCGACCATAGCTAAATGACTAAAACAAAAAGGCCAACCATTTGAATATAAGCTTTAGAAAAATAACAGGTCCTAGTGTTTTGTGTTTTGTTTTTTGTTTTAAATATCGATTTCTTTATATCTCTCCCCATTCGGTGAGACGGTGAGACTAGTCTGACTGAAAAAAGTAAATGTTTTATTTTGCTGCATTCCTGTGTAACGTATATAAAATAAGTGTGCATCTTAAGAGCATTATAGTATTTTTGAGAATAACATACTTCAAACTGGAGTGTAAAATAGCTGTCATTGGAAAACAACATTTAAATTATTAATGAAACTAAGGTATTGCCTTGAAATCAAGATGGGCTTTTGTTTAGTTTTGTGATATTTTAAAACAAAGTAAATGATGACTTTTTTTCTCTAACCCGATTCTCACGAGGCTTCCAACTGTCAACATGGTTAATACGAGTTAATACGTTAAAAATCTTAAACAAATTAAGCAATTTGAATTTTTTCCATTTTTGTAAGCTTTATGTGTGTTTCTCATCTGTGGTTATTTTGCAGGCAAGATTACTGCGTAGCAATTTCCTCTTGTCTGTGAAAATAATGTGTAGAAGGTGAACTAATACAATGGTGTAATGCAGCTTTTGAAAATAATCAGTCTCCTATGCATATGCATAGAGTATTTGTGTTATTGTCTGTGCGGGAGTCTCTTTTCCTAGAACCATTCTCTAGCTACCAAGTTTCTTTTTTGACAAATGAGATTGGATTACCAAGTCACAGCTGTGTATGCCACTTGATGTATTGCTGTAGGATTGATAATTCATAAAGCCCAGTACTATTTGGGGGGTTAAAATTTTCTTAGACATGAGAAAATAAGGCTGCCTGCTAGATATTTCTTTTCATTTCAGTTATCTAAGTTTTACCGGGTTTAGACTAGTTGTTGACTCAGTAAATGTAAAAATAAATGTTGATCTGCTGTCAGTGTTAATGTAGCTGTCAGACCAACACCGGTCTCTAACGTATGTAAGAGCAAGTATTTTTTACCTTGATACAGAAAGGCAGTCATGTGTGAGATTTAATATACATCCTAATCTGTCTTGTCACTGCTCTAGCCATGGGTGATGTGCTAATGTGTGGGCCGCCATTTTCTTTTTCTCGTCACACAATGGAATAGATCCCCATGAATGACAGTCCAGCGCCACTCTGTAATTATTTGGGGAACAGTTAGAAACACTGCAGGGTTACCTTTAGAACTTAAACGCCTCGACTTATTTAAATGTCCAAGCAGCATGTAATTAACAAAAAACAAGCATCCTTTGAAGGTCCATTCTTAAGCATACTGAGGATTTTTCTTACGGAAAATAAAAAAAGTTCTTAAAACATTTTTATTCTGTTTAGTGCAAAAAAACAAAGAATTGGCTTGAGTTCCTGGTTTTCGCTGAGATTATTGGCATCTTAACAGAATATGCCAATACATTTTCTAACTAGGTTATCTTATAGTCTTTTCCTTGATCCATGTTGGTATATCGTTAAAATGCCAAAGTTTAACAAAATAAATTACAAAATATGTAACGTACAGTTAATAGCAATTAAATGTCTTCATTGCTAATAAATGCAAATATTTAAATTGAGTACTACATTTTATTCTAGGAAGTAGTTTATGAAATTTTAATACCTGAAAAAGAGAGTCCAAAAACAAGCATAATTCTTCATCATCAGGACCAAAAATATAATTTTGTTGACATAAATTTATAATGTAAAACTCCAGAGTAATTCTCTATAATGAAGAAAATTGTAATGTTCATGAGATTATACCATAATGAGTCAAATGAATTTTATTTATTGGTTCAGCAACATAGGTGAAAATCTGTCTGCTAATGAAAATGGATTTCTGGTAGTTTAGATATTTTGGACACGTTCTTTAAATGCCGTCCACAGAAGCTAAGGTAGCAACGTGTATTGTCTTTATAATAGAAATTAAAAGCAGTGGTAAAATTTTGGCTGTGGATATTCGCTAGCAAATATTACGTTATAAATAATCCCATTGGGAGAGGAAAAAATTCCTCTATTTTTAGAATAAATGTTATAAATTTGCCTTCCTACTTAAGTTTCCTACAAATGGCTCTTCTTTTCTGAGAGTAGTGATATAAAGTCTAAATTGTTACCTTATGTTTTCACTGGGTACGTTTGTGACCACTGACAGTTATAATTTACAAAAATTACAATGATTATAGACATTAACATACTTGACAGTGGCTATTATTTTTATTCGAAAATACAAAGACTTTCAGTGGATACTGGACTTTAAGTCCTTGTCTATAGATGCCAAGTGAGGTGAAGCAATTGTTCAGAATTTTTAGACTAAGGTGGCACGTTTTTCTCAATGATGTGGATAACCGGGATGCAGAGAGTTATTTAGCCTGAACGTCCTCTAGTTTCTTTGTGTTTGTCTTTTGCTACTAAAATTTGACTTTGAAGTTGAATCGGTTCACTGAGAAGAATAACAAATACAAATATTTGTTTGCCTTGAATTTCCTCAATTTGTTTAATACTCTAACAACACTATGTGACAAGTACTATTATTATTATTATTATTACTATTTTATAGACAAGGAAACTGAGGCTTAGAGCAGCCAAGTCTAAAGACAAGTTTACACCACTTTCCCAGCTATATAGTTGGGGTGTGAGAAGCAGTCTGAGTCCAGAATCCGTGCTTTTCACTGCTCTCTAAAAACGATCTCTTGTCTACGGCCATGCTACCCTGAACGCGCCCAATCCCGTCTGGTCTTGGAAGCTAAGCAGGGTCGGGCCTGGTTAGTAGGCATAAAAAAATAAAAAATAAGGGCTTGTAAGCTGACAAGGTTCTTGAAATCTGTGAGGTCAACCAAGGGTTGCCTCACCTAAAAAAAATAAATGAAAAATATAGAACGATCTCTTAGGGAAAGAACGGACATTTGAGACAGAACTTAAAAAGTAGAGAGCATTTCCATGGTAATCCCCTTCTATTTGCAATCGATGGCAAAATTCTGTTACTCTCGTCTTCCTTTGCCTCCACTAGCTAGCATTCTCATCCGGAAAAACTACTAACCACATACAGGATAGTTTCCTATGAATATCTGATGTGAAGTCAGACATTATGACCGTGAATTTTACTTCTTGAGCATTTTGGATAAAGAGATAATGTGAGCTTATAGCATGTAGTTCAATGGAATTTTTTGGAGGATATCAGCTTTGATAAGCCAAACAACTCTAGGTGGTATGACATAGTAAGTGGCAGAGACATCAAACATGTCAAATTTTGAAAGTGTCGGCATTTTAATAGCGATGTCTTTTAGAATCCGTCATGTGTGTGAAGTTTTGTTTTAATAGCTCCTGATAACTAAACCCTAAAAAAAAAAAGAAAGAAATATGCAAAGTATTTTTATGCAAAGCTAAGTTTTTATGCAACATGTAATAATCATACCGTCGTTTGCAAAAAATCAAAAAGAAAAAAAAATCTGAATTATTGAGTTCCCATAGGTGACATTTTGAGCAGGGATCACTTATTGCAGTGTGAAAACCGGGAACCTTGTGGCCAGGTTCCCCACACTTTTGAAGGTGGGGAGTTCAGGGCTGTTTATTTACCGTGATGAAGAAAAACTCAAAGCATGAGATTTATTGACGGCAACTGGTCATAGCATGATTGCTGTCATTTTCTGGGAAGTTCAAATGACCAACATATTTAGTTATAGGTGGGTAGTCAAAATTCATTAACTTGGAGTTATACGATCTCATTTCTTATAAATAGCATAATCACTACATATATATATGTGTGTGTATATATATATACTTATATATACACATATATATGTGTGTATATATACTGTGTATCCCCTATTTAACTGTTTTGTATTGTTTTTGACTCAGCGAAAGTTTCATGGCCTCTTATTGGCATATCGGGTGAGGCCCCAAGAATAACCAAAACAACGTCTGTACTCAAGAAGTTCACAGTTTAAGGGGAAACTGTGATGAAGAAGGATCAAGCTTGCCGAGTAAAAACAATGATGAGAACTCAGACTAGGTAGCTAATACATAACTTTGAAACAAAATGGAAGATGTACAGGATAAGAGAGCCTTGAAATAATGGGCAGGATTTCAACAGGAGGAGAAGATGGTGGCCAGGTGATGATACTTCAGATGAATTAGACGTGGTGAGTGAAGCCTCCGAGTCTGAAAACTATAGGATGTGGTGGAGGGGTCGGTCACAGTAGCACAGGTTGGCTGAGATGGAGGGTAAAAGATTAGGATGCGAGGCTGGAAAACAGGACTGAAAGCGTACGCCAGGCTGAGAGAAAGAGAATTAATGCTAACAAACAGGGTACTTATGATGGCGGACTTTACTAAACGATCTATATGCCAATAACTATTTTAAGTATTTTAACACATACAAACGCAGTTATTTTTCCCAGGAATGGTAAGCAAGTGGTACCATTACGTTCCTTATTTCACGCGTGAGGACATTGTGAGTACCTTCACGCCTAATCAGTTGCCCCAGTTTACACCTGTTATAATTCTCAGAGATCACGGCGGGCTGAGCAGTCTGAAATCTCATTAAAGGAAGATGTTAGGTTGGATAGTAACAGGGTCATCCCTTGTTAGGAATCCTTATTTCTTCCTTGCTTCTGTCCCCCAACGAACCGCTTGGCCATACATACTCTTATCACATCGTTCATTCGTTGTTGTCCAAATTTCCTGAAGCACCAATGCTTCTTAACGATCCTTCGCAGGCTTTTTGTGGGTTAGCATTCATCCCCGCTTTCCTCAATCTGCAACCTGCACTGATAAATATTTCTAATCACTGCTCTTTTCTAATCGTTGCCGTGTCATACAGTTTAACACTCAATTACGTATTGGATTTTGTTCTTGATTATGAGTTTATCTGGCTTAGTCTTGCTTCTTGGCTCTCAATCTAGATTCTAATATCTTGGAATGTACCTCCTGCTTCTATATATCTTCCATGGTCCAGTTTATAGCAGGGACTTTGGTGGATTAATGCTAATAAGGTCTGGGTTAGTTCTAATCAGGTAGACTTTAGACAACTGAAATGCCATTTTTGGGTACTCGGACACACATGACAGCTGACTAGTTGAAAACTGAATTTCTCCCTAATTAATGCTGCCCAAAGCCACTTATTCGGAGATTTATATAATATCAAATTAAATGCTCTCATTTTGTAATCAGGAGCCAAGGTTTTGTTTCTGGGGTTTGGACCACACTAAGTAAACTGTTTAACCTGATCATTATTACTGTGTTGCTTATTTTTTGATTGAACTGATCAGATTGATTAATTTAGCATACTGTCAACATGGCCTCGAGGATTCAATCGGACACGCCAATAAAATAATGAATGAAAACACTTATTTCATATCAGTGTGTTATTTTGTATTCTGCAACATTTAAGATCAGAGTATTTATCTGTCATGATGTGGATGGACAAAGAAATCAGCCGACTCAATATTAAGTGACTTCCATTATTGCATAGCTGTTGGGCTCATATTAGACTAAACTGACACACAATTGTAAAAGTCCTCAGAAAAGCAATCAGATGTTTGGGCCAAAATCCACTCCAGGATGAGTAGGAATTAAAATCAAAAGAGTACACCAACAGACTGTTTTGACTATCTACAAGATGGTAAACAAACATTTTGGCCAAGTTCCGTCTTTTGATTATGACATAATAGAGCAATTTGAAAGAAACGTTCATATCGAGTGTCCTAATGGGGAATCATAGAGCAAAATTACCCGGGGTAATGAGTGAGCCTTAGACTATATCTGTGCTGTGCAAAAGCAATATTTTGTCAGGAAATACATGCATCTTATGGTAGGCGATTGTTTTTATCTGCCTGCATTAGTAAAGATAACTAAATGACTGCAAAATCTCATTTTCACTTTGTGCTGTGAAGACAGTACACTTAGCATTTAACCAGTCGAAACTGATTTATACAGTCAAAGGAAGCATTTCAGGACCAACATAGATCCATGGGTCAGAATCATCCAGTTTATTCATCTCCATTAATCAGATTAGTAAGATAATTACCAAATCTCCATTTCAACTTATGGATTTGAGATCTGAGTTATCTTGATTTGTTTGTGTAGGGTTTTAAAAGTTTAATTTCTGTGCTATTAATGGAACTGAAAATAGTCTTAAATTATTTTAGAAATAATAGACTGTTCCATTAGTATTTTTGTAGCCTGTCATATAAATATGTAAATATATGTGCATAGGCATTTAGAAAAATAATTTTTCAAATTCTAATGCACAGCTGCATCTTCTGAGACATTACAGTTTACTATGTAAACGAGCATTTGGATTTCACTTAAAATGTATAATATTTGCTTGACTTCGTTTCAGATTTGATTTCATATGACATGCCAGCCACTTCTCAAAGATTCTCTTCCTCTTCACTATATAATTTATGTCAAAATATCTGAGTCGCTCAATCGATGCTTATCTATATTTGCGCATCGAAAAGCCTGGAAAAGTTGTTCTATATGTCTGGATGTATTTTCATAAGCTATTTATATATAATGAAGTGGTCAAGAAAGTAAATTTTACCATAAAAGTTGTCTGAGACTTTTTATAATAGTAGTAATTTATTGATTGCTACTCTGTCAGGCACTGTGATACACTGTGAATGTATTAACTCACTTAATTTCATCACAGGCAAATTGAGGGGAAAATTATTCCTATCTCTGATTTTTATCCTGGGAAACAGAGGCTCAGATATTAAAAATCAGAGTCACGCAGTTGAAAATCGAGGGAACAAAGTTTTTTGTCCAAACCGACTCCTACATTCTTAGTTGTTGTGAAGTGTGGCAATTATGAATCGGAATTAAAAATGATATTATTGAAAGGTTAACAAACCGAAATATTCAAATAATTTTAAAAGGAAGGTCTTCCCTGGAAACATAGCATTGTTTCTAATATTCCACATAAGAGAATATTAGCTTGAGATAAAACTTTGATACTAAGGCTTAAAACTAAAGCATTGACAGTATTTAATTCTCTCCTAATGAGTCAAGTTTGGTCTTCCGTAAAAGCAAGACATCTCTGCCTCCAAGTTTTGGGAGTTTGTTGAACGAATATCGAATCATTAGCTGTCTTTCTCTTGGCCAGTTGGTATTTTGTTGGTAGCCTAGAGGACAGCTCCACTTTACATTCAGCAGTATCATTCCCAGGTTGGATAGTTCAGCTGCAGAAGCTAGCTACCTTTCAAGTTCCCAGGGGCGAAGTTTGCATTCCCATCCAGCCTCGCGTGAGCACCGGAGGATGGATTACTGGGTCTGCCTTGGTTGAGTAACAGCCACTCAACCAGAGAAGAATTTTTAAAGGGGCCGGGAGGCCTACGCTATGCTTTTTCTTCTTTTTTCGGTTGACTCTTTCATACTAGAATTCTTAAAGCAAAAATTTTCAGACAGCTTTTTTTTTTTTTGCTTAGTCATTTATTCCAATTTGCTAAAACAAAGACAAGTCAGAAACAGATTGAAAATATGTTTGGTTAAACGTAACACAAAAGATTCCCCGCCTCCTTTTTGAGCAAAAATAAATCTTTTTCTTTTATTCATTGGGACACGTTTTGATCAGCCAGGTATTTGTCTGAATTTCAAGAGTTGTAGGAATCTTACTTTATAAATTCTCCCTTCGATTTTTGTGCAGATCACCCAGGCTGCAAGATCCAGGATCTTTGGGTGTCTGTTGCTCAGCCATGGTTTATGCAGTGGCCTCAAACAGGAGCTTTTTCAAAGATAAGCCTTAGTTCGCTGTGTTTAAAAGTAAATTTAGGGGGGGGAAATCTCTTGTCATTCTTATGTTTTAAAATAGAAGGTTTGGGTTCTAATTTAGAAAACTGCTTAGCTAAATGGGAACATTTCTATAAGGTTTAACATATTTGTAAGTCATTTGAACACTATATTTTTAAGTCTGCAGATATTTTTACTATCTTTCAGTGTTGGGAACTTTCATTCTTTGTATAGAGTACTAAACTTATTTAAGGAAAACAGGGTGGCAGAATAAGGGAGATAAATTGTTCCACTATGTGAGTACATAGAAAACAAATTTAATTATTTGTTTTTATTTAATAATTATGTAATTATTCTTAACTATTAACAGGGAAATCGGCTAACATCTCCAAGATTCTGTTTCCTCATCTGTAAAACAAAGGTCTTGGTGTAAATTATCTCTAACCTCTAAAATTCTATGATTAGTAATATTTTACTTGGATAGTACCATATGCAAGATTCAGTACGTATTAAAATTGCACATTATATTATGAAAAATGTATCCTTTTACACAAAAAACTTGGTACCACGTAATATATAGCACATCATGCATAAATATGCACCATGATTTTAATGTCTACCTTTTAACTCTATAACCATTGAAACCTTCAAATCCACGATGTAATTTTCGAATTTGAATTGTATTTTTTCAAGAGATTTTTGGACTTGGTTATGAAGGCGGCCACCTTATACATTCATTTGCCCTGAAAGAAGCTTTTAGAATCAGCTACAGATACTACTTCTAAAACTGAACGCTGTACGTCCAGTGCTGTGGTCCAACCCCAGCCATTACAGTGTTTCTATAGTGTAGCAGCCACAAGAAATCCTGAGATAAATAAAGTGTCAATTCATGGCATGCAGGTGTGTCACTAGGGTGGGGGTGGGGGGGGTACGGGTAAGAAGAAAGCAAGGAATGGATTAATGCCAACAGACTTTACAGTTTTGAAGTAATTAGTGAGCTGTGCAGGTGTCTATTAAAACTAACTGACAATAAATCTTGGGTTTCTCTTTTGAATATTGCTTTGGTTTTGCAAGTTCCGTACCTCGAGGGGCAAAAGAAAATGACTCCAGGATTAATTACCACAATGACTTATTCCCAATAAGAAATTTAACGGAGTGTTCTCTTTATTCGAATTTATTATTTGTGTTATTATTAATACAACCACTAATAAAGATTATGGTTTAATCATTCTGAAAGGCCACTGGAAAAGATGATGTGTTTCTTGGTGACAAGGAGAAATCCTTTAGGAAAGTGTTCTGTGGTTGTCAGGTGTCGTTTGTTCCCATAGTGCCTGATGCAGGTTTCTTCTTCACGACATTTTGGGGGTACCGATGTGGGAACAAGGTGTCTGAGGCTCTATTGTCCACTGGCTCTCGAGCGGAGTGCCTAATTGCAGGTAAACTTAGCCAGAGAGCGATGTTTCTCCTGGGTCCTCCATCTGCTCTTTCTTGACACCCCTGCCATTAACTGTCATTTTCCTTTAAATATACGGCGAATCTGAAAGGCCAGCTCCACACCACATCATTTCAGATTAGGGGCAGTTCCTTTGAGCTGAGGAGTGTTTAGGTGTCAGAAAGAGGTCCCTGGCCTCTCTGCCAGCACATTGCCGCGGGGCCTTAATTAGCACCGACTCCAGCCATTACTGAGCAGAGCACAGAAGAGAAAGCATCATTTTTCTGCTTAGGAAGTTAGCGTCTGACCTAATAAGTTGTCCAGACTCACAGGACAATGAACCCCACAGTAACAATGGGCGCTGGTCCTCTGCTTCTGCCTCGTGGGCAGCGTAGAAGGAGAGGGAGTTATGGTTCTCATTCAAAGACCATTTTAGAGTTTCCTCTGCCTTTTAGCAGGGGCGAAGTAGTGATTGACTTTGAAAACAAAGTAGCGGGCATATAGGTTTTCTCAAATATATGAACTTCAAGTTATTTTCAGTCATCCAGTGTGTGGTGTACCTGTGTGGGTATCTGGTGATTTATCAAATAACGGTTTTTTGAAAGAGAGTTTTCTTACTGCAAGGACAACATTTTAAAGTGAAATGAAGTGTTTTGATATTGAAAATCCCTACTTGATTTCAAATTGTAAACAGAGTGAAGTCTTCACTGCAGATGCATCTCTTTAAGAAACAAATGCATTTTAAGAAACATACATAGTTTTTTGTTTTTTGTTTTTTTGCTTCGGCCTTTTATAATGACAACAGATGCCCTTTGGGAGGCATGGCGGATATTGTGGAAATGATCTCACTTTAACCACTTTTTCTAGGATCGGAAGCCCTAAAACACAGTTTAGTATATTTGCCATTTGGGGTGGACTCATTCATCTCTGTGTAAAAAGATGATTAAACGGGGGTTGGCCTGCACTTTAATTTCGGTCTTCCTCCTTCCTTTCTCATTTTTTTTCCCTCCTTTCCTTTCCAGTTCTCTTGCCTTTTTTTTCGTTTTATCAAAACAACAATCTTGGTGGTAAAATTAAGATCATCGCTTTTGAAGAATCAACAGCGCATTTAACAAATAAAAGTAATAAATAGATGTGATACTTCTAAGTCTATACGACTGTTTTGATTAGAAAAGCTCTTTAAAAGTCGCTGTTGAAGTAATTAATGCCCTCCACTTAAAATTGATCCTCCTGAAGAGAGGGAAACTGACCCAATGCCCAGTGGGGCCTTTTTCTCTGAGTCATAAGCACAACCAGCATTTTAAGTAAGTATTTTATGTTCTTATTTTAACAGAGCTCTTTTCTCTATTATAGTGATGGTTCTGTTACTGCTATTAAAAAACAGCATTTCAAAGGTTTAAGGCTCAGCTATAAATATTTACATGGAACCGGAGTTGGCATAGAAAGACCCCAATTTAGGCACTTCTTTTATGAACATTAATAACTTTTGAGATGGAAATACTTTTGCAACTGGAAAGTTAGAATGTTCTGTAGTGACAAAAGATAAATACACATTTTTTCAAATTTTCAGCTGGAAAGACGCAGAGTTTTTTGTGGTGGTTGCTGTGTTGGTGGTTTTTGTGTCGGATTCTGTCCTCAGAAGAGGTTCCCGTACCTTTGACCTATAAGAAGAGGTCCTCACATATAGAATCCAAGAAAATGCATCTTCGAAAGTTCTCCTTCATGCGTGGCCCCAGATTCTTCCTGCTGCATTATCCCCTGCTGGTAAATGACAAAGTTTGGTCCTTAGGACACACGGGCAGCAATGAGGTCAAAACAATAAACTCCTCCTCGTACTCCAGATGATAAAAACCAAGCTGGAAAAGTGTTTTTACACAGGAGACCACGACTGTTTCCTCTCATCCGCCCTAACACTCCCCATTATTTCTTAGAACCAAAATTCTAGTGTAACCCGTCTAAAAACCGTCCACTTAGAATAAAACGTAGAGTCAGGCTTCTACCTGAAGATAGTGTTTTATAAATGTAACTAGTAAAAAAGAAAGAAATCCTACCAAACTTCTTCAAATCTTATTAAAACGGAAAGAGATGGAGGAGAAAGCCGCTGGCCTGTCACTCCTTTCTTAATGGACAAATCGAGCCCGTCCCCGGTCGAAGCGCATCTCAGTAGACATTTTCACGATCCTGTTGTCTCTAGCTCAGCTGTCAGCCAGCTAGGAGAGACTCAAGTTCAAGGTGGCTACCGCCTCCCCTCGCAGTCATGTGAGCAGTCTCTTCAAGGCTGAGGGGAAATGGAAGACAAGGCGCAACCCAGCGGTTAAGTTCATCCTCCACTGTAATTACACCTGGTAATAGAAAAACAAATAATTAAGTGAAAATCAACAAAAGGGTGACTTTGGAAAATGAACTCTTTCTTTCATTTGACAGTGTAGGAAAACAGGAAAGCAGTTGCCACAGAAAGGAACCAGTGTGCCTTTTAGGCCTTCCTGTTCCTCACGAGACAAGTAATTCAAGTATTTATATAAGGAAGTGCTGGTTACCTGCCCTCCTTCCGTGTGCCCCGGGTCGTTAGCCTTTGATTCTTCTTGTTACTTTTGAAGGTGGTCGTCCAGTGTTTATGGAAGACACGCCAAGGGCTATTCTAAGTACTACGGAACTGATAAAACTGAGCTTCATCACAGGTCTTGAAACCTTTAGAGAAGGAAGGACTCAAAGGTTTGGGATACGGATGGCCCGGGAGTGGTCCTCAAGGGTTTCCTGTGGGGCTTGAAGAGGGAGGTAATGGGAGTTTCTGGGGGGGTCTCGGGATAGCTGTGGAACGAGCGAAGTTTGAGAGCCTAAATTTTAGAGGGAAGGTAGGGTAGGCAAGCATATCAACTGACTCTCGTAGAAAGCTTGTATCAGGAAATAATGAAAATGATTTTGAAAAATATGGAGAATTTATAGAAATTACATCACTTTAAATTAGATAAGACCTAGCTCAATATCACATATAAATCATATTTACAGAAATTACGTCATTTTACAACAGAGAAGATTGGATCTGTATCTATCTATATACTCACACACCCATATATTAACATGTCATGTGAATTGGGTCTTTCTTTTCACTAGAGTATGACTTCAAGGAAATTCATTTTCTAGAAAACTCTCTAGTGTAACAATAAAATCCAGGTTTTTGATCCTGTATTATAGGCGTATTGTCTGGTAGGGCTCAAGACCTACCCGTGGGATTTACAAACGCATGCCGGGATCCGTCTCGTACTCTTCGTTCCCATGACTCCCCCCACTTTCAGCTGGGCCCTGCGGGGCGGAGACCAACAACACCGTGGCTGAGCAAACACGCCAGGTCCCTCGGTGGTCCAGCGCTGCCTAGAAGAGCTAGAACTGCCTGTGATCGTCTAATCACGCCGCCCTGGGGAGTTTAAAAACCAGAGCCCGGGGTGGGTCTGAAAACTTAAACTGTCCAATTTCTTGTTTGTAACTTTTCAAAGAAGAGTTATTGCCTACCGATAACGTTTCCACAAGCATGGCTGGAAGGGCGCATCTAGCACACTGTAAAGCCTCGTGAATACAGACTTTTCTACCCCCGTTTTCTGAGTTCTCCTCCTGCCCATCTTCTTATGCCTTCCTGCTCTGGTTCATTGACTGATTTCTAGTAAAGGCTGATACGTCCCAGATATAGGCAACGTGTGACTGTGTCTTGATAACATTGGGGAAAAAAGATCGAGCGTCCTCCAACTCAAAGTGGCTGTCTCTAGGACAGGTCCAGAGGCAGCAACCAGAGGCCACTGTGACCACAGCCTCTCCGCCTCATAAGCGGCCACCAAGACATCAGCCAGGCCAGTGTTGTTTCTTGTCGTCTATGCAGTCCATCTGCGTCTTCTCATCGCAGCTTGTCCCAGGAGCAGTATCGGTGGTTTTACGCAATTTGCTCAAGTCTGGAAATTGAAAACTTACTCAGTTGGGCCTAATGCATGAATCTGGAAATGACTTTTTCCAGACTCAGTGTTATGATTTATTCAAATTATTGATCTCTCTGATAAACAGGCATTTGCAGAAAACTGCTGAGAAACTTTAAAGGTGACTCCATTTATATAACCATAAGAAGGGCAAGACATGAGCAATCCAGAATCTTGAAATTCAGAATAAACATATAACTTCTACATAGGGTTTTCAGTAATATCATGGAATATAATGGCAGATGAGCCACTGTCATTGTATATGTCGTAATCTTAGTGTTTGTTTTGTCTGTGAGCAGTATATTTTCTCAAAAGTACAGATGAGTTTTAAGAAAGATCCTGTTTTAAGCAATATTTAGCCAGCCTTTTCGCTTTCTTTAATCGCCTCATTCTGCTGAACAAGGTATGGAATTGATAGCTGCTATTGATTGGGTGTAGCATTACCTAATCTTCACTAAATGTAGGAAGCTTTTCAGATTTAGAAAGGTGGCAGAAAGTGTCTGGTAATGATGCTGCAGGGAATTCAAGCTCGATACTGTGGTCAGTGTAAAAGTGATGTAACTATAAGAGGTATTTTATTATAAGCCCGTCGGTTTTACTAAATGTCTGACCTGATATATTTGTGGGGTGTGTGTGTGTGTGTGTCTGTCTGATTACTTAGCAGATGTTTCCATATTTTGGTCCTTTAAAATGTTATCGGTTTTAATTTCTATTAACAATAACGTTGACACTTTTGTATAATGGGAAGCTAGTATTGAAACTTTCAAAAATTTACAAATAAAAAGAGAATATAGCACCATAGAATAGGAAGAAGATCGCATTAGGAATTCAATACAGAGGAAGGGGACACGAAGCATTACTAAAACAGATATAAACGTGACCTTCACTACGGTTCAGTAATTATCCTGGTCCACAGTGTGGTGTATGTATCATGATTTTCCTTTTTCCTCTTTGTTTTCATTTTTATCTGGGTACTTCACTGGTGAGTAATTGCTAAAGGGAACCCATTATGCAAGGCGAGCATTCAGTTTGCAAGTGAATTTGCTTGTAGCTATTGCCACATTTGAACCTCACTAATGTATGTAAATTAAAAACCCTGGTATTCGGAATTGCTCCTGTTTGAAATAAAAACAGAATCTGATCATTACAATCTGCAAGCCAGGTATTATCACTGGACTAGTGAGCCGCTGATGATAAATTGTACCGAATAGCTTGTGGATAGAATATTTTTAGTTCTCTATCACACAGTACTGCATAAAATAAGAATGATTCATCAAGCATGAGAGCTGCTGGTTTATGAAATTCATCGCTCACGGCAAGTGTATTTTTTAAAATTCAAAAGACAAAGCAACTCACAAGGGTTATTTAGTAATCAGTGAGAATTACTTATAGATATAAACCTTAGTGGAAAGGAATTAAAAAGACATTCACTATACAGGAAACATTATTGCAACAGGAGATATAATTTGACTGCATCCCATCTAAGAGCCTTATTTTGACCACATTTGATTCGGATGCCACCTCGTTTTTTTCTAATCAAAATTGCATAATCCATCGTAACGGAATCATGCATCGGCTAAGACGGTGTCAAACTCAGAGCAGACACATTTGCATCCTCCACTCCCTTCCCTCCCGTAGCCCGCAGAAGATATTTTGTTTATCCAAAAGGACATGTAAAGAGGAGAGGCACAATATAAAGTCATCTTTCTTTCATATTTACAATAAGAATGTTTCATTTCTTCTTGTGTATTGATGTCCCAAGGCAATGTTCCAAATGAAAAGATAATAACTTATGAAGAAGTGTCAAAAACTAATTAAGTTTTGTAACTTGTTTTCCCCTCGCACAGGGTATATTTTTCATCACACTGTCCAGTCACATGCTGAGATCCTTGCTAACATTATCACATGCCAGTCACACCAAGTCTCAGTGGTACCTCTCCTTCTGTCATTATTTTCAACATCAATTAATTTTCTTCTGACCTCGCCTTTAGAGAATGTAGCAGAGAATTATCAGCACATGCTTTGCAGTCTATTTGGAAGGCATTAGGCCACTGTGTGCATTCAAAAACGGAGTCAGCCAAACATTATATTTTCTCACCTGCGGGGTTGCCTAGTAACCTGAATTAAGGATTTTCACCAGGCCTTCCAGACAAATAAACAGGACTGGGAGGCAGGTTGACTCAGGTGGGAGAGTCAGACCTATTGATGGAGATCAGAATTTCGAAGGAGCCGACAGGAAACAGAAATCTTCGTGAACGTTCGTTGCGGAAACAGGTTCCATAGCTAAATGCATCTGTCCCGCTAGGCTGAGCGGACACTCAGGATCGGGAACCGCTCTCTCCCGCTCTCAAGTGTTTGTTAAGCCGGGTTTTGACTCTCATCTTTTATCTCACCATCTCTTTTAGGCCCAGAGTGCCCCATTTCTGTTTCTTTAATGAAGTATTGATTATTTGGCGAAAATATTAAACCACCACCTAGAAACGCTTCATTGTCACGGTGCGAACGTGGGAGCAGGAAGCACCGTCTTGCCTTCCTCTATGGACAGCCTCATCCTAGAGACCCCTCTGTGCCTCCAGAGGGGCTTCTCATGATCACTGCAAGAAATGAAATTCCTAGTTCGCCATGTTGCTCGAAAAGACAAAAAAGAAAAAAAAGAAAGATTAGTGTATTGCAGGGGTGGGGGCTATTCTTCCTAACAGCGTTGGAGTCTGTCCTTGACATGTCGGATTCCTTCAGACACGGTGTGAGAGTGTTGGTGTGTGAGAGCAGGCGCGGCGGCGGCAGGTTCAAAAAGGCAGGTGTCTGTGTCTGTGTGTTTCAGGGAAGGGAGAGGGGGCTTAGGGGTAGTTTCTCCTGAAAGGTACAAAGTGAAAGAGTCGCACAATTAGGATGTTGGCACATCCTGACAGTCCACTGCAAATGATGGTGTCAGGCCACAGAGGGGCTGAGGGTGGCAGGAGTGACGTTCGCCCTGGCAAGATGGAAATAAACGCCCTGTTTGATAAGAGAAAACAGACAATTTATGTCCACCCTGAAGAGTTACCAGCTAGTGAGCCATTCCTGTGGGTCAAGTGCTGCATTTGCATTTTGATGGGATGTTATCAAGTAATTAATGCACCAGTCAGGATTTATTACCTCAGGAGCCGACTGAAAGGTTCATTACAAAATCGGTTTCACTTGAAGATAGGCATTTCCTCAGAGTTAGCTTTTGACATGTTGTTCCTCGCTCTCTCTGCCCGTGGCAGCCATGGTGGAAGGCCAGTGAGGTGAAATTCATTGCTTAATAAGGGCATTCACTTTGGGTATTCTTGTGATAATAAATGTATACATCAAGGCCGCACTGCCTTGTCAGTTTAATTGCTTCTTGGGCTCCTTAACAAGCCAATCTTAATCAGTCTGGACCACGTTATGAATAATTTAGGGATCAGCAGACTTCACGCTTAATAAGATGGACTAGATTATAAAACTTAAATGCACTGTTTATAGAAAGCATGCAAAACACTTTAAGTTTTTATTAGCAGCAAGGAAAAAACACGCGGTGAGTTATTCTAACATTTGCCGTTTGTGAGCAACAGCTGTGTTTCTTAACGCCGTCACCCCCTCCACTTGTGTCGAAGGCCACAGTCCGGCCTCTCCAGCCTTCTAAGCCTTGGTGAGACATAATGGGAAATTTGAGCAGGCTATGAGATTAAAGCCCCAAATCGATGGCCAACCAGCAATTGTCATTTTAGAAAACATTCTTTTATCTTTTTAAATGCAAAGCAGACCTTATTTTAAAACAGTTTCCGATGGCCGAAATTCCCTTTGTGCGGCTGTGCTGTGGCACACATGAATTCCTGACTTCATTGGCTGCAGAGAATGGACGTGGAGCCTTCTAACTTTTCTGGAACAAAATTAAAATAAAGGGATGTCTCCTCTCCCTCACAGTGCGTCTGTCCTTTAGAACTGACTTTAAAGAACGCATATGCACGACGTAGTTTGTTGTCAAAATCCAACGAGGAGGTTTAGCCTCAAAAGAGAGGGGCAGGAATGTATAATATTAGAAGAATGAACAGATCTCCCTAAGGTTATTAAGATTTCTGCATTTAATAAATACTGTTTGATTTAAAAGGACTGTTTAACCTTATTGTTTTAAAAGAAGTCTTTGTCCTCCATTTTACCTCAACATTTGTGGGCTATAAGTCGTCCGTAGAGAAATGCATCATTCCGTTTATGACATCTCATATAGGCCTAGTGCAAGCATTAGAACCAGGTGCTTCAAGCATTTTGTCTCTGCTCCCGGCCTATTGTTCTCGTCGGCCCGAAACAGAAAGAATTCCATTTGGGCCAGCTTCGTTTTTTTGTTGCTTCTTTTGTTTGTTTGTTTTGTCTTTTAGTCACTTTTATTTCAATCAAGACCCATCCTAACAACCACACACTTTCCTTTGGCGTCGCTATAAGTCACAAAACGCATGAGCGCGTGTGAGCACGCGTGTGCATGTGCTCACGTCGACTGAACCAGGACCAACACGTCTGTATATTTTGGGGAGAAAAAATATCGCCCTTTTAGTCATCTGCTGAGGCGTTAAGAGGAGGCGATTGCCGAAAATGAATTTAGGAATCAAAAGTATGCGTGACAGTAAATGAAAAGCAACTTCAGACCTATTTCTCCATCTATGGCTGGACCATCCTGGCCCTTTGTTCTCGTGCAGGTTAATGGAGATTGAGGGGATGGGCAGAGGAAAAGCAGTGTAATTTTCTGCTATTTAAGCTTGGCGAAATGGCACTCTTCAGGAAGCAGGAAAAAGTATGAAAGCGTAATAGGCATTTTAAAAGTAGAAGTCCATATAGCTGCTTCAGGGAGTCTCAGATTTAGGCATGCATGGAATCGCGAATGAGATAATCAGCATTGTGAAATTGAAACCTGTCTGCTGCCTGCTGCCGCCGTTTCCCATTCACTGGAGTGATTTGTAACACTCATCTTCTGCAGGCAAGGCAGCCTTCAAGATTATCCAGAACTGTCAATAGTAATTGCCAAAGTATTTTATTACCTACAGAAAATCAAAGGAATTTTATAACCAACAGTTATCAGGTTTCGATACACGGTATAAAGAGAGCGATTTTAGTTGGAATACAATCGTGTTTGGCTTGCTTTAATGTTCTTGAGACAATTCCTGTGCAACCAGCTACAAACACTCACTGTATTTCAGCTAGAGGCAAGAATACGCATATGCACTTGTAGCGTAAAAAAAAAAAGAAAAGAAAGAAATCACATAATGCCTACAAGCTTCTACAGGCAAGTGGTTTTTAATTGCCGTACAAACTCTGCCTTAGCTAATTACTTCTGAAAAGAAAGAGGGTTTTGTGAAACTCAAGATGACATTTGAAGTTCTGCCATTAAAGAAATATGGTTTAACTGGGGGCATTCTCTGTATGTTATGGTACCAAATGTGGCCGTGAGTCAGAAAATCTGACTCTACAAACTTTGGAATGAAATCGAATAGTTACGGAGTGCATCACTGAGGGCTTTTGCAGTATGTTGAATTCAAGATGAGCAGCTTTAGGCCTCAGAATTATTTTTATACCGCAGGGACAGCCACTTTTAATAGTTATTTGTTTTTTGGGAGTCAATAATGTTTTTCAGAAGAAATATAAGAACAGAACAAGAGTCCCGCAAACTTATCCTACCTTCGCACTGGAATGTAAATATGTTTACTAGGTAAGAGAAAATAATGAGAGATTCTTTATATCTATCGGTACTTATTGAAACTTAAGGTCTTAGACCACGGGGCGAGGCCAAAAAAGGCTTCTGTGGCCTTTTAGTGGCTCTGAGACCGAAAAGCGTGATATTTCCTATGACATACATTGTTCACTAATTCCCGTCAGCACACTTGAGCTGTCTGTGGAGCAGCAGTGAGCATTATCCGTGTAACTGTAAAGGCACAAATTTACTCTAAAATACTTATGAGCGAGAGAAATGCCTCCGTCTAGCGTTGAAACGAGAATTCAGACTTTTTGGGGGAAGAATGTGCATCCACATGTGTGTGTGAGCGTGTGAGCATGTGCGGGTGTGCGCGTGTGCGCGTGTGCGCGTGTGCAGAGCGGAATGGATCAGAGAGGGTCAGGTGGTGTATTCAGAAGTTCATTCGACGTTTAGAAATTAGTATGAAAAATTGTCTTAAAGGAAAAGAGCCAAGACTTTAATATTTATTCTTGTAAAACGCAGCTGTGCAATTAAGATAGCTATACTTCTTTGAAAATAGTTATTTATACTAATTGTTCCTAATTGGGCTCTAAAGAGGCCTTTATTTTGGTAGAGTATGAATGGCGGTCCAGAGGTGACTAAGCGTAGTCCGGAATAACAGAGGAGCTAATGTCATCAAAATGTTTGGTGTGTATATCTATCCTCAGGGGGATTACTTCTAAAAATATATTTTAAAAACTCTAATGATTGCACGCTCATTTTTTTTCTTTTTTCGTATGAGAAATAGTGGATTTAATATATGCTATAATTTCAGAATCTAGAGTCACTATGAAGAGGAAAAGTAAATAAGAATCTCATAAACAAACCGCCCCTCCCCCGCAATTGCTAGAAATATCTTGGCCCCATTGTGTTTCATTTTGTTTTCAAAACTCATTTGACAGCCTACCAATGGGAAGTTAGTATGTCATTTGTACGAAGAGATGAATAACTCCGTATATTTTACATTCACATTATAACTACATAGAGTTGATTGACACCAGATTTAGAAATACTTCTGTTGTAACATTGGATCATAATTCAGACTGAGAATTTTTGCATTAAGCCCAGGAGTTCCTTAAATGTCTGAAAAAATGCTCATCTCAGAATAAAACAAGGAATCCGAGATGGTTTCCCTTTAATGTTTCCAGAATATTAGAAAATATTCAAATGCCTTATTCATGCCACGATAAAATACTATTTCACGAAAGGAAGGCTTGTAGCTGTGTAAAGTCATGATTGACATCACATCAGGTCATTTGCGTAGTTACGAAACTGTTGGCAGCAACATGGGTCAAGCCATCGAGGCATTTTTTTTCCACTTTAATGCGTAACTTAAAAACTGAATATCACAATGAATATGCAGCAACTGTGGGATCCCTAATAAGAGAGGAATTTGAATATCTAAAAATCCATCGAGTCTTTTTAAAGACAGGAGTCCTCAACTATTCAGGATTCAAAGATTTAGTGACTAACATAAATGGCGAGGAAAGGAATACTTCCATTGAAAACAAATTACCCTTCTTGACTCAATAGACAAATCCATAACCTGAAGAAAAGAAAAATAAATTAGCATCTTTATTGGCTTTTCAAACATATGTCTTTAAAAAAAAAAACCTGAGTTTTCAGAATTTGCCCAGGTCCTGCCCAAGCCAGCAACATGGACACTTCTCCAAGTGTAGTTTATTAACGTGGAAAAGAGAAATTAATTAATCACGTTTAGTTGATTTGGGGGTTACCTTTTAATATTTATTTATTTAACCAGTCCATGGCAAGGTTTAAAAGTCAGATTAGGTGAGGCGAGAGGTCATGGAGAAATGCCACAGCTGCGTTTGTGGGGACCGTCCCCCCCTCTTGTCCTATGCGCCCCAGAAAGCGAACTGTGGCTGTGTCATTCACTCACACCAGTCAGATCAAAGCCCGGCTCGATAGCATTAAACTAGCCCCCGTTTGAGAGATTTGTCTTACAAAACCCTGAAAACTGCTCTGAACATGCATACATTGATTTTGTTGCTGGAATCTCCGGAGCTTTGATGAAAAGGCGGTCTCCGCACGCAGGTGAAAGGGGTTTACCTCTTCAGTATTAAAAAGAGAAGATTAAGGATTTCTGTTGCACTAAGGCCGCACTAATCAGAGGCATGCAAGGGTGAGAGCAGGCCTCATGCCTGATGCCACCTGATTTTCTGAGGTTGCACAAGAAGTTCAAAATCTCTCGCGTGACCTCCTATGTGGTGCGACTTACCGTTATTCCATTTGGCACAGTTAATCAAATGGCATATGGCACGTGACCGTATTCGTTTCCCGTATTTTACAAAAGGTAGTTACTGACTTTGTGAAGGGCGTTCGCTTCAGTTATAATACTGAAAGCGAAGATATTTTAAGCGATGAAGGAAAACACCTCCAAAGGAAATCAGATCTCGAACAACTACCCAATTTAGTATTCACTGGAGATATATAACCATCCTCTATTTTTGCTATGAACTGCAAGTCTATCCTATTGACTTCCATTAAGGTAGAGGAAAATGATTTTCATAAGTTTCTGGCTTTTTCTCTATAGAACAAAAGTTTTCATTTGAGTTCAATGAAGAATACCTGGCATTCGTCCTTGGTATGAATGCTGACACTTTTTTTTTTTTCCTAGTCAAAGATTACATGCAACTTTACTTTTTTTTTTTAATATCAGAGGATTGCAGAGCCTTTAGATAGTTTGCATGCATCATTTCTCAGCAGGGAATTTCAAAATGAAATGAATGCACCTATGGTACAAGAGAACAATTTTACACCCTGTAGCACTAATTCCTGTAATTATTTGTGTCCATCTTAGCCATGATTTGGGTAAAGTGATATGAAACGTTTCTGAAATTATGGTGTAAGTAAGCCTCTAGGGGTGAAAGAAAAGGTTTAAATAAACTAAACATGCTGTACAATTTCATATATTATAAGATATCCGAAAATGTAACAAATTTATCTAGAATCAAGTCTTATCAACCATGTCTTTGATCTATTGTAAAAGAAAAAAAAAAAGTACAATAATGCTCCTGAAACAAGCACTCCAGAGGCAGATGGAGCTGGATAAGAGAATTTCGGAAATTAGATAACGCTCATTTTCCATCATTTATAGGAGCCACTTGGTTTGCCTTTTAGGGATATATTGTCTGTGCTTTCTCCTGACTCCGTCGGCATGGGTCATCATCAAGCAGTTTACTTTTCTATCACCGCTCAATTACAACATCCCACTCAAGTACCCTGTAGTGTGATCATCCGAAAAGACAAGATTCCTAGCCCCAAACCAGTTAATGTGTTATGCCATTAAGACAGAAACTAGTGAATCCAGGGGACAAAAATGAGATGGCCCTAATGAAATTCCTGAGACCCGACCAGCGAACTACCCATGCGACCTCAGTGATATTCTTTCTGAAGTGGTCACATTCCCCAAAGCCCGCTGTGAGAATGGCATATCAAATTAGTATGGGTTATAGATAAAATAGGGCTAAGGACAGAAAAAAAAAAACTTAGCAAATGATATTTTAGGAGATGTAAAGCTGGCCGAGATGATGATAATTTATTTTATAGGACAGAGCAGATATTTTTGTTCCGGGCTTTCTTTATAATATGATCATTTTGGCAGTTGGTAGCTTTCAAGTGTTTGAAAGAACTCGACTTTTCATTATTTTTGTTACATGGGCTTACAGGGTTTGAATCTTAAAGTATTTAAAATCTTAAAATATGATCATTTCTAAATACCCTCAGAATTCTGAAGGCAAGTTTACATACTGGGGTAAAAGACAAAATTTTTTTTCCCTTCTCTCAAGGCAATCCATAAAGATGCCTTTTTTCACCTCTTTAATGTGATAAGGAAGTATTAAATCAAAGTGAACCCCCTATTCCGGCCACCTTAGGACCGAATGGTGCTTAAGCCAATTGCTCCTACTCCTGGGCATTTAGACAGGGAACTGCACCTCTCTCTGCAGACCGGAGAGTACGTTGACAGGTGTCCTGTGCCACCTGCTATCACTTAATTAGTATCATCATCTGACTTCTAGTTGGGATCATGACATCATGTACTTTTTAGTAAGCGTAATCACCACAATGTATTACAAATTGTGTTACACCAATATCTCGTAATTAAATCGTGGAGGAGGCATTTTTTGTATTCGTTTGAGCTTTCAGGTCTCTGATGCTTCACTTCCCTCCATTCCAAACGTTTCTGACAAGTTCAGAGCAGATCTAAAGATATAACCCGTGTAGCATAACCACTGTAGATTTGGTACGCAGAGAAAAAAACTAAAGGCTAATCTTCGAAATTACCAAATCCATCTGTTGTCGTGAGTATTACGAGAGAATGAAGATTAACTGTTAAGTGTCGAGGTAATTAAAAATAGGTTCTGTACAAATGGAATTGGATTGACCGTTCTGCCTCTCTTGCCAGGAATTCTATGTCAGTAAATGAATCGGGGGTCTCTAGCTTCTTTCTGGTTCACATAGCTCTGCCCAGTGAAGAATATGAGAAAGGGGGCGATGGACCAGAGGGTTTGTCGTTTTGTCTAGGGGCACTGTCATCTTTAAACCAAAAGAACACCTATCGTTTTGAATTCCTGGAAAAGTGTCACACTGCCACGCACGTGACAGTCAAGGTTGTTGGAGCCTCAGCTCTATTAAAGATACCGTTCCCTGTGGGAGTCATTCAGTTTTGTTTTTCTGATATAATATTAGAAATTATAGTAAACGGTTTCTAGTCAATGCCCTTTTCTGTGTCCAGAATTCCCCATCAGGGGCAATAAAAATACAAAAATAGATGGACAGTTATGGTTTTAAAATACATAGGTAAATTTTCTGATCTATGCATTTTTAATTTATGCATCCATGTCCTGTTATGGTTTAGTTTTCTATATCAGTTTTATTTTCAGGAAAACCCCAGTAAAAATAAATTGCAAAGTGTAATAACTGGCAAATTATCAAAATAATACAGCACAGTCTAGTGTGATTTCCTTGCAATACTGTTGAATAAATACGGCCTTAAACACAAATATGCAGTATTTCTAGTGGGAAATAGAATTATTGTATTTAACAAATTCTATAAATCGTGTTTTTAGCTGCCATTGATCGTAACATAACCAGTCCATGTAAGTTAGATATCTTATCTTACTAGTCAGGAGAAGCCAGTAAAGCTTTTTTACTAGTCAATTGTTCAAAGATTTCGTTTACACAATTCCACGACACCAAACGTGCCATACTAAACCGCTTGCTTTGAAAAAGCAGCCCCGTAAAAAGGCTGCTTTTCTAAAAATCACCCCAATAATCTAAACAGTCTTCCTTCTGTAATACTAAAAGGAAAAAAAAAAATGAGCAAAAGGAAGTGTAAGGTTGACTTACCTTTTCCTATATCTTTTAATTCTGTTTAAATGTCTATCCTTTCTTTGTGTGGTTTCACGCATTCCTACATCTCGCCGAGCTGTACAAGGCGAAGATCTAGTAAGCGAGTTAAAGGCTGATGACGCTAACGAATCCCAGCGCAAATGACTGAATCGATAGGAACCAGCCACTGCTGTTTAAGTGTATCGATAAATGTACCTTTATTTTCTCTTGAATGGATAAGTGTCGCAGTTAAGAGTCCTATGGATCTCTTAATTGAAAGTTAATTTTAAATCAATAAAGTGAGTCATTTAAATATTGATTGGCCCTTTCTACACGAATTGTTAGCTGATTTTTTTTTTTTTGCAACAACTTTGTTTAAATGCAATCAATAGCCCACAATCAGTATGTTCTATAAAAAATTGACAGATGTTCCTAAAATGCCTGCTAGGCATATTCTTATCTGTTTACATATGCAGGGAAGACATCTCTGTCCTTTTCACACATACTTAAATAGTTACTCTGGGAATGTCACACACACTCTCTCACACACACACACACACACACACACACTCTCCTTGTTTTCCTAAATAACACAATTGTTTTTTTCTGTTACATTTAGCCTCTTGGCTACTGGATCCTGATATTTCATATACACCTCCAAAGGTTTGAAATGAAAAGATCATCTGATACCACAGTTATAGGAACCACATTTCTCAAACACATCTCTGTGATTGCAAACCGAAAGGAAAGCAGTCTTACACAGCCAGAAAATTTTAAAGACATTCGGAGATAGAATCTTTGGTATTTTTATGTCATAATACATTAGTGAGATCGCCGAAATAAAAATCGTCTTCTAATGAAATAAAATATTCTTGCCAGTGTGAAAATGTTTATCAGGCATGAGACTAGCAGGTACTTTTAATTTGTGCAGCTACCCTGAGACATCATCCCTTTGCATGACAGCAAAGAGCCAGGCTTTTTTTTTTTTTTCCCCCTTTTTTAAACTGACGAAGAAAGCAGCCAAGTTAAAGGAATACAAATTGTATTACATGAAATTCATCTTGATTAACCTAATAAAGTAAACTGAGGTACTTGTAGCTTTCAACATATCAGCAAATATGAATGCTCCATTCATAGCGTCCTATGAGCCATTCAATATTTGCCTGAGAAACAGTCTAAAAATTGTAGGGCCGTCATCAGAACCCCCTTCCACAAAAGGGCTCATTTTTTAACAGGACTTCTAATAACAGCCCAATCCGTTTATGAGGCCACTAATTGAAGGTGCAGGGTTTTGAATTTTTCCCTTTTGAAACCTATGTGTGAAAATAGTATTTATCAACAAACGCTCTTTTGAATTAGAGAGGACCGACCTTAACAATTTTAAAAAACTAAAAATTATAAATAATAGAGTTTTATAGTAGCTTAGAGTTGGGTTCAGTGATAGCAGCTAGTAGGAAATGACTCGAAGTTAACTTACAGTGGTACATCGTTTATTGTGGTTCGAAATGCAAGTCCTGCCATTGGACTTATAATATTGATAAAAGTGATAAAAATGAGAATAATAATGTTTCATCCTCCCCGCTCTTTTGAAGATTGAACAATACCAACCTAAAGTGTAAATATTTGCAGATAGCTATGCTGAGAGCCCAATGCCGTAGAATTTCAACTTTCTGCTGTTGGTAGAAATTCAACCATTCCGCAAATCCACTGTCCTTCAGTCGCGCGTGATTGTCCTCAGTCTGCCATCTCGCACCCACCCCATTCCGTTTGGAGTGTCAGAGACGCTCTATGAAAAGGGGCGACTTCAGGGAACGGTGGCATATCATTCGTTCATATGCATACGAGTGCAGCACGTGAAGATGCTGCGCCTGGGACCAGCCTTGCGATGTGACTGATAGCTCTTATTTGTCTGATAGAGCCAGCCGGGGAAATAGAGCTGCAGCTGGAACTTCATTAGGTCCCCTCATTGATTGAACCCTGCTGAAGTGATGCAGCAGGCTCCTCAGATAACTGCTGGTAATAGAACAAAATGAATTCTTATCACAGAGATTGGAAAGGCCATTAACCCCGGCCCCCAACGCTTTTCAGAGGTCACAGACAGGAAGCCAAGCGGTGACTGGGAAAACTGTTTTCTGTCTAACTACAGGTCACGTTAGAAGGGTGTATGTGACTTTTTTACCCTTCGGCTTCTGTACGGATGAAACCATTATACGGGCAGATGTTAATAATCAACTGTAAATAAATATTGGACCCGGAGAAGGAAAACGAGAACGCACAGGAATTTATTTCAATAAATATTTAATAAAAGAACAATTGTTACTGCGATATTTACTGCCAGTTCTGCTGTAGTTTTAAAACGAATACTTTTTCATATAAATTGGAAAGAGAAATACATCGAGACACTTTAAAAAAGGAAATTTAATATGGTTTTATATAAAAATATTTCCTTCCTTCCTGTCTGTCCTTCAGAGATGGAGATGATAATTGCTCATGGCTGCCTGGCTTCCTCCTGCCCAAGAAGCCAGCAGCGGGCCATCTCCGAATGAAGGCAACACTCCGCTCGCCTTTCGCCTGGTTGAGAGGAGTGTATATCTAAGGAACAGTCCTATAATTTCCATTTAACGCAACCTTTCAGTTGACCAAGAGCCCACAACCTCGGCCCCCATCTCCCAGCCGAGGACTTTCCCACATTTGTCAGCCTCTGCCACTCCGTCAGCCAAAAGGACGCATCCATTTAAAGCCGGAGCAGCACATGACAGTTTTTCTGCCCCCTGCGAGCAGTCCTCAGAGCAACTGCTGCTATTTTTACACGTTTAGCCTGAGATGGAAAACTATTACAGATGAGGAGATTTTAGGGCAAGACGCATCTCACAGAAAAAGTAGAGAAGTTTCTTTTCGTCACTAGCGTTATTTGCCTGCGTGTGCGTACACAGCTGTACGAAAGACTATTTTTAACAGTATGTCGGTGGCTTCTAAACTTAACGACTGCGATTTAATTTCGGTGTCTGTGGTTGTGCAGCATTTTCTGTTGGAGCCAATCTTTCACTAGGAGTTGGTTTATTTAAATGTAATTGGGTCCTGTGGATGGAAAAAAAACTACCGATTTTATGTCTTTGGAGACCCACCAGACATTTGGTTTGGCCTTCTGTACATAAATAATGACAAGAAGGTGTATACTGTCATTGCCCTGCTGGAAACACCAGAAGTGGTTTGGCAGGAAGTAAACCAAAACAGATTATTTGGATAAACAGAGAATCAGTTACTTCTCTGCGTCGAGTTATGTATATGTACACATAGATATGCATAGTCGTATATTGTATTTCGGGATCTTTATAGAACATAAGCTCAAAGAGGAAAAAACAATTAATATTAAGAACTCACATATGTCAGCTACTTTAAAGTAACAGAAAGGCTTAACTTTATGAGTTCATCATGTTTAGCTTGAGTTTACATTTGAGTCAGATATGAACAAAACCGTGTTTAAAGTTGCATCGGGTAAACAGTGTCGAAGGAATCAACTCCTTAAGTCCTTTCGCATGCTCGCATCTTGCATTTTGCTATGAAACTTTTCAGTTTATTTGTTGTATAAGTTAATAAATATGCTTCAGAAATCCAATGAGGTAAATGCTTCAACTTATCTCATTTATCAAGAATGTTCGATCCTGTTTCAGATATTTCCAGGAATGACACAGAGGCCTGGAATTTTAGCTCGTGATACCTGGGGTGAAAGTCACGGAACTTTTAGGCTTGTAATTAGTTGCTTGTGCCCTCTGAACCCGAGTGGGAACCCTTGAGTTCAGTTCATATTGCCTAATGAGGAACAGGCATTGTTTTTCGTTGTTGGATTTCAGTCTAAGAATGTTCGAGAAACTTGTTTTAAGTTAGCACTAGGTGATGCTAAGTCAAATTTAAGAAACGGAGTATATGCTTCAGAGGAAAAGAATGCTCGTATTTTTTCCTTTGCATCTATATTAAGTAAAATAGTCATGAATATTTCATACGTATCTTCAAAGATATGATATTTAAAGTATTATCTCCCCCTTTTAGCTTGAATGAATTCAATAAAAGAAGGAGCTATTTTTTTAGGTTCTATTTAAATTGTAGGGAAATGAATGAATTAGTGGCACATAGTGTTTGAACTGTGTACATAGTGTTTTTATAACATGTTAGTGTAAATTCCAACTGGGCAAAATGTGTTGTGCTTTTTAAAATTTTTGATGGCATTCAATTTGATTAATTGCTCCGAGAACCAGCTAAGCTTTATCGACATATTTGCAAATGGCAAGTGTTACCGTGAGCCTTCAAGGCAAAGGTAATATCTGTGGGGAAAGGATTATACACCACCATCGTGATGTCTAAAACTTTAATTTTTGTACTGCCCGTGGCCTTTCTCAGCATCTTTAACGCCATCAGTATCCTATACAGGTAAAAGTCGAAGTTCTCAAACTATGTTTCCTGATAAGTTTACCTGTGTGGTTGTGTGTTTTGTAAGCAAAGTCTTGACTTCTGGATTCATCGATGGAGAGGGGATGGGGAAAGACTCTGCCTTGCTTCTTGGCCATCTCAAGACGATTTCAAATTAATACTCTAGGTTTTCAACCTATTCTATTTTTTGATTTCACCAAACTTTTCTAAAGTAACTTTTTTCTTCAGTAAAGTCTCATGACAATTTTTTTTTTATTTTCGTTGAGAATATTTACAAGTTTATCAGAGAGAAAAAGATTACGAAAGTCGCTAAGCCAAAAAAATCAACATGTTACAGGGTTTTCATACTTCTAGGTATTGCAGTGATAAAGTTTGTGGTTGAGTCAGGAAACTAAAGAAGATGTCTGGGAATCAACTTTATTTAAAAACCAAATTGAATTCTTAACCTTTCCTTCTTTATAAGTTTGGTTTTCAAATCAAACATTTTTTCCTCTTTTCATAGGATGCATATTAAATTTTATGAAGCTGCTTTACATACAGTCATTTTAATGCCACCTTGAAAATATTCTTTATCTAGAACTCAAATTCTCAATATCATGCCTAATATTAGTCATAATACAGAAACATCAGACATTCTCCTGGTCATATCCATGCTCTAGGTGACATCCGTTATTGTCCATTTTATATTTAATAAACTGTATTCTACATATGGATTTAGTTAAGTGTTTGGAGAAGTCATTAGCACTTCTAGGCTACGGAAATAACATTTCTTGCCAATATGTAAGCATGTGATTCTAAAACATTTGATTATTTCAGTTTAAAAAAATGAACTAATTCCTTTTGGACTTTATATTGTAGAAAATGCAATCAATCTCTTTCGAAGAGGAGTTCTGTTTTGTTTTTACCTTAATGATTAGCTAGTTTGTCTTTATAGATATGTGGTTGGGCCTAAACCCTTATCTATCTATCTATCTATCTATCTATCTATCTATCTATCTATCTATCTATCTGTCTGTCTGTCTGTCTGTTCGTCTGTCATTGTCTGTCTATCTATCTATCTATCTATCTACATCTATTCATTCATTCATTCTCCATCTATCTATCTACCCATCTGCCCGCTCGCCTGCCTGCTCTCGTCAAGTCCGTCATCTTTATCTATCTATCTATCTATCTATCTATCGGCCCATTTCATCTATCTACCATCTATCTATCTATCTATTCGCTCGTCACCGCCTGCTCGCTCTGCCTCGCTCGTCAGTTCGCCTGCTCGTTTGCCCATTCATCTATCTATCTATTCATTCATCTATCTATCTATCTATCTATCTATCTATCTATCTATCTATCTATCTATCTATCTGTCTATCTATCTAAATCAATCATCTATCATCTATCTATCTATATCTATCATCTATCTATCGTCTATCCATCATCTATCTATCATCTATCTATCGTTCTATCTTTTTATGTATCTACCTGTCCATCTGATTCCACTCATGTAGAGGAAGTGACAAAGCCGTGGGGAAATAGGTGGCATGAGTCAGTGACCTCTGAATGCTCAGTGTGCCACAGACTAAATTGAGCTCATTTGGGTTCAATTTCTATTTGAATTAGTAGTTTTTTGAGAACATTTTGATTGAGAACTTTGTTATTCCTCATATTATTATTCTCTAACATTGTCTTTAAATAATTTTTTAAAAAAACACTAAAAAGACGTGACTTCCAATCAGATGACTTTATTCTTGTTTTTCTGGCAAATTAAAAAGTTGCACATTAGTGCTGTAACAGGGAATACAGATTTCTTGGAGTTATGTGACACCCAGAAAAGAGCTCATGAAGGTTATGTGTGCACAGCTTATTAACCTGGGAGTCATGGGCCTGGGCACTCGATGTCCCCTGCTAGTGGCCTGTGACATTATCCATATGCACATTTTTGTAGGAAGGAGGTCCATGGCTTCCACAGATTATTACTATCCCTCAACGTGAAATGCCGCTCTCTAAAAACGCTGAAAGAAAACGAGTAGCACGTAGTTTGATTTATCCGTCAAATCGTATTTCTAAAGCTGGAGCCCTGCCCTCTGGCACTGCCGTGTGCATTACCCTGAAACGCCACTCCACTAACCCGACGTGCACTCACCTGGCACGGTGGTGCCTCTCAGGCATCCTGGCTACGTGGCTGACTTCCTCTCCCCTCTACAAGCTGCTAACTTAAGCACTTCCAGGGACATCATATTTTTAAAGAAAGCATCTTAGGAAACTGGAGCTTTCTCTAAATCAGCTTGACAGAAGCAGCATACGGATTCACCTCTGAGCTTCTGCTCCTGGAGTCAAAAGAAATCCACTTCAGTGATTTTGAAAAATGGGCAACTGAGAAAGAGGGTAGAGAGGGGCTAGATGATGATGAATCTGGTTCCTCTCAGAAGAAAGGAAAGAGGAAAAACATCAAGGTACGCATAAAGCAGAGTAACGAGAAATAAGAGTGAATAAGAAAGTCGTGACACTTATGTCTTAGCAACACAGTGAAGGAAGATCCTTTGGAGAGTGATTAGCGTGTGGATTTAGAGCGCTGGAGATGATGAATGTGAATAGACTTGAAAAAGTATTAAGGTCCAGGCAAATAGAAAGTACCAAAGGGCTAAGAGTGTGAAAAGGAATGTGAACAGAGAGCACCATAATGTAAGCGCACACAAAACATATTTGAGGTAAAGGTGCGTTATTGTCCCTTCTTATGAGGTCTTCTTCTCGGCCTTTGTAGCAGGTACTAGTAAGCTGACAAAAATAATTGCAGGTGTTCCAGATAATGGGGAAGCCAAAAGGATCCTTACGACTCATATGGGTCCAGCCGAGGATTCAGACATGCGGTAGTTTTGTGACCTGTTCAAGGTTAGAAAGCTAATTCATTGCACGACCCAAGCTTCTGATTCCCAAATGAGCATCACTTTAGGTATCTTTATCATATTCTGTTATTTACATAGGTTGAATAGAAGATTTTAAAAGCCAACCATTGTCCTTGATCATTTGTCTGTAAAATGTTTCTCTGAAACAAAACAATTTTTAATGGCACGATATAGAATAAGATGCCTCTTTCTCCCACAGAGTTCATTGTTCATGTTCTCTTGTGCCAAGAACACTTGGCTCCTGCTCCCAGCTTATCACCTCTCAAGTAGTGATGGTGGTTTCTATCTTGTCTCCTCCTTCAGATTCAAACTCCTGGAAGGCACCAAAGGTTGTTTTCTTCTCGGTATCTTCTAGACGAATATGGCCTTGTCGCCTCGTGGGCTCTGAGTGAATGTGTGTTTATTTGAATGTCTTCTATGCTGTGAAGTAAAATTATGTGTCTAAATCTATCATTATATTTTAGTCTTTAAAGCACTTTGTTATTGTTACCCGTTTCCAGTGAGATGTAAACAAACAGTTTGAGAAATGGCAAATAAGGGATTTAGGCAAATTAGGGTAGATTAGGAAGCAATAAAAAAAGGTTCAGCTACAGTTAAATGAAACAGCAGGGGACAAATGATGCTTTACAGATAGAATATTGTAGGTCGTTAGAGCTTAATAGGCAAATGTTTTCATTTTAAGGCCTATAAAATAATTTTTAAGTGCAATTTCCTCACTTAAAAAAAAAAAAGAAAAGTTCTTTGAAAGGAATGAAAAAGAGAAATTGAGAAAGTACCGTTGGTTTTTGCTTGTAAGTTTAATTTTTTCCTTTAAGCCTTGTTCAGAACAGTCTCTTCACACCCAGTCTTCTTCCCATTTGCAGATTTGATATTGACCCTTTGAAGATATTTTCTCGTCCAAACGATCATAATCCATAACATCAAAAGTCAAGCTGACGGTCCGTCTCAGCCCTCAGCCAGCTCTTCCTTGACCATGCTTCTCAAGGGAAGTGTGGAGAGAGGATTTCATTGCCATTTTGCGATAATCGCGAGCTCTTATTTCAGCCTCTCGAGCTCTCGTTTCAAGGAAGAATGTACTTAGACTTCAAAGAACTAAATGCATGTGACATATATTTACAAGGCAGTCACACAAAAGGGACCAGTGAAAGGAAAATGGTGGAGGGTGACTCATTTCTACAAGGTGGTAACAGTGGTAGGCGAGAAAGCCAAGAAGAAAGGTTAGTGGCGAAGCTGGCACGCGTCTCTAAGAAATCGCTCCCTCTTTGGCCTGTTAGGATTTTAAACTCTTTTACCTTTGAGAGAGGATAGAAAGTACTTGCATCTAGCAGCAAATATGTCAAATACTCGTTGAATTAATTGGAATCAGAATCAGAAGTGGAGAAAAAGACTCCCTTGACCTGTAGGATTCTTCTCTGTTGCTGCCATTTTTTTTTTTTTGCCAAAACTCACCTGGGGAGGAGTCCATTGGGCGTAGCATTTGTCCTGGGCCTGAGAGAGACAGAAGAGTCCAAATCCCGTGCCCTCCAGGAGTTTAGAAGCTGCTAGAAGACAGAATCTACTTACTCGACACAAGAAGCCGGGTAGATCATGACACTTTAAGGCACTTCGCGAAATTTGGTGCCTTTCAGAGGAGTGTTGTATCTGTGGGGTTCATTATGGTTAGCGGAGGTATTAGGATGCAAGGAATGAGTAGGACTGGAAATATGAAATAGAGTTTTATTCGTTTGCCCCTGCGTTTCTTTATTTACCTTTTTAATTATTTAGGCACGGTCCCTAGGACTGAGAGGCGAAATGATATGATTCAGACTTAGGGATGAAAGAAAATTGATAAGATTGTGTTGAGAGGCAAAAAAACTAAACTGAGAAGCTAGTAATGAACATTTAGGAGAAAGCAACAAACATTAACTGGATAGTTGAGACTGTGGAAGGCTTTGAAAGCGGAGCAAAGAAATTCAGGTTTGATGAGGCAGAAAATAAGAAGGAGCCAAAGCTTTTGAGCGTAATGATGACATCACGGAAGATGTGTTTTAGGAAGCGTGTTTTAGGAAGCGTGTGTAAGAGGGACAGTGTCAGTAGGACCGGGTGGCAGAAGGCTCATGCAGGGCCAGTGGCCGCAGTGGACACACTTAGGGGCTTCACCGAGGGAAGTGTCGGTAAACAGAAAAGAGCGTTAAAATAAATCCACAGAGCAAACCCACTGACTAAATATAAGCAGAGAAGGAGCCAGCGATTCAGCTGAAGTGCCTGGTGACTGTGGAGACTTCTCAGGTGACGTGGAAGGAGATGCAAAGCAGGGGCTCTGAGCGACTTCCCGCCTTTCAAACATAAGGCTTTGAAACAACTGGTGGAGAGAGGAAGTAATGTGTTCATAATCATTTGGGTTTTTTTGAACTAGCGAAAAGATAGTCATTTTTCATCATGATTTTTAAGAGGCTTTTGTAGTTTTCATAAAACAACGTTAGAGGCTCTATTTTCTTTATAACATGGAGAGCTTATTGCATTAATGCCAGCCTGTTAATGTCATTTATGCTGAGTAAGTATAGAGGGACTATTTTGTGGAACGTGGAAGGATGTAAGTCCAGAATTTTTTTTGTGTCTTTCTAAGTAAAAACGATTGGTCGAACTGAAATATCTCTAACTGTTTTGTTATATTTCCATAATGGGTTGCCTTGTACATAGTAAGTATTCAATAAATACTCATCGACTACATGGATAAAAACAAACCCAGAACCAAGTCATGAGACGAACAAGGCGAAATGAAACGGCCGTGGCAGGTGATGTTTTGTTGGCGATCGATTAGGAGAAGTGCATTCGTTCCTATTTCCAGGACTGTTAGCAAGACGGGATTCCCTCTCTGCCTTTGGGAGAAGAGAGGAAAGGAAAGTGCCCCAACGCCAGTCCATGACACCCGGCAACCCTTTCGGAGGTGTGACAGAGATGGGGCGCAGAATTGGATCAAATGGAAATTGCTTTCATTTGGCCTCGTCCTCTTGCATTCTAATTTTGTGACCATAAAGAGATACTTCTCAACAATTCATAGTGTAACTGCAAAAAGCAGACACCGCAAGCAACTTTTGCAAATTGGGTCAGTTTTCTTCACTCTGAAAATAGAAAATAGACTTCTAGAGTATTCGGGGCAATACGTTAGCTGTTGCCTCGTAAGGGCAGATAAGGTCAGGGTAAAGAAATGTTAGCGTATGGGACAGGCGATAAAAATTAGTCATATCAAAGATGTTATTCTTGTATGACTTATTTTATTGGATCAACATATATGTCTTTTCTTTCTTCATTCTTAATAATATCAGTGTTAAAAATCTTCAAAGAGAATTCAGTATTTGGCTCAAATTACGTACCACAGTAGAGATGTTTTTATTTATAGTTTATAGAAGTCAGATAGAAATAAATTACTTTTATTCTTCACTTTTTTTTACCACTAGCTCCTCCACCAACATACATTTTATTTTTTTTGAAAGTGACCATATTTCTGGCTTTCTGTTTATTGTGCACCCTTTTGTATTTCAATTCTGGTCCTCATTTGTGAATTGTCCACACTTCTTGAAGTTTGGTTTTTTCCTCCTCCTCGCTATTATCATTTATTTTAGAATAGCAATATTTTTTTTTTTGCAGAATTATTTTCTGTTTTGATCATGTTTATGGCAACATGATTTTAGCGCATACATCACCTTTTACATCGATGACGATCATGAGTCACTTCGTCTGGCGAATCATGACGATGAACTTAACCACACATCTGTGACACCTTTTTCTCGTTTTGTACCAAAATCTCATATTGCATGTGCTCTGTGCGTTGCATAGAATTTTTTTTTTTGATCAAACTTAGAAACATTATTAAAAGTACAATGTGATAGTGTCACCATAGCACATTACTGAAGAGTTTAATGGGGAACTGTTCGTGTTCTGCAAAGTTTTCATCTCTTTGTTGATATAATTGTTTCGCTTATACGGCCTTTATAATACCTACGATGAAGACATGGTGGTCTTGGCCCGTAGCTGGATAGAATCGCCAGTCAAATCATTACTCAGCAAAACTAATTTCTGTCATAGTGTAGCGGGAGGAAGACAACATGAATGTTTTTATATGCTAAAGCAAAATAGGTTTTGCTCTCTGACCCGATTTCCTAGTCCCTGTTTGACATCATATCGGCCCCTCTTTACTCTCCTCCGTCCTTCCTACTCTCCCCACCGCTCCTCCCCAATTCTGGTCACGATCCCGAGAGCCTCCATCTTCCGTGAGCTCGAAACGTCCCAGCTTAGCTTCCACTGACTTCCAGCCCAAGGGTGTTCTCTGACACCAGTCAGCCCCTCGCTCTCTCATTAATCTTCCCCTCACCACCAGCTCATTCCCATCGTCATACCAACATTCTCTGCATCACCCCGCGTGTAAAACCCTCCCACGGCGCTGTCTTCACCTCTGCACGCTGCCCACTTCTCCGATCCTCTTTATGGCCACACTCCCCAGAGCATTGTCTGCACGTGACGTCACCATTTCCTTCATCTGCATTCTCTCTCATACCCACCTTCAGAGGGTGTCTGCCCTCCCCACTTCACAAAGGAAGCTCCGGCCAAGGACTTGAGGGCCTGTTCATTGGCTAATTTAGTGGTCCATTTCTAGTCCACATCCGACTAGACCAACCAGCAGCCTTTAGTAAGCTGATCTATCCCAGCTTTTCGAAATGTCTCTTTCATTAGATTTTCCAGACGCCGTTCTCTCTTGATCTTCTCCCTACTTCATTGACTGTTCTTGCTCAGGCTTCTTTACTGGTTCCTTATTATTTGGAGAGTGAGCAGAGGGGTATTCCAACCCAGAGTAGGCAATAAGTAGGGAGCATTCCCTACAGGGAATTGAAAAACAGCAAAAAAACAGATCCGTAGCCTGTTTAGTTATTGTTTTTACCATGCACCGGCCATTCTAAACAACGTCGAAGGTGAAGCGCTTCTCCCTGGTGGGGTGAACTCCTGGCGTCCCCCGCTGTGGCGTGCCCCTGCGTGGAAGTGCAGCCCAGGGTCATTGACAGACCCGCATTCTCCAGGCGCGTATTCAGCCTCCTCTCGAGGATGTAAACTGCCACATATATGTCGACCCCTTCCCACCTCTTCTCCGCTCTCTCTGCCTCTTCGCCTCTCCCTCTCCACCCCCACCCCCGTAACTGCCAGCCTCACACCTTTACTCCGTATGTAAATCGGCATCTCAAACTAAACATGTTCTAAATGACCGATTCCAAGTCTTCTCTTCCCCTCCCAACTCGTTCCGCCCGCATGTTCCCTCAGCCCAGTTGTCGGCATCTCCGTTCTTCTGATTTCTTGAGCAAAACCCATTGGGATCATCTGTGGTTCTTCCTGTTTCTCACGCTCCTTGTCAAACCCATCAGCAAATCCTATCTACTCCTCTTTGGAAATGCGTACCGATTCCTCTACTGCCTCTTTGCTCCAAGACATCATTTTCTCTCAGGACGTCACCAGTGCCTTATGGAACTCTCCCGTCAGACCCTATTCGCTTGACTTCTCCGTGTAATTTTATACCTGTGCCTCAAACTTCTGGAGAAGTTCCTTCCCTTTGGCCATTGTTTGACCAGTCCCTCCAGACTCTTGTATCTACATCTTCGTTCTCTGTCATTATTTTTTCTCATCTTTCAGTAATCTTCAGTGCCGGTTACTTTTTAATTTTCCTTCCCTAGAGTTCTGGCCTCAACTCTCCTCTGCCATTTTCTCCGTGTTCTTCCTGAGAAGTGTCATTTACTCACAAGTATTAGTTATTGCTGCTTCTAAATATTTTCAGCTCACTTCTCTTCCAAGATCTAGTTCCATAAATTTAAATGTTTACTGAACAGCTGTGCTCTAATTCATGTCCAAAACTGAGCTCATCATCTTTTCTCTCACCCCGATCTTGGACTTTTTAACATGCTTTTACTCCCCGATGGTATCACTGTTCTCTCTTTTTCCACAGTTTCCTCTAGACAATAATAGATTGAAGTACGGTGAATGTTCCAGCGTTCTTTTTTCTTTCTTTTTAGTAAGAACACTTATCCTCTATTTCATCCTCCACACGGCATCCCGAAGATGCAGATACGATCATGGCATCCCCTGCTTAAAACTCTCACTTTGCCAGAATCGAGAGATCCTTTGCCAATATTTGCATTCAGGGAAAGGAGAAAAAAAAAATTGGCTATGTCTCAGAAACCATTTTTTTTCTGCTGCTAATACAGTCCAAAGAAAGCAATGTGCCAAATCTCATCAATCTGTTTGCTCATTAATGAATGATTTATTAAATAAACATTTCATGGGTATGCATAAGTATTGTCTTGAAAATTCATAGCAAGTTCCAATAGTGCATTTTTCACTCTTGGCTCCAAGCTAACCTTTCTAATCTTCCTTTTCTGAGGCCACATACTTTCACTAACTTTCCCCCTCCAGATTTATTTTACTTATGTTTGTATCCATCATTTGCCTAGGTCAGTTCTCACAAGTGTAATTTGGGGTATATGACCATATAAATTTGACCTTTCCTAACGTGGTGAAATGTAGAAAACTCCAAACAGTGAAAATCCAAGGATTATTTACATATAATTTAGAAAAGTTTCCTGCGTCTTAGGTTAATGCTAAATTTATTTCGACAATTATAGTGTTGATAAAAAGAATCGATCTAGTCATCTGAGGATTTTCTTTTATGACCATATATAATTCACAAAATAAATAAGGCTGCACGTGGAAAGCAATAATTTCCCCTGTAATATATAACTGTATAGCATAGTTTATTATAAGTAGCAATGGTGCATTTCATGTCAGCGTATTTAAGACATTAAATATTTTTAAAGTGTAGTACAGAGATCGCGTTTCCTTGTTGTGCATGGTCACCTGGAGGTGATGATGACAACTTATATTTCATCCTTACAATGACTTGGTGTGGCCAGCAGAAGAGACCATTTTATCCCCACTTTGCAGACAAGAAGACTGGCTCCAAGACGTTAATAGATTGGAGTAAATTTACACTGATCGAAGCCAGAGTTTTAATTCCTATTCCATACATTTTCCATTTAACTTGCCTTTGTGAAAGCTCTAAAGTACTGTCTTCGGTTCACTGGGAGTTGCTTTGGAAAAAAAAAAACATGTGTTTTGTGCTTTGAGAGTGCGTTCAGTAGGTCATATTATTTAGATGACTGGAGTGCAAGGAATAATCTAGAAAATGACTCAGATCCAATGTTTTTGTGTAAATGGAGATATGTTAGAGTTTTGGAGACTGCCATTTTGCAGTCAGTCTCCATACATTCTGAGATTGTTAGTGACTTCTTAAGTTTTTCTCTTAATAGGAGGCTGAGGGTTGGGATTTGGAGCGGGGACGGAGGGGATTGCTCTCTTGCAGTAGCAAACCTCAGGCTGACTCGTGTGCTGATACCAACTCTTTGGCATTCACCGTCTTCACTATAACTTTTGTAAGTGGCCCAACCAATGTGATGAACTGAATGGTCTTTAGAACTTGGTACACAAACCACTTTTATTGAAGCCTACGTAAAATTTGCTTAGGGCTTAAAAAAAACCTCGCAAAATCGCTTAGGAAACCACTATTCAGTCTCGTTATCATTTGCTATTTCCAAAATATCTACACAAATAATATTGATATTTTAAAGGCTTAAAACACTAACTTAAATGATGGACAGGGAGTACATTATATATACATATAATCCAAAAAGCCATAATACCAAAGCGATGTAGTCTTTCGTTATTTCACTCGTATTTGACAGGATAGACCCAACATAGGCCAAAGCCACAGAAGAACCGTGCGTTGAGTACAACTGCTACTTACTCAGGACTAGACACTTTACATTCATTAACTTTACCCCTTATTGCTCCCTGAAATCTGAGTATTTTGTTTCCATTTTCACGTATAGGATCCTGAATTTCAAGGAGGCTAAGTAACTTGCCCCGTCAAATAGCCAGAAAGCTCCGGACCTGAGATTTGAGCCCAAGTGTATCTGGTCCTTAAGTCCATGGTTTTCACCTGTAACACGACTATATACACAGGGGTCGTCAATATTCTCCTAATGAAATAAGTTTTTGAACAACACAGGTTCTCCAAGGGCCAGGCTCACCTTTTACCTTTGCTTTTCAAAATTTCAAGCAAAGAGAATGAATCTCAAATAGTTAAAGAAAGATCGACAATTATTTCAACATAGAGTCTCTTGCTTTGGTTTTCCATGCAAGAGTGAATAATGGTTTCATGGATCATGGATAATGGTTCAAAAGAAGTATGCCCAAGGAACCCACCAAACGTGATAGCAATAAAATCATGGGACTTAGGACATCATTACAAATCACAGAACACATTTTTTAAAAAAGTTGATCCCGATTCAACTCTATAACTGTAGTAGTTTAAAAAGAATGCAATCCTAGAGGGAGGCCCCTGTCACTGTAAAGGTCTTTGAGATAAAACTGTAAGAGAAGGTATAGAGGCTTCCGCAAGAACCAAATAACATGAAGGAGACAAAGAAATGCAACCTCCAATTAGGTGAATAATACCATTGTAAGGAGTCTTTGAAAGAGTTCAAGGAATAGTGATAAAGATGTACTACTGGATGAACATTTATCTTCTTTTCTATTTAAAAAATAACTTCAAAAGGCATTTGACCTAAAATGAGACTAGTCACAAAATATGGTAACCGTGGAGTGGAAGGCTGAGGTTGTTATGGAGCAAAAACTAGCCATGAGGTGGAAAGCAAAGGGTTGAGATGGACAGTTGGTACCTCCACAAGAGCAAAGACCATTATTTGGTAAGAAAGGAGCCGTGTGCAGACCAGAGGTCTTCCTATGTCGATGACCAACCTAACAGGGCCAACGCAACATGCTAAGAGACGAAAATCTTCTTAGACAGTACACAGAGATTTTGTGACAAATTCTACAGAGACTTAAGTCTCGATAACTGGGCAGCTGGTTGATAGTTGGGAACACGATGTTATCTCTAACTTATGATCTTTCAATTTCACAACCATCAGAAATAAAAGTCTTCTATGGAGAAACATATTAGGAATTAGTAAACCTAAGAAAAAATATTTCAGTAAGAGAACTTTAGAATATGAGACATGAAGAAGATGTATGAGTAATTTATTGAAACTAATTGATATCAGGAATTTATTAAATTCTTTTGAGGTCCCACCACACTGAGGTCATAGATGATTCAAGCATCGGAAAGCAGTGATCAGACATTCCTGGCCAAGATGCCCCAGGAGAGAACTACTCCCTTACTGTATAAAAATAACTTCCGGGTAAAACCAGACGGGACCCGGCAAAGGAGTTTTGCTTTTCCAGAAAATAAAAATTTTACAATTCTAGCCCTGTTCAGATAATTGACACTGGAGCATCCAATGCACTTTAATCTATTACTTCCTAGGAGAAATAATTTTAGAGAAAGCACTGCAGGCCAACAAGAGATGACGTTGCTTGGTTACTCAACACCGGTTGGTAGCATGCCGAGTCGCTCAGCTTTTTTAGACGAGCGCTGTCTGTATCCAGGTAGGGAAAGGAGGGAGAAGACCACTTGAACCAATTTTTAATTGCAAACCTGCTTCATCAGAGGCCTTTATTAAAGTGTAAACTACTGAGATAGTAGTGAATGTCTAATTCGACGTGTTCTTCTAAATAATTATCTTGTTATGATGAATTTGCTTTGAAGGAGTTTGAGCTGTTTTTTATGAGAAGGTGGGAAATTCAGAGTTTTTAGACTGCCTGGCCCAAGAGTCCCAGGAGCTGCCTGGGGGGGCAGTGCGCTTCAGAGGAAGAGCACAGAGCATTAGTCAGGCGGACTCAGCCCAGACCCTACCTCTGCTGCTCTGGTCCTTGGGAATATTTACTGCAAATGTCTGACCTTTGATATCTCATCTCTTCCGTGAAAGCAATGGTTTTCCTGTTACAGATTTACTGCCAGGATTGAGAAAGGACACGCATGTTACATGCTTAGCACCTACCAGGTTTCCAACAAATGCTCTCTTATTATTCTGAAATGGAGAGATCTGCAAAGAGCTTCTCTTTCGAATTCACAGGGTCTATAAAACACCATTTTCCAGTGAGTCACAAAGCTATGCTAGAGGTGGGAGGAGCTTCGAGAGGGCAAGGAGGAGGGGGGCACAGGATTGTTGAAACTTGTGGACTCTCTTTTGGAATTTCGTCTTATTCTCCAATTAAAAAATAAAAATTAGGATCATTTTTTTTAATAGGTAAAAGTGGGGTGGAACTCAGTGTCACCTGGGACTACAGAAAATGTTTCTCTTTCTCTTTATTGCTTTAGACTAGCTGGCTTAATGTTTATTCTGTTTGGCTGTATATATTTTATTTTATGTGATAAACATTTTGCTAAAAATAATGATATACTTCGTTGTTTAATGCATTAACAAATCAGTGGTGAGGGTGAGATGTGGAAATTTTATAGGCAAATATTGTCTTAGTTCAATACTTGGCAGCTTAAACATTCACCTATTATTTTAAAAATTCCAGTTTCTACTGAACTTGTGCCAAATACTTCCCAAATTTTGCTGATAAGAATATAAAAAGCACATGGCTATTGCAGTCATCAGTGCAGATTAGATTAGATTTATTTCCCAATCACATCCAACGATCTTAAACTTAGAATTCTGTTTATATATCTTGACCGTTTTAAAACATAAAAATTTCCAAATCTTTCCCTGACCATTAGATTTGTATCGATTATACTTTCTTTTTTTTTAATATTCCAGTTAGTAGTGGGAAAAGAAAAAGATTTGCCAGATAAGAACCTGATGATTTTTGAAATAAGATTAAATGCCTGCAAGTTATCAGTTTACTTACCAGAATAAATATTATTCATATAAGGGAAGGGAAAGGTGAAAAGGAGAAATGTGATGGGTAAGCCGATGGGTGGATGTGTCAGCACAAAGAAAGGAGAGAGAGCTGTGAGAACGTCCCTTTTCATAAATCGAAGAGAATAGGAACCCTACACATTTAGGTTCAAAGTGTTGTTTTGCGGGTTGTGAGCATTTGGGTTACTCTAAAGGAATCGATGGTGAGTAGAATGCAGGCCAAGTGAGCAAAATGAACACGGGGAATAATTGCAGAATTAAGAGGAAATTGCAGAATAATAATAATTGCAGAATCAAGAGAAATTAAAAAACTATGGCTCAGTAGATCATTGCGCTTAAGAGGATATCCCTGAAATAAGACAGCCTGGGTTCAAGTCGGAGTTCCACCCCTCGGTGGGGGTGTCCTAACACATATAAAGGGCATCAGCCAGTACCGGGCACAGAGCAAGTACTCTGTAAAGCGCTGTTGATGGCGGCGACTGTGATGATCAATACGCTAGTCCACAGAAAAATGCGGCCCATTACGCCCACATTGTGTTAATAAACATAGAGTAATTTGTTACCGTTACCAAATGTGTGATCATCACCAAATTGACAGAATGGAGTAGAATACTGGATAAATTGTCAGTGGTATTATTTTTAATAGTATTAAACAAGAAAGGTCAGGTGCTAGAGAACACAAATTAGTAATCTAATTAAATCACCAGCAAAAGAGACAGATCGTGTTAACAGCAGTCAGATTTGTTATTACGGAGCAATTATGGAAGTGAAATATTGAAAGATGCCGTGTATCACTACTGGGTTTTACACAATCCATCTTACACAGGCAGGAAAGTGTAGATCAACCAGCCTGTTTGATGAGCTAAAAGCTGCTGTATTAAAATATTTATATCATTTGTATAAAGGGTGCAACACTGTTGCAGATCTGAAAAAACATTCTGTGACATACCGAATGACATTCGTTTGTGAAATTATTTGCACAAGTCGCTCTCATTGGAGCCGACTCCAAGGGCCACGTGACCTAATTCGTGAGGTTAAATAACGGTTTCTGGTTTTGACATTTTGTACATTTCCTGAAATTGCTCTCAAATGAAATGATTTCCATGTGGCACCAAACTATTATATGGTTACATCGTGTCATCAGTGAATGTAAATCTTTTATGAAATATCAGAATTTTCACAGGACTAGTGAAAAGTCTGAAAAGTCGCTTTCTCCCTCCGCCCACACTTGGTTTCTGGCCTTCACAGGCTCCCAAATACCGCATTGTCCCATCTGGACACATTCAGAATTTTAGACTTTTGTGCCAGGCCAGCCTGGGTTTTATTCCAGGCTCTGTCAAGTTCAAGCTTGAAGACCTAAGGGTGAGGGGATTGCCTTAACCTCTCTGAGCCCCAGGCTCCTGATTTGTAAAATAAGGATTAATTGATTTTATTGTGAAGAACACATGACTGTTTTTATACAGATAGCTGTCACAGTTCCTGCCAGAGATACAAATTTAATAAGTTGCCACTGTTTTATTTTTATTTTCACGAATCTTTAAGGAGCAGTAGTCAATTGGTCAAATTCACTGGGTACCGCTAATATCTATTTGAACTGGTCTGTTTAATACACTGGAGTGTGTGTGTGTGTGCGCGCGAGAGAGAGAGAGAGAGAGAGAGAGATGGTAAGGATTCTTTGATAAATCGTTTACTTTTTACTAGAAAAGAGGGAAATAAATGGTTTTACACATGCATATATTTACATGTATGTAACAGGAATTAGTATCTGTTTGGGTACAAGTGAATTTTGAGTTCTGAAGCTCAGCAAAGCCTCGATAAATTCCTCATCTTGAGATTCATTTGTTTTAGGATATAGTGTATAGATTAGGATCTTTGAATAAAAGTGTCCTAGGTGGCTTTGATATGCCTCACTCTGTCCTTAGCTGAGAATCTGTGAAGATGAAAGTTCTTGAAGAATTCACAATTGGTTAGAGAAAATATACATGGATCATCTAAAGAGTTATCTCAACACATCGATAAGCTAATACGATAAGTGCCAAAACGTATGTGTAAGCCAGTTGTGATGGGAGTGCACTCGCTTTGGCTTTTGAGGGAATAATAAGAGTTTGACAGGATAGGATCAAAAAGACGTTCAATAAGTAACAGGGGTAACATTGATGAAGGCTCACAAACACCAGAGGTTGCCACGAGGAAGAAGGTGGGCTTCCTGAGTGACATATTAGATGAACATCAACACCGTGTGTGATCTATGTAGAAGTTACCCTTGAATATCTAAGTGAGGACTGAGGATAAATTCTTCTTTTCAAGACAAATGTAAGATATAGTTACATGAAAACAATGTTTTTTGTTGCCGGGCAGAGGGCACTGAGTATTTATTAAGAACGTATTATTAAATAGATTACCACCAAAGACCAAAGGTTTTTGTACATAGCAGGAAAAACAATTAATAAATGCAATAATAGTGCCTTGGTGTGCACTTCTGTTTTCAAGGTTAATTATTTGTTCAATTAAAGCCTTCAGAATCAACCAGAGATTCTATCGCCTAGAAATATTAGATAAACATGGGTCTCCCTGGCAGTGGAAGAATCGTGTGGCAACTTTTTTAACCTCTCAATAAGATCTGCTCTTTTTTTTTTCACTCTGAAGACCATAACTCATTGCACCTTTATTTGTATTATTTTCTCTTAATTATTGATTATTATACAATTATATCTGCATTTTACAAATGAGGGAATCGAGCCTTAAAGAAATTAAGTGATATAGCTGCAGTCCCGTACCTACAAAGTTGGAAGAGCCGTGATTTGTACTCAGACAATTCTGTATTCCTGAAAGATGGCTCCTGAGATTCGATGAGAGATTTGGTTGGAAAGACAAGGAATTCTTGTCTTTTCCTTGAGATCGCTGTGGAAGCTGTTGAAATTGTCAGGAAAGAGGATGAGCGAGGAATAGAGAAACCCGCATGGAGAGAGTCATTGCAAAATGGGATCAGGAGCACGCGGAGGAAGAACGAAGTGTTGAAGGTGATTTCTGAGGTCTGGTTTTTTCTAGATTTCTCTACAACGGGGAACACAACGAAAGAATGGGGTTGGATGAAAATAATGATTTGTGTTTGGGGTTACGTTTAGGACACTAAGATGTTGGCGCTCTGCTCTGGAGCTCAAATAAAAGATCAGAAAAATGATATGGGTTTATCAATATGACAGGGACATATTCTTCAGTTCTCCTTAAGAGTGTGTTTTTGGCTTTGGCCTCTCACATTAGCTACCATATATTGAGTTGTTTTATTTGTTTGGTGGGTCGGTTGGTTTTGATTTTTTGGCTTTTTGCTACCTTGACAGAGAAGTAGAAGTATGCTCATAACTTATATAATATGTCATCGTCCTCATAATACATAATCCTATAATATAGTCTTGGCAAAATACCCAAGAGGTAAAAGTCAGAACGAACCTTTCCTGCTTCCATATTCTATCTACGCTGTTGCATCTGTTGTGTGCTGCTGATCACTGAGAATCAGATCTGAGCTCACTGCTGTCTGGACTTGTTTGCTGCCCACTGCCCACTAGGTGCTAGGTGTGCTGGAGACTCCCCCGAGCTCCACCCGGTGCTTATCTTATTGACAGCCAACTTTTGGGTTCCTGTGGCGTTGGCTCTGACTGCAGAGCTGGACGTGGTGTGCTGATGGCCTGTCTCTCTGCCGTTCTCTGCAGAAACCGCCTCTCTGGGAGCCAGGGCCTGTGAGGACGACCTCACGGAGCAGCAGCTGAGAGCAAGCTCAGGTAACTGGTCTATTCCTTCTCCAAGCCGTGTTTGTCCTGCCCGAGCTATGGTCTCTACTCCCCTAGTTTATGTAACAAATGGATCTCTGCTACTGTTCTAATGAGATCTGACCCGATCCCTCATACAAATAAGTTCAAAGCAAAAGCAAGTATAGCTGTGTTTGGACGCATATGTAAAGTAACTTCTTAAAGAACAGGTAACTTCGGCTGGGTGATTTCTCACGTCTACATTTATACACTACGAAGTTTCACCGAAGTGGTCGGTTTTTATACAAACTATGAGTCAATAAGCCAGATTTTATTTTTACACACGTCAAACAATCCGGTTAGTGAAGTTATTTTTGGTAATTAATGGGTCGATTGGATTTTATATAGCCATGTCAACACATTTACTGGTCCCAGTGCTTTGTGTGTGTATGTGTACGTTAAAAATGGCAGCCGTACCTTGTTAGCTGCATTGTATTCAGATAATTTAAGAGGAAATTCACCATGTTGCTACAACACACCTCATTTATTTCTGCTATATAAACAGGATCCCAGTTTCCAGATTCATACAATTGGAATAATAATGTGCTATAGAGAACAAAAAAATGATTATAAAACGCCTTACACATTCATAATGGGGTATTGAAATACTTAAAAAAAAAAATCACAGTTTTGCAAGTGAAAACATTCCTCCAATATAAAGTCAGGATTTCCCTCTTTAAAAATTTCTTCAAAGTTAGCTTTACCTTCACCTACGCATGTCTCGTGAATACTTTTTAATTTCATATGTTATTGTTCTCTAGAAACTGGAGAGCGTGTTTAAGATGAAATAGCATAAACCCCGTTCCCCTCTTCCGTCTCACGGCTATCAAAAGAGTCCATAGATGACCAGATTGGAAATAATAGGGCAAAAATCAAGACTGTGACCAAAAAAAAAAAAAAAAAGTCAAAAGTCAAAGATACCGCTACCCCTCAATACATTATTGTTTGATCAACAAAGACACCAGAGTCTCCATCTTCACCTCAACCTCTCTGAGAAGCTTTATGCTTAACACTGCCATGCCTCTGGGTATTCTCATGGATACGTCTACAGGAAAATCGACTATAACAGATTCCAAATTGAACTTCTCTTTGCTGCAAAACCATGTGTTCTCTTCTCCATCTCAGCCGATGACATCTTGCCATACACCTAATTAGCCCACGTAAGAAAACTAGGAGTCATTAAAATATTAGAGCCAGGGACTGCTGGGCGTAAGTCTTGAATAAGATAGATGAGCTTGCCCATTTAGACAGTGTTTGTACACAAGTAAGTAAGTTATTTGGGGATTGCGATAAATGCGATGAAGGAAGTAGAAGGGGTGACGTCTTGGAGCGGGTCGTCAGCGTGTGGTCCCTGGGGAAGGGCGTGGTAGCATCTCTTGAGGAAAGGAAGTGAAGTGTGATGCAGGCACACAGTGACCGTTGGATTTCGCATCCTGGAAGTCGTCGGTGGCTTTGAGAAGAGCAGTTGGAGTGAAGCCAGACTGGGGAGGGTCGGATAATCGTGTGATTTAATAGACAGAGAGAATGCAAAAATGCCCAAACCAGCCTGAAACCCATCCGAACAAACAAATACTCCTTCTAAGTTTTATTGAAAGTGGATAGAGGAGTGGTACAGAGTTTGGACTTTTTTCTTCTTCCAATTTTGCTTTCTGAGTTCCATTCAGCCTTCCAGCTAACCTGTATTCCCTGTCTACTATAGTCCAGGCACTGTTCCAGGTGCTTCCAGCGCAATGATAAATAAGATAATCACCGTTTTCAATAAGCGTGTACCCATTAGGGAAAGTATGAAAAATTGTTTGACATCAACATACAGGAAAAAGAAGAAAGTCTTATGCAGAAACATTAAAACCAGTTCCAGATTCGAGGAAGGCTTTTTGGAGAAAGGAATAATTAATGGCATAGTCATGATACAACTGGCATTTTTAAATACTTACTTTACGTTAGGCTCCGTGCTGACCAATTTTTATATCTTATAAGAAACCTGGGAGGTAGGCATTATAAACTCCATTTTTCCAGATGATGAAACTGGTGTTTCCCAAGCTGGGCTTGAAGGAAAAACAAAACAAAACAAAATATTTATACGGTGGAGAAAAGTTGTTCTAGATAAGCCAAGGAAATATAATGGTAGGTATAGGAAGAAGGCATTAATAATAGGTGCGTGTTTCTAGAACAGGGGCTCACGAATAGTGGTCCCTGGACCAGCAGCAGCAGCATCACCTGGAAGCATGGAGATGTCAGTTCTTAGGCCTCCCTCTAAACCTGTCGAATCAGACACTCCAGGAGTGGAGCCCAGCTGTCTGATTTCTAACAAGCCAGAAATCCAGGTGATTCGGCCTCGCTAAAGTTCGAGGTAACTCGGCATTAAGTGCTAGGTAGGAAGCGAGGAAAGATGAGACTGGCATGGCGGACAAGGACCAGGTATCTCGGAGGCCTTCTTGCCATGTACGGAAGATTGAACTTTTTCTATTATTAGGGGTGGGAGTCACTGAAAGATTTTAAGTAGATTTGAGTAGATCATTCAAAGGTTAGATTTGGAGGTTGGGGTTGGGGTTGGGGCTGGACAGGGAGACAGCGGAGGAGTCGGGGGAAGAATCCTTACAAGCTGGTTGTCTTGAAGAGATGCTCAGTGGGTCCAACGAAAGATGTTTGAGTTCCTGTCCTCTGCTTCCTCTGTACTTGATCACTCCAGTGTTTGGCTTAGAAAACTCAGAGGAGAGGATTCCGAAGCCCACTGTATAATAAAGCGGTGGGAGCCATGCACTGTTGGGTGGGGCCTGCTGAAGTCGATTTGCTTAAAAATGGTCTACTATAATTTCATAGAATTAATTAATAGTGGTTTTTCTAATCATTTTTTAATTACTCAAATGACAGTACTCTAAGCCAATCATTCAAAACTTTTAAATACAGCTTATACATATGTGTAAAGTAACTTAGAAGACCATCATTTTAGCCATGATAACGATGTTAGGGAAAATTACCACACTTCTATAAGACTACAGTATTATTCTGAAACATTCTTAAATAAAAATGTATCAGCATTTGTCTGAAAACTGGGAAGTTCTACTAGACACTAAGTACATTCATATCGTAAAGCGTAACATGAATAAATATTGTTATTTTTATAGTTCATGAGTCAAATGAATAATTAGATATACAACAATACAACAATATTATGAAATCCTGTAATATTTTCATTACTGTTACATGTAATATATTAGTGAAAGAGCTTATTGATGAAAATGAAAACTGATTTAGCATCTTTATCTTGGAATTTTATGTAATTTATTATCTTTGTTTTGAAAATTTACATAATAGAATTTATGTGATTTCCCTCAGTTCTGAGGCATCCCTTTAATGCATGTAATGTCATATACATATATATATTTTTTTTTCCTACAAAGCATCTTACTTTTTATGACTTTTTTCAATTGAGGAACGTGGTACTTGAAAATTAGAACGAAGCCGCCCCTTGCCTCAACCCCAATCCAATATACAGGTTTTCTGAAGCAAACGGTTTCTCCACATTATTTAAAAAATGAATGTCCACTTTATTTCAAAAACTCTTTGAGAATGAAAGTGACCTTTTTTTTTTTTCTTTCCCTTGGACCTGTATGAAACTTTATGGTGTATATAAGTTACCCTTTGATTATTTTTTTGCATGATTAAAAATTTGCAAAGTTCTATGGCTCCAAAGAGGCTACCTGTAATAAACAGCTTTCACCTTCTAAACCACAAAACAGGTCTGAATTGCTGGAGCATTAGAGCTAATTGCCTGCCTACTTCAAAGGAAGAACCAGCAAAGAGAGGGGGGTAGAAAAAAGTCACAGAAGCGGAGGCGATGTGGGCAAATCCACCTCCAGAGGTTATGAGTTGTGGCTTGGCCGGGCCGGGCAAAGTTACGGCCTCAGAACTGCTGTTTGCGATTAAGTTAGTGGGGAGAGTCTATCCCACAGTCTCTGGCTGTTGCTGACACAGAGTCTTTGTTCACGTTCAGATTTCTCAAACTGTTGCCAGGGTCAGGCTGAGGTCAGACACCACAGTGATGTATAGAAGAACATGTCTGGGAATTTCTGTCGCCCTTAAAACACATACTAGAAAATGAAGAATCGGGCCCTGCAGAAGCGGTCTGATGAGACCCAGATTAGACTGTAGTTTTTCTTTGAGGACCTTCATAATTTTCGTTTTCTCCTCCTGACATGCAATGTTTTATTAATGTGAGTGGTGATAGCCCTCACAATTTTATGTCCCCTCAAGATAAGGACACCGGTAGCACTCTGACACTTCATTTTCCAGCCCTGGGGGAAAAGGTCCAGTAAATCTACTCCGAGGGATCGCGCATCCCTTCCCCAGGATGAGTCGAAAAGTAATTGCCGTGGGTTGTCACAGGTCGCGGCCTGACACAGGATGTCGCGTCACATGTGTGGACTTGGCAGGGACACAGCCCAACCCAGTCATGATCTCGGCCTTCCAGCCTCCCCCACCAAGCCGGTGTCCCCACCCAGCCCGGCCCCGTGCAGGGAGGAGGGAGCTAGCGTTTGATCAGCAGTTAGCACTGCCCAGTAAAAGCAGGCCGGAGCTAAGCCAGTGTCCATTCTCTCCTCTTAAAGTAAAATGTCCACGTGTGTTTGCCCGAAAAAGACGCCTCCCTCAAGCCTTCGGAGGACCGACCCCCTCCACCAGGACCTCCCCTCTGCTTTCATTCAGCAGCGAAGTGCAAATTTGGCAGAAATGGGTTTGCACGGTGCCCGCGAGGAGTGGAAGCAAACTCTTGCTCTGAATGCAGTCAACGGCCTTGTCCCCCCTCAGCTTTTCGGGAGCGCCCCCTCTGAACCCAGAACCGCCCCCCGTGTGGAGTCCCGCTCACACGGTCGCAGATCATGGCTGGCAGGAGAAGCACTAAACAGCAATTTTTTGTGTGTGCTCAGCTGCTACATATGACAGTGGATATTTCACTCTGCTGTCAGAATGTTATTAATAAAACATGGGGTATGGAGAGGGCCCCAACGTCCCCTTTCAATCACTATAGCATTTGCAATGAAAATTTTATGCAGTGTGTAATTTTCGGTTAATGCTTGACACTTAAAATGTCCGTAGCAGCGTTTTGTCCGGTTATTGAAGGGTTAATTGTATCATGTTCTACGCATAAAAGCTCTGCTTATCAAAAGCAAATAGACGAGTGTATGCATATGTGTGCCCATGACCTTTTGCCTTTGCAGGGTTAATTTATATGGTTGTTAAAGATTTTATGAAATTGAGCAGCCTGGTGCTTCAAATCCCATTTTACCTTCGTCTCCTAATTTATGTAATTCTTACCTGAACAGGGGAATATGATTTTTATTTTTTGCACTGCCATGCTGTGGGGAGTTGCGAGTCTGGTTATCTGGCATTACTCAGATTGCTAAAAATTCATTAAAATGTGACATCAGCACAGTGAGAGACAAATGATCACAGGATGAAAGAGAACAGTGGGCCTTTCACGGATTAGTGCTCCACAGACCCAGCACAGAGGCTAACTGCATAAACAGATTAATCCACCGGCAGCAGCATAGCTAAGATTTACAGAATAATTAAATAGGGTTGAGTTACTATGAGGATTTTCATGTAATCTAGCTGGTGTGAACCCGTGAATGAGGTGTGGGGTGATGTGGTTGTCACAGAAGAAATAGACCTTCTCATGTCCTATGCCCTGTATAGCTCCCCCTAGAGAAAAAAAAAACAAATCCCAAGGTAACCAAACTTTTGAGATCTCACTCTGACAAATTCCAAAGAATTCCCCCGGGTCTGGGGACCGAAGGCAGGAGTGACACCTGTCTTACACTTAACCCGTCATCGTCACCTTATTTCACGAAGAGTTTTTATCTCTGAATTTGGTTCGTTTTGCCATCTGTCCGAGTCTGTGTGGCTTAGAAGTGTCGACCCCTGAGATGACAGAACCGCCTGAAGCCCATTTTTCAATCTTCGACTGTATGTAAAATCATTTCTTTCGTCTTAATTTAGTACGGGCCCATTTTCTCAATGGATATAAAAGGAGTTGCTTTACATAAAAATTTGCACCGGTATAGGCAGCAGGTTCTAATGTAGACTTTTGAATAACTTTCTGTTCTTTTTTGGAGAATGAGCGTCTGCAGATGATTTATAAGTAACCGAGTTTTTAAATGGTCACGTAGTTATTCGAGTATGCCTTTCTTTCGGGGGGAAGGGGTTTGATCCTACTGACTGGTCCGCCTTTCTTAGCAGAAGAACAAAGCGAGGAGGCAGAAGGCGCTATTAAACCCACGTCAGTGGCTGAGGAAGATGAGAAAGACTCCAGTGAGAGAGAGACGAGCGAAGGCAAAACCTCCAATAAAGACTCCGGTAAGATGCTCGAATCTGTCGCCTTTCTTCCCCAACCAACTTCCATTCCCCACAGCCAGCCCTTCCTGTACGCACCCACCTCCAAGCTTATTAAAAGCTTTTATTCATTTTAAACTGTCTTAACATCCCCACTACTATTCATTGCATGTGCATTTTGCATGTGATTTCTATCAGTAGCCTCCCATTGACCTATTTTTAATCATGACCATCTGACAGAATAGATGTGGATAAGTTGAAGAATATTACAGGACGACCAGCGAGATTATTTTTTAATCAAATCAGTTTGTGTGCTTGTAATTTTTTAAGCGCCTTTCATTAATCTTAGCTATACTTGTGATTCCTCTGATGGCATATTAATTTTTCATAAGCACAGGATTAGATATCACTTGAATTTTTTCATTCAATCACAGGCACCCCGCCCCAATACCACGGAACCCTAAAAATAAATGTTATTTTTCCCTCGCTTTTTTACAACTTACACTCAGGAATTTGCCCTTTTTAAGGGCATCTATTTGAGGCATTTCAAACAAAATCCAGTGAAAAAGTTTACAGATGATTCAGCCTAAGAAAGAGGAAATATCATTGAAGAGGGATTAGGTGCTGGGTAATTTTGATCTTCTAGAATAGACAAATCCCAGTAATGAAAGCTACTGTCTTTGAAAAGGAACCTTCACGTCATGACATTTACTTGTGCACAAACAAACCCTAGGCCAGCATCTGGTGTGGATACCTAAGGCTTTTTCTGTGTTTGATTTGGCAAATACATGACTTCATCCACGCTTTGTATGTATGAGATGGAAATCTGTGGTCTCAATGAATATGACATTGGCCAGCGACTTTAGCTGCGCGCTATACCTAGTCTTATTATGTTAGACTCATTGAAGCAGAAGTGCTAAAAAGGGTTCAAGCCCATTAGTCGCAGGTCTATCTTCTCCTTGAATTCCAGTGACAGCCACATAGAAAGAAGATGGTTTTCACTATGAAGACCTTGGGTTGCACAAAAAAATATGTGTGTGTGTGTGTGTGTGTGTGTGTGTGTGTGTGTGTGGCTCATTTTACAAGTTTGGCCCCAACCCTGGTCCCATTTGGCAGTGTTTGCTATCTGGTTTGCCTTCCTTCCAGAATTATTTGGAAGAGGGCCTCCCTACTCCCCACCCCACCCTTCAGCTAGAACACTCTCAGGAGTCAGTGAAAGCATGCATAAATTCCCGATCCGGATACTGACTAGTAACATGTGATTCTAATTTGGCTTAACTAAAGGGATCTAAAGTAGGACATGGAGCCCTAAAGCGTGTTAAAAAAAAAAAAAAAAAAGATGCCATAGCTGTGTATTAGGAAGCCGGCTCCCGAGGTTACCGACAAGGAATTTGAAGTACCTAGTGATCAGTTAAGGTCAAGGGCAGTGCCATCTAAACCTCATTTGGAAAGAGCTGGAAATAGCAAGGTAGTCAGTTTATTCACTCTCTAAGGGTGGACCTCATCAAGGATTCTGAATGCAGTCAGTGGCCTCTTTCTCCCAAGTTGTACCAGAAGAGAGTGCAGGTTCTATCCCTCCCAGTCTTTAAAAGAATGTGTGAAACACACAGGTAGCCCAGTCCTGTTCACTGAGTGCTCACGTGATACTCGGGTGCATGACGTTACGCTCGGTTTTAAATATTGAACACCTTGTAACGGATGGATTCTGGGAATCTCTTGAAAATGGCTCCAGCTTAACATCGAGGGAAGAGTCCTGCCTGGGACACACCCCAGATCTGGGCC
>NW_024350926.1:8615794-8638294 GCF_902729225.1 Pteropus medius
ATTAAGTTAGTGGGGAGAGTCTATCCCACAGTCTCTGGCTGTTGCTGACACAGAGTCTTTGTTCACGTTCAGATTTCTCAAACTGTTGCCAGGGTCAGGCTGAGGTCAGACACCACAGTGATGTATAGAAGAACATGTCTGGGAATTTCTGTCGCCCTTAAAACACATACTAGAAAATGAAGAATCGGGCCCTGCAGAAGCGGTCTGATGAGACCCAGATTAGACTGTAGTTTTTCTTTGAGGACCTTCATAATTTTCGTTTTCTCCTCCTGACATGCAATGTTTTATTAATGTGAGTGGTGATAGCCCTCACAATTTTATGTCCCCTCAAGATAAGGACACCGGTAGCACTCTGACACTTCATTTTCCAGCCCTGGGGGAAAAGGTCCAGTAAATCTACTCCGAGGGATCGCGCATCCCTTCCCCAGGATGAGTCGAAAAGTAATTGCCGTGGGTTGTCACAGGTCGCGGCCTGACACAGGATGTCGCGTCACATGTGTGGACTTGGCAGGGACACAGCCCAACCCAGTCATGATCTCGGCCTTCCAGCCTCCCCCACCAAGCCGGTGTCCCCACCCAGCCCGGCCCCGTGCAGGGAGGAGGGAGCTAGCGTTTGATCAGCAGTTAGCACTGCCCAGTAAAAGCAGGCCGGAGCTAAGCCAGTGTCCATTCTCTCCTCTTAAAGTAAAATGTCCACGTGTGTTTGCCCGAAAAAGACGCCTCCCTCAAGCCTTCGGAGGACCGACCCCCTCCACCAGGACCTCCCCTCTGCTTTCATTCAGCAGCGAAGTGCAAATTTGGCAGAAATGGGTTTGCACGGTGCCCGCGAGGAGTGGAAGCAAACTCTTGCTCTGAATGCAGTCAACGGCCTTGTCCCCCCTCAGCTTTTCGGGAGCGCCCCCTCTGAACCCAGAACCGCCCCCCGTGTGGAGTCCCGCTCACACGGTCGCAGATCATGGCTGGCAGGAGAAGCACTAAACAGCAATTTTTTGTGTGTGCTCAGCTGCTACATATGACAGTGGATATTTCACTCTGCTGTCAGAATGTTATTAATAAAACATGGGGTATGGAGAGGGCCCCAACGTCCCCTTTCAATCACTATAGCATTTGCAATGAAAATTTTATGCAGTGTGTAATTTTCGGTTAATGCTTGACACTTAAAATGTCCGTAGCAGCGTTTTGTCCGGTTATTGAAGGGTTAATTGTATCATGTTCTACGCATAAAAGCTCTGCTTATCAAAAGCAAATAGACGAGTGTATGCATATGTGTGCCCATGACCTTTTGCCTTTGCAGGGTTAATTTATATGGTTGTTAAAGATTTTATGAAATTGAGCAGCCTGGTGCTTCAAATCCCATTTTACCTTCGTCTCCTAATTTATGTAATTCTTACCTGAACAGGGGAATATGATTTTTATTTTTTGCACTGCCATGCTGTGGGGAGTTGCGAGTCTGGTTATCTGGCATTACTCAGATTGCTAAAAATTCATTAAAATGTGACATCAGCACAGTGAGAGACAAATGATCACAGGATGAAAGAGAACAGTGGGCCTTTCACGGATTAGTGCTCCACAGACCCAGCACAGAGGCTAACTGCATAAACAGATTAATCCACCGATTTACAGAATAATTAAATAGGGTTGAGTTACTATGAGGATTTTCATGTAATCTAGCTGGTGTGAACCCGTGAATGAGGTGTGGGGTGATGTGGTTGTCACAGAAGAAATAGACCTTCTCATGTCCTATGCCCTGTATAGCTCCCCCTAGAGAAAAAAAAAACAAATCCCAAGGTAACCAAACTTTTGAGATCTCACTCTGACAAATTCCAAAGAATTCCCCCGGGTCTGGGGACCGAAGGCAGGAGTGACACCTGTCTTACACTTAACCCGTCATCGTCACCTTATTTCACGAAGAGTTTTTATCTCTGAATTTGGTTCGTTTTGCCATCTGTCCGAGTCTGTGTGGCTTAGAAGTGTCGACCCCTGAGATGACAGAACCGCCTGAAGCCCATTTTTCAATCTTCGACTGTATGTAAAATCATTTCTTTCGTCTTAATTTAGTACGGGCCCATTTTCTCAATGGATATAAAAGGAGTTGCTTTACATAAAAATTTGCACCGGTATAGGCAGCAGGTTCTAATGTAGACTTTTGAATAACTTTCTGTTCTTTTTTGGAGAATGAGCGTCTGCAGATGATTTATAAGTAACCGAGTTTTTAAATGGTCACGTAGTTATTCGAGTATGCCTTTCTTTCGGGGGGAAGGGGTTTGATCCTACTGACTGGTCCGCCTTTCTTAGCAGAAGAACAAAGCGAGGAGGCAGAAGGCGCTATTAAACCCACGTCAGTGGCTGAGGAAGATGAGAAAGACTCCAGTGAGAGAGAGACGAGCGAAGGCAAAACCTCCAATAAAGACTCCGGTAAGATGCTCGAATCTGTCGCCTTTCTTCCCCAACCAACTTCCATTCCCCACAGCCAGCCCTTCCTGTACGCACCCACCTCCAAGCTTATTAAAAGCTTTTATTCATTTTAAACTGTCTTAACATCCCCACTACTATTCATTGCATGTGCATTTTGCATGTGATTTCTATCAGTAGCCTCCCATTGACCTATTTTTAATCATGACCATCTGACAGAATAGATGTGGATAAGTTGAAGAATATTACAGGACGACCAGCGAGATTATTTTTTAATCAAATCAGTTTGTGTGCTTGTAATTTTTTAAGCGCCTTTCATTAATCTTAGCTATACTTGTGATTCCTCTGATGGCATATTAATTTTTCATAAGCACAGGATTAGATATCACTTGAATTTTTTCATTCAATCACAGGCACCCCGCCCCAATACCACGGAACCCTAAAAATAAATGTTATTTTTCCCTCGCTTTTTTACAACTTACACTCAGGAATTTGCCCTTTTTAAGGGCATCTATTTGAGGCATTTCAAACAAAATCCAGTGAAAAAGTTTACAGATGATTCAGCCTAAGAAAGAGGAAATATCATTGAAGAGGGATTAGGTGCTGGGTAATTTTGATCTTCTAGAATAGACAAATCCCAGTAATGAAAGCTACTGTCTTTGAAAAGGAACCTTCACGTCATGACATTTACTTGTGCACAAACAAACCCTAGGCCAGCATCTGGTGTGGATACCTAAGGCTTTTTCTGTGTTTGATTTGGCAAATACATGACTTCATCCACGCTTTGTATGTATGAGATGGAAATCTGTGGTCTCAATGAATATGACATTGGCCAGCGACTTTAGCTGCGCGCTATACCTAGTCTTATTATGTTAGACTCATTGAAGCAGAAGTGCTAAAAAGGGTTCAAGCCCATTAGTCGCAGGTCTATCTTCTCCTTGAATTCCAGTGACAGCCACATAGAAAGAAGATGGTTTTCACTATGAAGACCTTGGGTTGCACAAAAAAATATGTGTGTGTGTGTGTGTGTGTGTGTGTGTCATTTTTACATGCAAGTTTATTTAAACCTGAATTATCCCACATTTGTAATGCAGTCTTTACATATCTTAGTTTTGCATTCCCTTCAAAAATTATTTGAAGGGCCTCCCTGCTCCCCACCCCACATCCTTCAATGCTAAATTGCTCTCAGGAGTCCAGTGAGAAAGCGCCACTTAAATTCACGTCCAGGATGTAGTGGCTAACATGTGATTCTAATTTGACTTAAACAAAGAGGATCTAAAGTCGGTATGGAGCCTAAAGTTACAAGTTAAAAAAAAAAAAAAAAGATGCCATAGCTGTGTATTAGGAAGCCGGCTCCCGAGGTTACCGACAAGGAATTTGAAGTACCTAGTGATCAGTTAAGGTCAAGGGCAGTGCCATCTAAACCTCATTTGGAAAGAGCTGGAAATAGCAAGGTAGTCAGTTTATTCACTCTCTAAGGGTGGACCTCATCAAGGATTCTGAATGCAGTCAGTGGCCTCTTTCTCCCAAGTTGTACCAGAAGAGAGTGCAGGTTCTATCCCTCCCAGTCTTTAAAAGAATGTGTGAAACACACAGGTAGCCCAGTCCTGTTCACTGAGTGCTCACGTGATACTCGGGTGCATGACGTTACGCTCGGTTTTAAATATTGAACACCTTGTAACGGATGGATTCTGGGAATCTCTTGAAAATGGCTCCAGCTTAACATCGAGGGAAGAGTCCTGCCTGGGACACACCCCAGATCTGGGCCCTCCGTCTCCACCAGCACCATTCACTGCTCTGCATAAGTAATGAGCTCCATCACTCCCTAATAGCCTGATGAGTTATCTATCGTCCTTTCTTGGGCTCCTGATAGTACCATCTAGACAGGATGTGAGTATAGGAGAAGATACAGATCATTGCAGAATGGTAGTCAAAAAAAATATATATATATATATATATATATATATATATATATATTCATTCCTGCAGAAATGCCTCCCCAGTATAACTACAGGGAAAGAAATGGGCTTTAAGCACCCAACTCCAGCAATTACTGTGATGCAAATATTTCGCCTTGAAAACCCTCCCAGCCTTCAAGACAGTTCTTGTGATTGACAACTAACGTGAACTTGTAAAAAAGTTTGCTGCTTTCTAAACTGAATGTGATTAGGTGAAAAAATTATTACATGGATTTTTTTTCCCTTTGTAAATATTTCTAATGACTGACTAGCCACTTATGTACATATTGTGCTGTCTTTATGTCAGTTACAAACGTCGAAAAATTTGAGCAAACTTATAAATTCATCACCATCTGAATGTGTTAGATGGCAAAACGGTGTGACCCCACTTTAACGCAGAATTTTTAGACAGGAAGGAATTAACACGTGTTAAGAAGCCTGTGTTTATGTGAGCTGTTGTGCAGTGTTGCTGAAATTAATCTCTAGTTTCAAAATGAGACTTGGCAGCATGCGAATTGTATTTGTTGAATATTCATTCATAATAGAAAAGCCTCCTAATGCCTCATTTATATTGTCATTTAAATCTAGTGCCACTTTAGATTAATTATAATCCAAATTATAGCTCTGTGCAGTACAAGAATTAATATAGAGTTTATCCAGATTAATACATTTGCATTGAAAATGTAATATGTCTCTGCCATAGCTAAGGGGACCACTTCTTAATAAGGGAGTAAACATGAGGAAAGATGGAAATTAACCTTCATTATTGCAATTAAAATTATCCTTTCATTCTAGTCTCATTAGAAAGAATACTGTACCGGTAATTCTAATTTAGAATTATTTGAAGTCGAATAATATCTTCTGTTATATCCAAGTTTTATAGTATTCAAACATTATCAAATACATTGATTCATAAATAATAACTCACTATTTTATTTTATTGTTTTTTTTTTCGAGATTTGCTTTGAGTACATATGTGTTATTGGCTTTCCTCGCTTGGTATGAGTATAAACCATTTTACAGCCTTCTGTATTTTAGGGATTGAAAATTATTAAGTAGGCGGCATCTGAATTAAAATGAATTATGTCATTTTTATATTAGGAGTCTCATGCAAGTTAAATAATCTCATAACTGACAGATAATCATTGGCTCATCTATTTGGCAGTGCTTATTTCTAATTAGACTTCATTTTTTCGTTTCAATGCATTAAAATGACATTGTTTTTAGAGAATATTGTGATGTCCTCAAAAACGCAAAATGATTTATGATCTCATTTCAAAATTTTGTCTAGGGTATCAAACAGGGCTTGTTTTAAATAAAGTTGCAGACATAAACTATGAGTAATCACAAAAAACTTAATCGAAACCTTCCTATAATTGATTGCCCGTTATTTAATATATTTCTAGGATAAATAGTGCAGAAAAAGAACCCAGAATCGAGACCCGGTAATTTGCCAGGGAGGCCATAGTACCTGAGATATCACCCCTTTGAAAAGTAGAAAAGGCACACGTGCGTAAAACGTAACTTCAATCATTTCTGTAAATAATCCTGATGACCTGCCTTATCCTCAAGAGTCTGTTTTTGTCATGTGTTACTACATTTCCTCAGTCTCTGCTCTTCTTGTCAATGGCATGCATATCTGGGGTACCTAGCTACAGCTGGGGGGGGTCTAGCCTTTAGTTATGACTTCTTTTTAATTTAAAATAAAATGGTCTTTGTGCAGCTCCTAGCTTACCCTGAGATCACAGTTTAATTAACTAAGTTAAATAGCCAAAAAATATTGAAGTTGACGCATATATTCGGTGGAATACTGTAGCCGACAGTTATCTCGAGGGCTATGAAATAACCAACCCTAAAACTTAACTTTTATTTTTCGTTGCAGCACAAATGCCACTACATTCAAAAACAACTAAATAAACTGCATTGTTGATGAATGTTAATAAGCATAAAAATAACATGGATTAATCATACCAAATAAGCATAAAAATAACATGGATTAATCATACCAAATATGTACACCGATGTATAGTTTAGTTTTAGTAAAACGTGGCGGTTTGAAATCAGTAAGTTTTTCTTGATCTTTTATAATACCAATATTAGAATATAAATGCTTATGAAAATAAGGCCATAGCTAAACATTTAATAGATTGAGAAGTTTCTGGAAGGTTTATTCTATTTCTGAAGTTACACAGGGCCTGCAAGCAACAAGAATCATGGAAATTCTCTTTTAACTTGTGTGTGACGGTCTTTGACAGCATAGGGAACTGGACCAACCTCTGGTTGGGTCGTGTCTGATTCTACCGTGTACAAAAAAGAATGATAAAGGACTATGATAGTATTATTTTCTTAAAGGAACATATCCTTACTTGTTAATCGGGAACTTAAAAAGAAATCTTCCAGTCTCACAGGAGAAAGCAACTGATTGACACTTGCAGATGTAAATGACAATCATGTTATACAAGTCGATCTGAACCTTAAGGTGTAAATTTTCTCTGCAAATACTATATATCGTATTATTTTCTTGAATGTTTAACACTTTAAAAATCAATAGCACAAAGTATATTCTGCATTGAGAAAGAAAAACCTAGTTTTTGATGCCAGAATTAATTATGAAATAAACATCCCTGTTTCTGACGTACATTTGGGTATCGAATACGTGATAGTGTTTGATCAATGTAATGAAATTCTTTAGTCTATCTCAAATTTAAGTTCATTCATATACAAATATGATAAATAATTTTTTCAAATATCTAGAAAGAAATTAAATTTCTTTAAGGCATCTGTATATGTAGAGAAAATGTACCAATTTAAATAAAATTTAATGATCGTAAATCCAGAAATCAATGTCACTGTAATCTATTGAAAACTTAGCACTAATTCTCTACCTACCACAACCTCCCCCCACCCAAGGGAATAAAATTATCATCATTATGTCATTTAAATTCTGTTTTCATTTTGCTGTCCTTGGAGTCACTCTTACTTTGAAATTTCTTTCAGAATTGGAAATTCCTGAAATTGTTTAAAAGTTTTAAACATGCATCTCCATCCAGGATGGAAAAACTATATATATTTTTTGGTTCATTTTTACTTTGTTTCCATGACATCCTTGACCTTATTTTTAATTTAAAACTGGGTTATTTTGCAATAAGGCGCAATTTGTTCATTTATATGAACCGTATGTGGATTGAAAAAAAATCAAGATAAATCTTCATGCACGGCATACAATCAGATTATGCCTAGACTCTATATTTACGAGGGGTCCGATAGCAATCAATGGTTTAGCTTCATTGCATTTCAAGATGTGTTTGCACCCAGTTGTCCAGTGATAGTGTCCGCACCCTGGAAATAATTTAGTTGCAAATTGACTGGAAGATGGTGAAAATTGAAAGTTAAAATTAGAAATACTCATAATAAACAGCAGAAAAAAGGTCAGATGATGCCGTGCTATGATGAGATTGGAATGGCTGGTAAATGAGGTTTTGTGTTTGTCATGAGATGTGTGTGACATGCCTACCCAATGTTGCTGTAATATCCAGCCTCACAGAGGAGATTATCGGGAAAATTGATGCTGGAAAGAATTTTCTGTTAGATTGGGAAATTAGAATCACACACTTTTTTTTTTTTTTTTGATGTGTGTGAGGCTCCTACACATTACATTACTCGTCTAGGCAAAATTTTAAACCCTCTTTAACACTGAATATTTGGATTAACCTCATAAAACAATTGTCTTCTTGAGATTTAGACTCTGATATTATGTGTACAGCCAACTGCTGAAACATCGCAAGCACAGAGTACATCACAGAAACGGCCGAAGATATGCAGCAGAGTCGATTTTTAAACTCTACATTCATCGTATAAAAATAGTATTTTCGTTTCTGAATTGTAACTAGTCAGATCTCAGAATTTTGAAATATCTTCAGTGTCCGAGAATTTTAGAAGAGAGAGAGAGGTGATTAAACATTAGTAAAAATAATTATTTTCTAAGTTAGCGTTTGTAAATGGGAGCAGATTTGCTTTAGTGTGACAGAGGCATTCAGAGACACCAGAGAACACGTGTTATTGATGAATCTTTCAAGGTCACCTAGGGTTATCTAAACATGAGATAGGAGTACATTTTAAAATATATTTATAAAGTCCACTTAGTCGGTGGACACACAGAAGGGCGCTTTTGGCTTTTGAGAGTAGCATCTTTTAAAAGCGCTCGTCCTGTTCTTTTTGTGGTGCGGTGGATTTAGAGTCAGCGCTATTTGCAAAAACATACAATTTTTTTCAGGTTTTGACATTGTTAGTCTTTTGAAATTGAGGTATTCTCCTCTTTTTTGGGAATCAGGAATAATCACGCCAGAAAAGGAGCTAAAAGTCAGTGTGGCAGGGGTGACCCAGCCACTCCTGCTGGCAAAGGAAGAAGATGTGGCGACAAAAAGATCAAAACCTACAGAGGACAATAAATTCTGTCACGAACAGGTAAATGTGCTTTTTGCCCTTCGCTCTATAAACCTGTTTTATTTACTTATTTTTTATTTATTTTTGATTGTTGCTCCTGGTAGTTTTAGAGTCGCGAGCGGATCCCATGCTGTCGAAATGTATGTAGACATGGCGATCGGCAATGTAATGAACCCTCGGGATTACTTCGGATGCTCTGCGGTCATCAGAATTCATTAACTAATAGCGATCATGTTTATTCAATATTTTCCAGTTCTATCAGTGTCCTTATTGTAACTACAATAGTAGGGACCAAAGTCGAATCCAGATGCACGTCCTGTCACAGCACTCGGTGCAGCCCGTCATCTGCTGTCCCCTCTGCCAGGATGTCCTCAGCAACAAGATGCACCTACAGCTGCATCTGACGCATTTGCACAGCGTGTCTCCGGATTGTGTGGAGAAGCTGCTCATGACAGTAAGGACGCCAAATGTTGATGTGTGTGTGTGTGTGTGTGTGTGTGTGTGTGCAGAGAGAGAGAGAGAGAGAGAGAGAGAGAGAGAGAGAGAGAGAGAGAGAGAGACACATAATCTCTGGAAAGACAGCAGCAACACAAAATCTGTAATTATTAGTCAATAGAAATTCATTTCGGATGTGGTTCCATAGTGTAGCGGTCAGCAAGTCTGCTTTACACGCAGAAGGTCCTAGGTTTGCGCCCCGGTGGAGCCATGGTTCATGGTCTACGGCCATGCCATCCCGAAGAAGCCCGATGTCTGATCTCAAAAGCTAAGCAGGGTTGGGCCTGGTTGGATGGGAGACCACCTAGGAAGACCAGGTGCTGTACTTATTCTTATAAATAAGAAGAAGAAGAAGAAGAAAAAGAAAAATTCATTTCTTCTTTGCTACTTAAAGCTGTCTTACTAACTGTGTTATAGAAATCACAATTATCACAATCAAGGCCCACTTGTCTCTTTGACTTCGGGAAACGAAAACCAATATGATACAGGCATATCTTAGTCAATAACATGTATTCTGAGGTCTTATTTTTATATCTAGAATGCTAATCAAATAAGTCACGTGAGCACATCGAGTTTCAAATTTTCTTAAGTATCAGTATAAAATAAAAAAGGACCGACAGAAGCCATATTTTAAAAAAGGAAAAGATTACAGCATTGCAACAGCATTGATCTGAAATTTGAAAGGATAGCAGTGACCTGTAAGAGCCACAAAATGTCCCTGCTTTGGTTGGAAAAAATCTAAGTGGGATACGCTACCGCCAGATGGCAGATGTGATGGAGTCTGGGACTTCTGGGACACACTTGACACGGACCCCTTTGGTTTCCCACAGGTGCCTGTCCCCGATGTGATGATGCCAAACAGTTTGCTACTACCAGCAGCCGCCTCTGAGAAATCGGAGCGGGACACACCTGCAGCCATCACAGCTGAGGGGTCTGGGAAATATTCAGGTATGGCGGCCTATGCCCAAGAGCTGCAGAAAACACACTTCAGGGGCTTGCATTTACGGTGGTGCTCCAAGATCGTTGCCATCGAAGATTGAAAAGAAAAAAAAAAAGCACAGAGGAAAAAAATATTCCAAGAGCCATATGTTTCAAAGCATGTTTAATATCTGGCTATCTGTCACTGCCCTTGGGGGACCTAAGTGTTGATGACCAAGAATATTCTGTATGTTCCAATTCCTGGAAACGGAGGTATGGCCCTTAGTGTCACACTGAGGTGGTACACTATAATGACCTTTGACTTCTTGCCTGTCCTGAAATCCTTTGAGGTCAGGGGTGATTTCTTCCTCACCTTTGAAATCCCGGTGCCCGGTCCGGTGCTCACCACATAGTGGTTGCTCAAGAGATATTTCTTCAAAGAACCAATTACGCAGAAACTTTTAGAGGCTCCTTTTGACAGCATTTGTTGGCGTGTGGGCAGTCGGCCTTCTTCCTGTAAGCGATCCGTTTGTGCTTTCTCCCGCCCAGGTGACAGTCCAGTGGATGACAGAAGCACGGCAGGTCTCGACGATTCCAAGGCTAGCGTGGAAATCAAGAGCGAGGAGCAGAAACCAGCCAAGGAACCCGTGGAAGTGTCCGAGTGGAACAAAACTAGCAGCAAGGATGCGAAACCCCCCGAGGCCCTGCAGGAGCCGCTGAGCGAGCAGCAGAAGAGGCAGCCGCTCTCCGTGTCCGAACGGCACGTGTACAAGTTCCGCTGTAACCACTGCAGCTTGGCTTTTAAGACTATGCAGAAGCTTCAGATACATTCCCAGTATCACGCGATTCGGGCGGCGACGATGTGCAACCTCTGTCAGCGAAGTTTCCGTACATTCCAGGCTTTAAAAAAACACCTGGAGGCCGGCCACCCCGAGCTGAGCGAGGCTGAGCTTCAGCAGCTCTATGCCTCCTTGCCCGTGAACGGCGAGCTCTGGGCAGAGGGCGAAACCGTGGCCCAGGACGAGCATGCCCTGGAGCAGGAAATGGAGCGTGAGTACGAGGTGGACCACGAGGGCAAGGCAAGTCCCATCGGAAGTGACAGCAGCTCTATTCCCGACGACATGGGCTCTGAACCAAAGCGGACCTTGCCTTTCAGAAAAGGGCCAAATTTTACGATGGAAAAATTCCTCGATCCGTCTCGCCCGTATAAATGTACAGTGTGTAAAGAGTCCTTCACCCAAAAGAACATCCTCCTGGTCCATTACAACTCAGTCTCTCATCTGCATAAGTTGAAAAAGGTTCTGCAGGAAGCCTCCAGTCCCGTTCCCCCGGACAGCAACGGCAGCGCGGATAACAAGCCCTACAAGTGCGGCACCTGCAACGTCGCCTACAGCCAAAGCTCGACCTTGGAGATCCACATGAGGTCTGTGCTGCACCAGACGAAGGCCAGGGCCGCCAAGCTGGAGCCGGGCGGGCCCACGGCCGGCGGCCACGGCATCGCGGCGAACGTTCACAGTCCGGGCCAGGGGGTGTTAGACTCCATGGGCTTGGCGGCGGTGAGCAGCAAAGACACCCACTTAGATGCCAAAGAATTAAACAAAAAGCAAAGTCCGGACCTGCTCCCCGCTCAGCCCGCGCATCACGCGCCGCAGTCGCCGGCACAGATCCAGATGCAGCTCCAGCACGAGCTGCAGCAGCAGGCCGCCTTCTTCCAGCCTCAGTTTCTCAACCCGGCCTTCCTGCCTCATTTCCCTATGACCCCGGAAGCGCTGCTCCAGTTTCAGCAGCCTCAGTTTCTCTTCCCGTTCTACATCCCCGGGACGGAGTTCAGCCTGGGGCCTGACTTGGGCTTGCCGGGCTCCGCCGCGTTCGGCATGCCGGGCATGGCAGGCATGGCCGGCTCCTTGCTCGAAGACTTGAAGCAACAGATTCAAACCCAACACCACGTGGGCCAGACTCAACTGCAGATACTGCAGCAACAAGCGCAACAGTACCAGGCCACACAGGCCCCGCTGCAGCCCCAGAAGCAGCCGCCGCCGCCGCCGCCGCCGCCGGCACCAACGCCACAGCAGCAGGCGCAGCAGCCGCAGGCCGGCAAGTTGCTGAAGCAAGACCAAACCAATCTGGCCAGCGCCGACGGCCCGGCCCCCAAGGACGCGCCACCTTACAAGGACACAGAAGAGACCGCGGATAAGCCAGAAAAGCCAAAGCAAGACTTTCTAAGCGAAGGCGAAGGCCTCAAAGAAGGCAGCAAGGACACGAAGAAGCCAAAACCCTCGGAGCCGTCCATCCCGCCCCCTCGGATAGCGTCTGGGGCCAGAGGAAACGCGGCCAAAGCGTTACTGGAGAACTTCGGGTTCGAGCTGGTCATCCAGTACAACGAGAACAGGCAGAAGGTGCAGAAGAAGCACAGGAGCGCGGACGGGGACAGTGCGGACAAGCTGGAATGCGGCACGTGCGGGAAACTCTTCTCCAACGTCCTCATTCTGAAGAGTCACCAGGAGCATGTGCACGGGCAGTTTTTCCCGTGCGGGGCCCTAGAAAAATTTGCTCGGCAGTACCGGGAGGCCTATGACAAGCTGTATCCAATTTCGCCATCTTCCCCGGAAACGCCGCCGCCGCCGCCGCTGCCACCCGCCCCGCTGCCGCCGGCTCCCCCGCAGCCCTCCTCCCTGGGGCCTGGGAAGATGGCCAGCACCGTGCCCGCCCCTCTGCAGGCCCCGCCGCCCACCCCGCCGCCGCCCCCGCCGCCGCCGCCGCCGCCCGCCGCCGCCGCCCCCGCCGTCCGCTCCCCCGCAGGTGCAGCTGCCCGTTTCCCTCGACCTCCCCCTCTTCCCCTCCATCATGATGCAGCCCGTGCAACACCCCGCACTCCCGCCCCAGCTGGCCCTGCAGCTGCCCCAGATGGACACGCTGTCCGCGGACCTCACCCAGCTCTGCCAGCAGCAGCTCGGCTTAGACCCCAACTTCTTAAGGCATTCGCAGTTCAAACGCCCGCGCACGAGAATCACGGACGATCAGCTGAAAATCCTGAGGGCTTACTTCGACATCAATAATTCTCCGAGCGAAGAACAGATCCAGGAGATGGCGGAGAAGTCCGGCCTCTCGCAGAAGGTCATCAAGCACTGGTTTCGAAACACGCTTTTTAAGGAACGGCAGAGAAACAAGGACTCGCCGTACAACTTCAGCAACCCGCCCATAACGGTTCTGGAGGACATCCGGATCGACCCGCAGCCCTCGTCCTTAGAGCATTACAAATCCGACGCCTCATTCAGTAAGAGGTCTTCTCGAACGAGGTTTACTGACTATCAGCTTAGGGTTCTACAAGACTTTTTCGACACCAACGCTTACCCCAAAGACGATGAGATAGAACAACTTTCCACCGTTCTCAATCTCCCGACCCGGGTCATCGTCGTCTGGTTCCAGAACGCTCGTCAGAAAGCACGGAAGAGTTACGAGAATCAAGCCGAAGCGAAGGATAATGAAAAACGAGAACTCACCAACGAACGGTACATTCGGACCAGCAACATGCAGTACCAGTGTAAAAAGTGCAATGTGGTTTTCCCCAGGATCTTTGACTTGATCACGCATCAGAAGAAGCAGTGTTACAAGGACGAGGACGATGACGCTCAAGACGAAAGCCAGACCGAAGACTCCATGGACGCCACCGACCAAGTGGTGTACAAGCACTGCGCGGCGGCTGGCCAGCCGGACGCCGCCAAAAACGCCGCTGTCCCCGCGGCGGGTTCTGGCTCCGGGACGAGTACCCCTCTGATTCCGTCACCCAAACCAGAACCCGAGAAGACGTCTCCCAAACCCGAATACCCCCCGGAAAAGCCAAAGCAGAGTGACCCCGCCCCCGCTTCCCAAGGCACCAAACCAGCCCTGCCGTTAACATCGACGCCCTCGGGACCCACCGCAGGCCCTCGGCAGCTCAGCCCCAGCCCCCAAACAAGCCCCGCTCATGGGGAGACCCCCCTCGGCCACCCAGACGCCGGTCCCTTCCAGCCCCCTGCAGATTTCCATGACTTCTCTCCAGAACAGTCTACCTCCACAGTTACTGCAGTACCAGTGTGACCAGTGCACCGTTGCCTTCCCGAGCCTGGAGCTCTGGCAGGAGCACCAGCACATGCACTTCCTAGCTGCTCAAAACCAGTTCCTCCACTCCCCGTTCCTGGAGAGGCCCATGGACATGCCCTACATGATATTCGACCCCAACAACCCGCTCATGACCGGACAGCTGCTGGGTGGCTCGCTCTCCCAGATGCCACCTCAGACCGGGTCCTCCCACGCCCCGGCCCCGGCCACCGTCGCCGCTTCTCTGAAAAGAAAACTGGATGATAAAGAAGACACCAACGGCAGCGAAAAGGAGGGAGGGAACAGCGGCGAAGACCAACACCGCGACAAACGCCTGAGGACGACCATCACCCCCGAGCAGCTGGAAATCCTCTACGAGAAGTACCTGCTGGATTCCAATCCCACGCGGAAAATGCTGGATCACATCGCGCGCGAGGTGGGGCTCAAAAAGAGAGTCGTACAAGTCTGGTTCCAGAACACCCGGGCCCGAGAGAGGAAGGGCCAGTTCCGGGCGGTGGGGCCGGCCCAGTCCCACAAACGGTGCCCCTTCTGCCGAGCCCTGTTCAAGGCCAAGTCGGCCCTCGAGAGCCACATCCGCTCTCGGCACTGGAACGAGGGGAAGCAGGCGGGTTACAGCTTGCCCCCGAGCCCCCTGATACCAGCAGAAGATGGGGGCGAAAGCCCGCAGAAGTACATTTATTTCGATTATCCGTCTCTGCCGCTCACGAAAATCGATCTGTCCAGCGAGAACGAACTGGCTTCTACGGTGTCCACGCCCGTGAGTAAGACGGCAGAGCTGTCCCCGAAGAACCTGCTCAGCCCTCTTCTTTTAAAGCGGAGTGCCCCGAGGATGTCGAGAACTTGAACGCCCCTCCCGCCGAGGCTGGCTACGATCAAAATAAAACCGATTTTGACGAGACGTCATCAGTGAACACGGCGATCAGCGACGCCACCACCGGCGACGAGGGCAACGCAGAGATGGAGAGCACCGTGGGCAGCGCCGGAGACGTGGCCAAGGCGGCTCTGTCTCCCAAAGAGCCGAAAACCCTCGACGCTTTGCCCAAAGCAGCGACCACACCCACCCCGGAGGTCTGCGATGAGAAATTTCTCTTTTCTCTCACGAGCCCCTCGATACATTTCAATGATAAAGACGGCGACCACGACCAAAGCTTTTACATCACGGATGACCCCGATGACAACGCTGACCGCAGCGAAACGTCCAGCATCGCCGACCCGAGTTCCCCCAACCCTTTTGGGTCCAGCAATCCTTTCAAATCCAAAAATAACGACCGACCAGGTCACAAGCGTTTCAGAACCCAAATGAGCAATCTCCAGCTCAAGGTCCTCAAGGCCTGCTTTAGTGACTACCGAACTCCGACCATGCAGGAGTGTGAGATGCTGGGCAACGAGATCGGCCTGCCCAAACGCGTGGTCCAGGTGTGGTTCCAAAACGCGAGGGCCAAGGAGAAGAAATTTAAAATTAACATAGGGAAGCCTTTCATGATCAATCAGAGCGGCACGGAGGGCACCAAACCCGAGTGTGCCCTGTGCGGGGTGAAGTACTCCGCCCGCTTGTCCATCAGAGATCACATTTTCTCCAAACAGCACATTTCAAAAGTGAGGGAGACCGTTGGGAGTCAGCTCGATCGGGAGAAAGATTACTTGGCCCCGACCACCGTTCGCCAGCTGATGGCGCAGCAAGAACTCGATCGGATAAAGAAAGCTTCAGACGTGCTGGGCTTAGCGGTGCAGCAGCCGAGCGTGATGGACAGCAGCGCCCTCCATGGCATCAATCTGCCGGCAGCCTACCCGGGACTCCCCGGCCTTCCTCCCGTCCTCCTCCCTGGAATGAACGGTCCGCCCTCCTTGCCCGGATTCCCACAAAATTCAAACAGTAAGTCCTTTGAAGGAGAGTCAGTCTGATTCATTAGTTAATATTAGACAGCTGATCACATGGAACCAAGAACAGGGTACATTCGGATCTCTTCTCAGTAAGCGAAGCCATTAAACTATTTGAGATATATGTCGTATTGGCTATAATTAACAACCAGGTCAGTCAGCCTGAACGTATGCAGAAAAATAAAGACTGGGTAGATCGCGGCAGTGTCTCAGAAATATATTCATTATTTATATCATTAAATCTTTGTCTTAGTAATATTCCTTTTACATGCTCATTTCAGTACTGATCATTGTACGTATTAAGAAAGCGAAGCATTAAATAGTACACTTATTGGTATCTTAATTTATGTTCTTGCCAAGGAACACGTTTTTTTTTGGTTGGGGGGGCGGTGGTGGTGGTGGTTTTTGTTTGTTTGCTTGTTGATTGGTTGGTTTTTCCATAAGTGCCAGGAAGTTCAAAAGCTAAGGGCCTTCTAGCCACAGGGATTCACCCACATCACATCGAGCAGGTAATAAAGCTTATGTTTAAAGTCGGACTACTAACAATAGGACTTCTAGGATCGTTTGTAATTTGGCATTGCTCTGAGATTTTGATTTTTCTGTCATCCATTGCTGCTTGTTATTTAAATTTACAGCCTTAGAAATCTATCGATGGCACACCGTGCCCTTCTACCCCCGCTCCAGCCAAAGTCCGTAGTGAAGTCATAACAAAATTATAAAGCTGTTTGAGGCAACCCCAGATGACGGATCCAATTCCGTATTCGAGAGAAATATAATTTGTGTAGTTTCAATTTTACGAATAAATATAGGCATCGAATTATATTAGGTTGAAAAAATTGAATACAGTGTGCTAGACAATCACGAAGCCAAACATATAACTAATGTTGACTGTTTAATAGGTTCAATGAAAGTTATATATTACCTAGAATAGGAAAAAATGGTTCTCTTATAATTTCTTCTAAAACTAAGTTTTAGCTTTCAAATTAACAGTGACTTTTTTTCCCTTTTAAAAGGAAATTTTGACATTCTAAAGAGATTTATCAAGAATGAACTAATTGCGTATTTCTAGAAAATTTCCAAAATTTCAAGAGCTTCTTTTACACAAATTGGACTTTTACATAAATTTCAAACTTTTCAATGTCACCCTTTCTTCTTAAGACCAGACTTGACTTGTGACCTTAGGAAGATATTCCCATTTTAACTTTTAGCTCGGGAGACTTGAAAACAATGCCATCGATGGCCTCTTGGCCACTGCCAGCTCTTCTGGCTCCCTGTGCTATGACTCGTTGGCATTAGAGAGAAGCGGAACGGATCCGCACACATAAAGGACGTCCCCAAGATCATGTCTGCAGTGCCCCTTCCTCTAACTGTCACTCCGACTACCTCACCCCTCATAAGACTGTGGGCTTAATTATCTGAATATTCTCGGGGCCTTAAACATTAGAGCTTAGAGCTACAATTACATGTTTTATCTGTACGTTTTAATTGACAGATGTCATCGTCTTAAGAATAATGCAATGGCTGATTTTTTTAGCACGTGAATGTACTAGCTTTCTAGTCTCATTTGATATATCACTGTGATTATTAGTTGACACATAGAAAAATGTCTTACGTGGAAAAACTCCTGTGATCAGTTATATAAAATAAAGTTTTTCCACGTAATGTCTAATGTGAAAAACTCTACGAAATTATGTATATTTCGGTTATATGAAATATCATGTAAAACAGTAAAAGTTGATATTTTACGTGCACTAAGAACAGTTCAGGTATCTGGGATTGATGCAGTCTGGGTAGTCACCCCCCTGAATAGCGGTCAAAGCATCTCGTTTTTCTCTCCACTGGATCAGAAGGAGGCCCTTCGTTGGACAGTGGGGTCCTTCGCTGACTGCCTTTCTGGTTTGCAGCTGCACCCCTGAGAACGGATATGACAGGAAGGGAGAAGGGAGGAGACAGAAGATGTTTACGAAATACTTAAACGACCTAACCTTCCTCCTCACTCTCCTCCCCATAAATATCATCTCCCTCCCTCCTGAGATACGGGCCCCGTTCACAGCTCTCAGAGGTGCAGGACGGTGTCAGAGGCAGGCTGTCCTTGGTGGCAGCATCTTCAAATGCACCAGGCGCTAAGGAACTCAGCCAGCGCTAGGTGTGACTGTTGCTTTATTAAATCGTGGACCGAAATAGACCAAGAACATTATAAAGAGAAAAGGTCTGTGAACCTACCTACTGCAATTCACCAGTTCTCTTGAATTAGTTTTTTTTATTTGCGATAGATGGTAGACATTAGCACAGCAGAGGGACCAGCAGGACCGCATGGGAGAGCCTGAGTTCCCACACCTCCCGTTCACTGCCTTTTTAGGTTGGTTTACCTGTAGTGGGTAATGCTGACTGTTTAAGCCATCTCGTGGGCTATGAAGCTATGGTTCTCCATCTTTCCGTCATCGTCTTTCTACTGCATTGTTTTTCATCAAACAAATACCTCCTTCGCTTTACGAGAGAAATAGACACACCGGCTAGGTAAAACAAAAGGAGAAAAATCACTTCATAAGTAGAATATTTCTGTATTTCTCATATACCCTGGGTTCTTGCAATCGTTTATATGAAGAAACTTTCGAGAATAGGACACGTTCATCTTGGGCCCATTTTAATGGGATTTAGCTAAGGAAAAGTGTTTTCATTTAAAAACTATCCTGTCCCTTTGAAGGTAGATTTGAAGGTTTTAATCCCAAGGACTCACTGCAAAGGGACGCCGTTGAATCTGCGGTGTACTGTGAAGTAATAAGTCTGATTCCAAAGGCTACACCCCAAAATCGACTTAATTGCAATGTACATGTTCGGTTTGAGTATTTATCAAACTCGAAATTTCCTAATTTAAATATTCATTTTATTCCTTTTTGGGTGGCATTGCTATTTTGCTTTCCCAGCTTTAATGCTCGCAAAGCTTCCTTACCTCACTCCCAAGGAATCTTCAAATTATTTAGTCTTTCGAAATCACGAAGAAGTTCCGTTCAAAGGGTAATATATAGCGTATGTGCCTGCTTCCTGAGCAGTGGCCCAGTCCTGTGTGCAAGTATCACTACTTAGAATTACTCATTTCTTAATAAAATGAATCATTTTCTGCTTAAAATCATTTCATATCTCTCTTTTCCTATCATGATCATGTACAAAAAGGGTAAGTGGCAGTAGAAAATCCCATGCCCGTATACCCAGAAAAAATGAGAAAACTTTAAATTTACATTTTATCCTTTAGGGTATTAGCTTCTTTTGACATTTTGCTCAAGATGGATAGAAAAATAACTTGATTTTCTATGAACGCATTTACTGTACCGTTTTAAGCGGTGTCTGATTTTTACATGTGCCATTAGTGTTTAGAAAGACTGCCTAACCCAATTTCCCTAAATGGAACTTCAAAACATGCCTTTTGCATTTTTCTCATACTTCAGGGTAATTTACTAGCACATTCGGGGTAAATCTAGATAACAGTAAGTCTTTAATAATTTTATCACAATTGTCTTTGGCCCCGTGTACATAATTAGTTTTATTTTTCACCTCAAAAATAAATTTTCCCTCTGGGAGACCTTAGATCAAAGAAACCTGGGGGAAAAGGAACCACAGGTAAGTTATTGTGACACAGGCATTTTCTTCTGAAAGCATTACTTTTGGGAATAGGCAGCTGTTTCAGAGAAACAACACCGAACAAAATGATGGTAGTTTGAGATTATCGGTACATAAACCTTAATCTTTCAGTGAAATTTCAAAGAATTTCAAAGAATTCAAAGAGTGGGAGTTAGGGAACGGGAGAGAATATATCTTCTTCTGCATCGTGATTATCATTCAGTTTTTCATTTCTCTTTGTGGTTTTCCTGTATGGAATTTTTGACTGTACATTTTTACAGGGCTGTGTCTTCTACTCGTAGGCCCGATGTACACGGTTCAGTATTCTTAGTGTGTATCTCTTTTCTGAAATTGTTTCTTTAACAGCTGATTATTTAACTCGGCTTACCCCTCAAGACGCCGAGTTCCTGGAAATCCCTGAATAGCATTTGACTCCAGTAGTTGGGATTCTAGAAGAACACTGAGGTCTTCTAAAGATGTCTTTACCTCGCTGTATGACCTGTTGATAAGAATCCGTAGACTCCATCGGGCGGGAAAGCCTAGTAGAGTTAATTCATCCATCTTGCTTTCTAACTACCATTGCTGTTTTTTGAAGTCTCTAAGGTTCTTAAAATTTCCCTTGTCTTAAATTTTCATGTCACAGAGATATGTGAGCCAGCGATTTCTTTAGATTTGGGGTGGCAGTAGATAGAAGAGGGTGCTATTATTGAGTATGAAGTCTCATGATACTAGACTTAGAACTAAGGTTGGCTTTATGAGTAGGCCAAAGAAGCTGGCTGCCAACATAGTGTCATTCTGACAAGGCAAAGAAGGCTCTTTTGTCCTAGGAGAAGCTTCTTCCACCCGAATCACTCATGCCTGAAATTCTGTAATTAGATAGTAATTCCTTTCACTTAATGCATTGTCCTCTGCTAAATGGAAAATAGTCTCGGATATCAAATCAGAATACCGTAGTGGGAAGAAACCTCAAGTTATTGAATCTAGTATATATTAAGCCTTTTCAGGAATAGGTGTATTCATATCTTTGGTTCTTGCTTGCAAATAAAATTTTATGGGGAGGCAAATAGAAAGAAGATGAAGATATACCAGGCTTAGTAGTGTAGAAATAAAGGCAGGGGAGATGAGGCTTTAGGCCCCCAAAAGGGACTCCATTACTTAACAGTTTTCTCTAGGGCTAAGTCAGAGTCTCAGGAACCAAGAAGTCTATCATGCCAATTTGGATTAAAGATTGGGGAATTTACTCATTCATTTCTACCATACCCCTCGCGAAGCTTAAGCCATTTTCATTTAATGTTATTTCAAATGTGCCAGCCATTTTTCTGAAAAATGTTCATAGGGTTATCGGTTTCCCCCAGAAATACAATGTTACGTTCGAGGAATTTTTTTCTTTTTATTCATTCTGAATATTTGCAGATTCAATTTTCTTTAAAAAAAAATGGAATGTTTGGCATCTGTCCCCACTTAGTAGGAGGCTATTGGGAAACTATTTTCTAACATGATGGACATTCCTTAGAGACTATTACTGAAACAACCACAGAACTTATTTCAAAGCAGATCGGAGAAGAGTTGGGTGTGGTAAGGTTAAAAAAAAGAGCAGCCAGTGATAAGCCAGGCTAATTGACGGTAATAATGAAGAGGGTCAAGTTGAGAATGATGTCGAGGACTTCCCAGTGTCTTCAGTGCTAAGCCTAAGGAAAGCTTTCACAGCTAGGTGACAACCAATTAAGAAACTAAAGTTTTCCTTTTCCTAGCTACAGAGCTAAAAGCATGTAGTTTTTCGTGTCACCTTTTTTTTAACACCCAAATGTTGCATTTCTCATGGAGGTAAGATTTTGTCCAATATTAAAAAGACGATTGTCTTAAATCTATGATTATTCTCTCTCTAGCTATGCACTACTCAATTAAACTTGATTTTCCTTCTGGTGAATTCTTCCATCAGCCCATCCGGCCTCCAACACAGCCCTTGTCATGATCATTTGGTAGTGAGCCTTGTCTCGGTCAGGAATGAACTACCACCACCCATCCAGTCTGTTCCTTTTGCGGTCAAGTTTATTTGCCCCTAACAACATTTTCAGAGAAGGCGCAGACTTCTGCAAGTCTCTTTTCTATCTCGAGCTGTCAGTTTCTTCCCCAAGTATCCAGCTCATAAAAACAGTTTTGTAATAAGTTATTACGAGCCACTACATTAGATTGGGGACTTGACACCCAGCGAAGATCCCTTGCGTTCTGATAGGAGTCATGCGGTACCCCACATTTGTCTGCTACGGAACACCGATTTCCTCTTCTCTAAAGAGGCGAGAATCGTTTTTTGTATACTACAAGCAAATCTTGAAGAAGCACCATGTTTTGGGGGCGGCACAGTTAATATATTTAATTCCTGTCAAGCACTCTGTTAGCCGGATCGTCAGGGTAGGAACGGGCGGTGGCTTCACGCGCCCCCCCTTAGAAATGAAATGATGTCTGACGGCTCAGACGTCGTCAGCGACAGCTGTGAGTTAGTCCACTGCTCATAGATGTTTGATGTCTTCAGTGGTCATTCCCTATTGCTATTCAATTAGCTTATCGCCTTCTCTCTTCGATGTAGATGTATTTTTCTACTGGAACTCGGGCAGACGGATTTCATTTTCTTTGATAGCTAATTACTTTCCGCGCGCGCGCTAATTACGAGACTGCTAAGTGGAGA
>NW_024350926.1:8645794-8649361 GCF_902729225.1 Pteropus medius
AATCTATCTAAGGGGATCACCCCCGCCCCCCAGAGCTTGGCTGTGGAGGGAAACTCAGGACCCTCATTGCGAGGATCCAGGGTGGCTGAGCACCCCTGTCTCTCTGCCTGCTGCCTCTCCCCAGCCGAGGGCACCCTTGCACGTTGCCGCCCAGAGCCCAAGCCACCCACCCCACCGCAGGGGCCAGGAAGGGGTCCCCTCCTCGCTCTCCCTTCTGCTTCTGGCATCCACTGAAGCAGAGTCCCAGGGGAGGAGACGCGGTGAAGTCTGGGTGGGGAAAAGGAGCCGAGAGTGAAACGCTGGGAGGAAGAAAGTCGGTTATTTTCGGTGCATCGTCCAGCCGCACGCGTCACACCTCCGGGGCTGTCAAGAGTTCGTGCGCTCGTGAGTCCCCGGTGGGCAGCGAACTCACCACCTCCTTAGCCACCCGAGTCCACGTTAGAAGCGACTTGTATTACCTTAAATATCCCCGTCAGTGTTTGCAAAAATTAAAGTGTGCACACGCACACACACACACACATACACACACACACAACCAGGGACATCCCAGAGCCCTTAACCACGATTCCCTCCCGAGTCTGGAAGCAGGGAAGGTGCTCGGTCTCGAGGCGATTCACATCGACAGGTACTCAGGTAAGGGGGGACACATCGTTTCTACCAAATGGCGAGAAGCTTCGCGACCTGACCGGAAGCCATCTGCCGTGTAGTCACCTCGGCCTCCCCTCATGTCTCCTCACCCCAAATGCACGGGAGTTCGGTTTCTGTCTGCCTTTCTCTTTTCACGCTCATCTTTACTTTCTCTGCCGTTTGGCATAAAACTTACCAACCTTCGACCCTTAAATAATGATGCGGTGTATTTTGTTAATGGATTAGTTTTATAGATAGTGGATATGTACTAATACATATTAATTTTTTTATAAAATCAACTAATATCTGTTACTAATGTAAGTCGATGACTATAAAAATAGTAAAAACAAAAGCTGGCACTTGCATAGTGTTTATTATATATACACCCATTATTATAAAGATTTCGTGTCTGTGAACCCATTTTCAAGAAATACTTCCTGGTGCATATCATAAGGGCTCCCTGTGATCGTGAGGGCGCGTGGCACTGGGAGTTGACAAGAAGGACGGTCACACCATGGAGCTGTTGTCCTCAGGCTGTTTGGGAGCTTCTGCCTCCTTGGCGGTGACAACGTGGCTTCTTTCTGAAAGAGAGGGTCAGGGTCACACGACGTCCTGGTGTTCTTTCCAGCATCCACGTTCATAAGTGGCAATCTTGCTTTACATGTAGTCTTTCTTAATAACAATTTATCCAGTGCCTAGCTCAGAAATTATACTAAAAACATCTATCCGATTATTTCAACGTCACTTCCTAAAGTGAGAGCTGGGTTGGGGGTTGGGAAAATGAACACGGGAGGCAAACGTCAGAGAGGCACATGTGGGAAGAAAGTAAAAGACGGAGGCGTGATGGGCCGGCCCCCCTCTGGACATGGCCCCGGGACACCAGACCCCTCGGAGCTGGCAAGCGCCCCCGGCCGCAGGATCGGCCCCTGGCAAAGCTGCTTCATGGAGACCGAGTCAGGGCATCGAGGCAGCGTCTGGCCCGTGCTGTGCTCCGAGCTGCTGGTACTCCGCAGGCGTCGCTTCCTGGGGAAGACAGGAGAATGGATTGCTCCTCACCACCAAGTGGAGATGTGCGTGGGGCAGGCGAGCGTTAAAGGTCCCTCTTAGCGGTGGCAGAGGACATCCAGACTTCCGTCCTAATGCCACACTGTGAACCAGATCTGTAAAAACAAAACGCCCAGTTTTGCAAAGTTGCTACGTGTGCTTCGAAATTCCTCCTGAAAACTGGATACATAGAAATCTGCTAAGGAGAAGACGGGGGTGTTTCCTTCATTCGCTGATTTAAAAATATTCCCTGGGACCGTAACAGTCACGAGAATCTAGTCAAGTCCCCACTTAGGAGGAGTTCTGACTTATCTGATTTTACTTTTTTACTTATTTCGTTTTAAACCTGCACGGAACCCTAAGTAGGAGAAATAAGACATATGTCTAATTTCCCCAGGACACTGTGGTTTGCGTCTGTTGTTCGGGGTAGTTATTCAAAGCACCTCTGACACTCTCGAACAGAATTCTAGTTGGGACAATAAGTAAAATGGCCACCCAGGAGGACGGGGATTAACCCACGTGCTGGACATCGTTCTGGCAAAGCTGACGCGTGCTTTCCTACTCAGAAGTCTCCTCAAGCAGCAGCCCGTGTGACCTAGAAATGCATCACCCTCCCTCGACTGTTTTTGTCCCTTCTTTTCCTGACACCTAATTCACCTTCTGCTTCTCAAACCACCCTGCTCGCCAGACTTCGGTGTTCTGTTCTGCATCTTCCCAGGCCTTCCCCCAAATCATCACCGTTGCTTTTCAAATAGATCCATGTCCCGACACCAACGCCTAATTCATGCTGGTTCTGAGCATCCGTCTGGCAAGACCACGGTTTCGGTGGGTTATATCAATATAAAAGTCCGTTTCTCATTCATGCAATCATTCTACATGAGAGTCCTTGGTCCAGTGTTTCTTCCGGAAAATAATTTCCCAAATGACGATTCGAAACGTTTTTCATCTTATGGTACCACTGTCCCCTAGGGCTAGAGAGTCCTATGCTTTCAGCCGCTGGGAGAGGGCCGAAGAGAGAATGGTCTAGAAGAGAGAGGGCCGAAGAGAGAATGGTCTAGAAGAGAGAGGGCCGAAGAGAGAATGGTGGACAGGCCTAGAAATGGTATGTGGCCCTTCCACCCATATTCGATTGGCCAAAAGGTAGCAAGGCAACGTATCACCAGTTCAGTTTTAGACACAAGAAGAAAAGGAAACACAGTGTGGTTCTAAGGTCCGCTGACGTCGCCTTTCTGGCGGTCAGATGCTCACTTCATTTTCTCCCTCACACGCCCCCTTCCTCCTGGGAGATGACGCGAAGTCGCAGGCAGTTCTGTCCCTCAGCTCAGATTCCAGGGTTTCTCGAGGGATGAGCAGCCCCTTCTCTCAGGTTCAGATATGGCTCCCTGGGATCCAGTGACCCAGGGACAAAAAGATAAATTATCTACACTTTCACTCCAATACACAACATGCCAGAGAGAAGTCTGGATGGGACACAATGAGACATGCAGGGTCACTGGCCCGCGGCAGAGGTGCTGTCCTGTCGGGTAAGACAGTGGGGAGGGCTGCCACCTGGAGGAAAGGAGGCACCTTCACTGGATGCTTCCGTTATCTCTGCGGTGAACTCCCTCGTCCATTGTGTCCGTGACCTCTGACCTTACACCCAAGGAGCCCCGCCTTGAGGCCATCATTTCCTAAAGCCATGTCTAAAGAGGATGTCGGGGTAAATGTTTTCCTTGGGGACGAACTTTCTCAGCCTGTTCCCTTATAGTTTTCTGATCGATTTGCTTCTGGTCAGCTCATTGTGGCCAGTCGCGCCCAAAGTTCTTTCCTACTTATAATTTTCAAGCATGCCTTATAGCTCTGCTTTCTCATTCCCGTTTCTCCCTCTTCCCCCTCCTTCTTCCTTCCTTCCTTCCT
>NW_024350926.1:8649689-8906967 GCF_902729225.1 Pteropus medius
TCTCTCTCTCTCTCTCTCTCACCTTAATTGTGGCTACCTACCTTGAGGCACTCTGAAAAAAAAAGACTCATATAGAGATCAATTCATCTATTCACCCAAGGTGAGTATTATTAGGCCTTCGTCTCCCCAAACCACTGTCTTACGAACTACCGTCTGAGGTCTAGAAACAATCAGGTTTTCCAATCTTGTAAAGCCCCATATTTCTGACCCCTTTCTCCCCGCTTTTATTCGTGCTCCCAAACTTACCATTCCTTTTTTGAGCTCAACTCTTTTTGTGATATTTTGCTAAAAGTAATCGATAAGTCAGCAAGAAATGGTTTCTTCTCAACCACTTCTTCTAGAAACATAAGCTCATTATCGAGGTCCGCCTTCCAAACTATTACAAACTATTACAGTTCACCAAACATTTTGCCGCTGCACAGCACGGAGTGTCCGCTCCTCAAATTCTGGTATCTCATGCTTCATCGCCCACTGACAACTAAGCCAACAGCTCGGTAATACTTAAGGTGATCGTTCCTGTAGCACCCGGCTTCAAGGTACCCATTTCCAGATTAGTCAAAAAAGACTAACCATTGTTACAACTACAGAATCTCAGTGGCTGAATAACGTGAGGACATGATAATCCATGGAACAGCCTCATCGTCGACGATGTTGGTCAGGTGACTCCCAGAGTCTCTCTTCCAAGAGAGGACTCAGTGGCCCAGGATGCTCCCGCCTCTAGATCTGCCGTCCCCTGAGGGTTTAGAGGCCTTTGTTTCCAGTTTCGCGAGTGGGTGTTTTGTGGGGTTTGTGGGGTTGATCACATCACTCCTACCTACATCCCACTGGCCAGAATCAGCCCACTTAACTGCAATGCGAGCTGATAAATGCGGTCGAACCCGGGGATCAGTTCCCTGCCTCGCTGCTCCCCATGGACACGTGGGTACTTGCTCTGATATGGGACTAGACTCTTCAAACGTTTCTTCTACACGGTGAGCTCGACGGGAAGGTTTTCCCATAGGCGTGGTTGGCAGGACATCGCCGTTGGCGGGAGGCTTCTCCTCCTGGTCTGGTGTGACGAGCTTTGCTTTCTTCTGCTCCTGCTGCCCAATCCTCGGTGCCGTGTGTGGCGGCACCCAGCCGTCCTGTGTCCCAGCTGCCTGGAGCGTACGACCTCGCAGCCTCAGTGAGACTGGCGACCACTCCGTCACCACCACGCCAGGCTCCACAGTGGCAGCAACGAGGCTCTCTCTGACTGTCCTCCAGCAGCCTCAGGTCACCGCGTCCCGGAGTGCTGTTCCCTGATGGCCTCTGCCCCGGGTGGGCCGGTGACGTCTGCGCCGTCTCGTCGAGCACAAACACGCTTCTCTGATGAGGTCTGACACGCAGGCTGGACTCTCTCTCGGTCCTCCTCACCTCTTTACAGTTACTTCTCTATCATGATTTAATAATTGTTTATGATAAACTTCCCCTGTTCAAATTATGGCATGGTTTTGCCTTCTGCTTCGACCCAGGCTGTCACAAACGCCGGGTTCAGTGAGCATATAACATTTCTCTCCTAGCCCGACTCACACACAAGGTCCAGTCTGTTTCTGTCAAGTTCAATAGCACGAGGCGTATTTCACGAAGAAGAGAACTGAAACTCGCGTCTTCTGATTCTAAATCACCATAAGGGATAGGAAATGATGTAGGATACGGCAAGGAGCTTCTTGGTGGAAAAAAATTAAGTGCAACAATAATGTTATGTCTAAAAGATAATGCTTTCTCACCCAAGGTATTCAGGGTGATGAAACAGTTTATGCAACATTAAACGCAAAATAGATCATCAGGTTTAAAAGATCAAAAATACATTTCTTGACACTGCCAGATTTAGCAGATCTAAAATTAAATGAATATTTGTTTCTTATCCATTTCTCTCTGTGTGTAGTTTTTTTATTGATATAATTCAGATACCATAAAATTAACTGTTTTAAAGCGTACAATTCAGTGGTTTTAGTATAGTCACAAAGTATACTACTATCGGCACTATCTCATTCCAGACCATTTTATCTCCACGATAAGAAACCCTGTACTCACTAACCATCATTCTGCTTTCTCCCGTTCTCAACTCCTGACACCACTGTCTACTTTCTGTTTTTATGGATTTACCTATTCTGGTAAAACTTAAATTTCATGTAAATGGAATCAATCCTACAATATGTGTCTGGCTTCTTTCAATTAGCCTGATCTTCAAGGTTCACCCATGGTGTAGCGTGTGATTTTTAATGTTTGACTTTTATAATCATTAAAAACATACAGATTCCTCTCTGTTCCCATAAAACTTATGTTAATAATACTAGGACAGCCATCCAGTTTTTACTTGCAAAGAAAAAGAGAATAATTATGGTGGCGGGGGGAGGGGCGAGTATAAGTCCTATGCGTTCATGAAATTCTAAATGCGAGCAAAAAAGAAAGTGAAAAATCCTGCCTTTTCAAGTTTCTCTCATGGTGGACCGCTACTAATAACCAACACTCACATAACACTTCAGAATTTCAACACATTTTTATATTGAATGCCAAAGGTAACACCTCCTGCAGGAATTATATGCTGTGCTTTAATTCTAGGAGACTGTAGGTACGAATAGTATAAATAGCATGACTCTCTTTTTTTTCAGTTGTTATTATCACACATCTTAAATATAAGTTAATAAAACCTCTAGTATTTCTGTAAAAATGCTTCTGTGGACAGAGATTGGCAAAAACCCTAACACAGGAGTTTGCTTTTTGCTCCGTTTTGTTTTTTCAGAGAAAATCTTGAAGTCGAGTTAATCACCAGCAGTCTCTAAAAGGGTAGGATGATCCAATTTTACTTAAAATTGTTCCATAATATAAGGGAGATGAGATGCGATATATAAAGCTATCATCACAGTCACATCTCTAGTTAATGTTTTTGTTTTCCAACCCTATCTTCTGAGACGCTAAAAGCTATTCCCGAGCAGTAATAAAATTCTAGCCCATGTTTAGCAACAATCTTTGCAATGCTCCTCTGAGGTATGAGGTAGGACTATTGTTACAGCTGGAGAAAAAGATGATGCTAAGTGAAGTGACTTGTCCAAGCAGATACGGCAAATCAGAGGGAGGCCTCGGGAATAAGCCCGGACTTCCCTTTATGACTTTCCTCGCTGCTCTTACATGGCCTTTCTGAGCCTTTGGAAGCTTCCTCATTAACCCTGCAGTTAATTTTCGTGTTTTATAAGGCCTCTTCCACATATATAAATATAACCTCCTTTAATACGATTTTTCAGGCAATGTAAATTAAAGAAATCCACTCCTAATAAAGACCAGAGAGAATCTACCTCAGACCCAGATATTGGAAGCAGTAAATGACTTCCATCTGACCCTGGTAACTGATACGAGGTGATCACATGGACCAGCTCATTCCCCCATTATTGGGGACTGATACATAAATATGTTGGGACTACTGGCTGTAGTTTTCAATAATGGGAGCAATATGTGGAATATAACATGGACACCAGGGTTTCTCAGTGAAGAGCAAGTCAGAGGAGATGAGTCTTAGTGCCAGTGATAAAGATGCCTTTTCCAAAAATTACACGCATCATGCCTCTCTGGAGCAAATGGGATACTTAGAAAGGCAATTCCGACAGAGGGGCAGCTGGACTTCACGAGATGCTTCCCATCGCAAGGTGTCTGCTCCCAGATACCATCAACTCTGCTGGGTGAGTCTTTCATCAGTCACTGCGTTCTTCTTTATCTCAGAAGACTAGCTACAGAAATAGAATAATTTACAGCTTAGTGTGAAGCAACTATGTTTAGGAATCTTTTCGAAGAGATCCTAAGAGCTCCATCCAGAAACTATAGGTAGGAACTTGTCCTACGTGGTATGACTGAAGGGGTTTACAAAAGTGACCCTTCCAAGAATAAAAGGAGATTCTGTCCTGAATATAAATTCTAGCTTTGGAGATATCAGGAAATAAAAAAACAATAGGATCAAGTCTCAGGATGCCCTATCACACTCGTATGCATAGAATATATGGAACAAGGTGTCCATTGTATCACCCAGAAGAACAGAAACAATAGATTTTAGATACATAGATAGATGATAGATGATAGACAGACAGACAAACAGATATAGATAGATCGATGATAGATGATAGGTAGATAAATAGATAGATAGAAAGATGATAGATGATGATAGATAGATGATAGATAGATATATAGATGATAAACTTACAGATAAGTACAGGTATATGCACATATAAAAAGATATATTCTATATCTATCATCTATCTATTACCTGAATATATATATATATATATTCATATATATATATATATTAATATATATATATATATATATATTCAGGTAATAGATATATATATATATATATATATATATATCTATAGCAGTCAGTAGAATCATTGTCGTATCTCCAGTGGAAATATTCTAACTAAGGTCTCTGGACCGGAAAAGCATGCGGTCGTGAAGAGAAGAAGCAAACTTTTGCTAGTGCATCATCAAGGGTAATAGTGGGCGGGCACTCCCAGATCCACCTCCAATTCCCGGCCCCTGAACACGGGCTCTTGGGAGAAAGAGCACCATATACTGGACACTGATCTAGAGCATGTGCAGTTCCCTGCAGAACACGGCCCAGTCTTGCAGACTATTACCGCCTACCTAGTGCTGTAACTGCGTCTCCGAAAGGCCATTCCACTTTTTTAGCAAGCCGGCTGCTTTGAAATAAGGGGGCCCATGATAATATCGGTGAATTCCTCAGCGTGGGCCCATTGCCATACTTCTCTTGCTGCGAAGGGATTCCTCGAGCAGAGGCAATGCTGTGCGGAATGCCCGATGGTGGATAAGGCATTCTATAAGTCCATGGACAGTAGTTTGGGCAGAAACATCGTATTCAGGAAAGCAAATCTGAAAGAGAAAGTGAGTGGTCCAGGAAACTAACACACCCATCACGTACACTCACTCATCCTCCATTCTAGCGGTAAGAAGCTGGCTCACACGGTGAGATCGCATCGGCCATCCAGGGCAGATGGAGAATCATTACTATGTGAGAAGCAGCGTAGACTACGGAACCTTCAAATGAACAGACGCCCTTTGATCTACACTAAGGACACATCTCTGTAACTTACACTGCTGAGAATAGTACATTACAGAAGAATTATTGTTTTGTATCTGGAAACTATATTTTATTACCTTAAAATTAATAGCAGAGTCAAACAGGAATTTCCCAGTGCCGAAGAAAGACCAAACTCACAAAAACGTTTTAATAAAATTAAGGGTTTTATGTCCAGGCCTATCTCTAATTTCAGTGCATATTTGGACAAATTGCCTTTATTAAAATGTTTATGTAACATTTCAATCCGCATTTGAAAATAAGGATAATAGCTATTTTGTGTATATGCCCCCATCTTTCGGTGAGGATTAAATAGGAAAAAATTCAAAGCACTTAGCTCAGAGCATAGAACATTGAAACTGCTTAAGAACTATGACTAAAAAGGTATAGATACTCACCTGATTTCACAAAAATCCTATAAGATAGTTTATAATCAGTCCCCTTCTAAGGATGGGAATACTGAGGCTAAAAGAGATCAAATGCTTTGCAGAAAGTCAGAAAAACTGACCTCAGAGAGATGTACTATACTCACATCCAGGTTTTCCTCTTTACAGATAACGTTTATCATGGATTGTGTGTGTGTGTATGTGTGAGTGTGTGTATGTGTGTGAGACTTCACAATGAATACCAGTTCATAGTAGAAAAATTTAAAACTGCACAAAGAAGAAAGCTATTACCTATGACTCTTGTATTTCTTCTATATAAATTACATATAAATATAAATAGCACTGTTAATAATAATGATAATAATTACCGAGTCTTTTTATGAAACAGGTTTTTTCCTAAGTATTTCACATAGATTAAACCACTTGGCCTCGACGAACGCTGTAGAGGGTTAAATACTATTCTTATCTCTGTTTGCCATTGAGGAACCTGTGGCCTCAAGCCATTAACTAGCTTTCCCAAGGTCACCAGCCTCACTGGCCATGGCGACTGACACCGGGGCCAGCTGACAGCAGAAGCGGCCCCCTTAGTCACCGGGCTGGCAACCTGAATACGGACCTGTGTTCTTACATTGGAATCGCGCTGCACACTCCTTTATAACGTGACTTTTCACTAAGACGTGTAACGTGTAACGTTGATATCTCCCTCATGTCATTAAATCTGCTTCTACGTGATGATGTGTATTGGCAACAGAGTATTGCAGTTTAAAAAATGCACCATTATTTATTCAGCCACTCCTGTATTGTTGGGTGCTTATGTTGTTGCCACGTTGTAACGTTCAGAAAATACTTTTGTGCATGCATGTTGTACACGGGACAATGTTTTCATGGGACAAATTCCTAGCGTGGAACTGCTGGATCATCCTGAAGGGCTTCTGTTACATCGCTGGGTTTCATGTGAACGAGATGCTACGCATCGCATTGTCTCCCCTTCACCAAGTGTCCATGAAGGAGAATGCTCTGAACCTAAGTCTTTTGATTCTTACTGAGGACCAACGGACTCTGTGATACATTCCGTTTAATCCTGCCACTCGGTGACAGAGAACAGGCCTGAGTTCAACCCTCCACGAGCCCACTTCTATGTGATGCCCTTTTTAATTTTTTATTCAAATGTTACCCCCTATTTGACGCACCTATGTAATTACTTGTAGAATTCTAGAGGAATGAAATTCTCTCTCTATTGTGAGATTCAGATGGGTCCTCTGTTAGCACCTGATCCCAAAGGAAAATTTTAATTCTTAAGCCCAATTTCTTATGCATGGGTTTGAATTGAACAGGGCAAAATACCAACTTTTGAATAGTCAGTTATAATGGATAACTCTACTACATATTAAGCAATCTGGATTTATTATTAATCTCGAGAATTTTTTCTTTCCTTCCTGCCATAAGCCTCTCTCCAGAAGGAGCAAAGGCACAGCTAACTGCCCTGGACATCTGCCATACAACTCCACTCAAGGTTTCTCTCGAAGCTCTCTGCCTCTCAGTGGTTAGAGATTTATAGTCAAGAACTCTCACTGAATATTGTGCTATAAGTAGAACTCTGTTTGATAATTTTGCTTTATGAAAAATATCATCATCACGACTAATGCCTATGTAAATCAAAATTTCCCTCAAATTTCTGAAATTTAAAGTTGAGAAATAAGGCAGCTGTTGACTAGGGTAGGTCATTGTAAGTGTACAAATTGGGGAAAATTAGGTTTTTCACACATATATAGATATGTGTGCATACAGATCTACCCGTTTGTTCCTGGGAAAAATTTTATATCTCTTTTTGCCTCTCAGTGCAGAGATTAATACAAAGACGACAGAGGGTACTTTGACCTGGAGTAATGTTTCACAAACTGTAGAAGATCATTTTTAAGAGAATAAAGGGGAAACTACCAAGAAAAAGAAAGGTTCATTTAGGTGTTTGTTGTTGCTGTTTTCCCCATTCACATAAAGGGAGCTGGATTCAGGCACATCTCAATCTAGGAGAGTACTGGACTGGAATCTGGCAAGGCATTCTCGAGAAGTCTTTTTCTTGCTCTTGACTTTGCACATTCGAAGTATTTCAGTCCCTTGGGGGCGAGTCTCAGATACGGCACCATCTAGATGCCAAAATATATTTATTTTTATGCCCAGTGCTCAAGAACTTCACGTGGCGAGAGTCGGGAGCCTGTTTCCTCCAGCGCAGTGCTCCCCTGCACCCCCCACCCAGGCCGGACGCTGAGGAGTTAAAGGAGGCCGGGGTGCAGGAACAGCTGGAGATAATTACTCACAATCAAAGGCTTTGCAGAAAAGCAGCAGAAAGGCAGGGTGAGGTGTTCTGCCTGGCTGGATTATAGGAGTCATCTGGGCAGAGGCAACTGGGCTTAAATACTAGTAAGGGAATTTTGCACTGTTTGATCTTATTTTAAGACCTCAGAAAGAGATTGAGATTGGTTTGAACCAGGTTTAAAAAGCCCAAAGGTAGACATTCCTGCCATAAACAGCTTGAACTCTCTTGTCCTGTAAATGGGGATACAGGAAAGATGTTAGGGCCAAGGGGGCTTTATGTATTAAACACAAGATCAAGTTTTACTTCGAAAATTCTGAAGGATAATTTCGTACTTCTGTTTTCCAACATGAGCAATTAGTCTAAAATCTGGAACATCTGACTTCATTCTTCGTGTTCTTCTTTTAAAGATCTCTACGTAAAACATCCCAACTCCCAACTTTTTTCATCAATTTGCTTTTTCTGCAGTCCTAAATTATATTTCAGCAACTGCCATTTTCCCTCGTAGGACTAAGATTCATGAGGCAAATAAATATTCCTTCAGCGAGAGAGTGTATTGTAGCCAGCACTATTTTAAGGAGATATCAGATCTCTGAAGTCTTTAAATTGGATTTTCTTCTCAGATACAGATTTTTTTTCTCCATTTAATAACGTGTATAAAATGGATTCACTGCATTATATTCAGTATCTAAACCTTGACTCTTGGAGAAACCTTTCCTTGATGAACTCCAATCCAAACCTATGATAGGTCTTCTTTTGATTTATCTATAATGTTAAGAAATAAGCTCTAAACTTTACAATATTGGGCACTTTATCAGGGAACTACAGAATTAAGCATGCCAGGCAAGTTGAGAGAAAGCACGCTTACTTCAAAGCTGATGGCATTAGATGTTACCAGATGAAATGGAAAAACACCTCATGTACAAATGCGTGGGGCTGGGCTTACACAGGCTGCGTGAATGACAGCCTTTTCATTCGCGATACGGGATTTGCGGGGGGCAAAGCTCCACGGTGGAAGTCAGAAACGGTCATACACAAAAGCACTGTCAGAACCTAAGATGTGCCTTCCTTCGTTAGAAACTGTCGGCGGTTCCCCATAGCTTGCAGAATGAAGTCCGAACGCCTTAGAACGCACAGTGGCACATCGTGACACGTTTCACATCTGCTCTTGCTGCGTCTTCTCTTTCCAGCTTTGCCTCTTGTGCCTGTGAGCCATCTCGCCCTCAAAAACGCCATTTACATTCTTACCTTTGAACTTTTTTAAAAAATTAAGTTTATTGGGGTAACATTGGTTAATACAATTATACAATTAGATAATTTTCAGGTGTACATTATCATTTGACATTTCTATATTCTATTGTGTTTACCACCTGAAGTCCAGTTTCCTTCAGCTACCATATATTGGATCCCCTTTACCCACTTCACCCTCCCCCTATACCCTATATTTGACCCCATTTACCCCATCTACCTCCCCCCTCCTCCCTCATCCCAATTAGTAACCACTAGTCTATAGTCCACGTCCATGAGCGTCTGTTCGTTTGTCCTGCTCATTTGTTGCTTTTAGGTTTATATCCCACATATAAGTGATACCATGTGATTTTCAACTTTTTCCGTCTGGCTTATTTCGCTGAGCATGATTATCTCGAGGTCCATCCATGTTGTCACAAATGGCAGTATTTCATCTCTTCTTATGGCTGAGTCATATTCCATTGTATATATGTGCCACAGCTTCTTTAGCCAATTATCTATCGTAGGACACTTCGGTTGCTTGCATGTCCTGGCCGCTGTGAATAGTGCTGCTGTGAACATCGGTGTGCAAATATCTTTTTGGATATGGGTTTTCAAGTCTTTGGGGTAAATACCCAGAAGTGGGATTGCTGGATCATATGGTAGATCGATTCTTAGTTTTTTGACGAACCTCCATACTGTTTTCCATAGTGGCTGTGCCAATTTGCAGTCCCACCAGCAGTGTATGACCCTTGAACTTTTGAACCTGTTATATCTCCAAATTCAAATAATTTCCCTAATGGTCCACTCGTCTTCAGAAGTCTTTCCTTCCCCAGCCCTCACCCTTCACCAATGAACAAGGGGCTTTACCCTTCCTATTGCCTCTTACCAAACAAAAATCCATGCCTTACCTTCATTTGCTCTGAAGAATGGCTCCATCTACTATTGGTGTATCCGCAGTAGTGTGTACGTTTCTCTATTATTCAGGCATTCATTCATTCATTCATGCATTTATTTTTAAAAAGTGCGTAGTGAGTATTTTCTACAGAATAGTGGACAGTCACTGCTTGAAATTCTGGGAATTCAGCAGCGAACCAGACAGAACGATGATCTCGGGGTCAGCGACCTAGGCACCACCTTCACCTTCTTCACATAATGTTATAAACAGCCGCTCGCCTGTCTGCTCTCCTGGAAAGACAGACACCTTCTAAATAACCTTGAAATTTAAAAGGCTTAGTTAACAGTGTGGTTAGTATTTAGGAACGTAATAATATATCTAAATTGATGCTCATTGTGCTCTAAGAAAAGCTTTCGTACTTTATATGAAACTTCTCACAGAATCCTCGAAACAGCCCTGTGAGGTAGATGCTCATTCTGCCCAGAGAAGGCAAGAAACCTACCTGAGGTCACACAGTTGTCAGACTCCCAAGAATAAAGTGCACGAACAAATGAATGAATGAAAGAATGAATGCATTGTTACAAAAAGAGACCAGTCCTTTGCCCAGTGCTCCAGGGAAGGTGGACAAGTAGCTGTTGACCAAAGAAAGAACGGTAGGAGGAGTACAAGTCTCCATCCCCAATGTGGACGGCGGTGTAGCTGGCTTCCTGTGCGTGAAGCGTTTGAAGCTTCTGCTAAAACGTGTCTCTTACCTGTTTCATCACTAAAGCTGGATCTCTTTGGACTAGTTAAAAACGATTGGTTAATTCATTCACTCATTTTTATCCACTTTATAAAAATTATGTCAGACTGCCTAAGAAAAGAGAATAAATCTAACCAACTAAAATAAATAAACCCCTTTCTTCTTGCTCTGGAATGTTCTTCTAGAATCACCTGTAGGAGAGGCTGCTCCATTTCACATTAGCGGTCACCACTGTGAGTGTCTGTCCTTTTGGCTTTTGTTTGAGGACCCACAGCGACACCATCCCCAGGTCTCTTTACAAAGCAGCCTCATGATATTCCGAGAGTGACTGCCTTGACCTTGGAAATCCCTTTCAGCCCTCGGCTCCCAGCATGAGTTTCTTACACACAGCATCATTTTCACATCGGATCATAACGAATACACTCTCTAAAGTTAGTAAAACTCTTTTCGACCCCTTCTCTTTCATGCTGTTGCAGACATATAGAAACTGTTTATTTCTACGGATAAGATTTGAAAATGTAAATAGTGAGGAAGAGGAAATGGCCGTCAAGCCAGCGGGCCGACAGCGTTGTTATGACTGAGCATCAAAGTTGCGTCTCTGCTTACTGATAAGTTTCTTGATTCTCACCATAAAAAGGGAGCTTTTTACTCTACATCATTTCTCTTGGAGTCACTATTCTTTGTTAGGCATAACTATGGACAATAACGTGAAGAATTAATTTCCACCATTTTGCTTATAAAAATGGCCACAGGAAAAGTTCTGGTTACTTCTGTGATATAGGTCATTGATTACTGATACATCCGTTGATATTGTCATTTTTGCCTTTAACTCCTCTACATAATTTATTGAATAGAATAGTCTTCAAAGTTTTTTATGAAAAATAATTTTCACGGGAGACGGTGGGTAACTTCCTTCACCCTTGGCTTTGCTCTCCTCTGTGCGAACCAGTGCTAATGTAACATTCCAGGCCTCGCTCCACACCCTCATTTGCCCCTTCTGAAGGATGAAGGAACTTTCTGTGGCTGGTGGATCTGGAACAACCAGGCATTCCTAGCTCTGCCCTCTCTTTCATCCTTCTCTTTAGGTTGTGCCTGTCTGAAGATAGTAAGTGCTTTGGTCTTCGTGAGTGTAAATAACTTCTCACAGAGTTTGAAGTCCCCAATCTACCCAACCAGACACAGTGACTCTGTATTCTGAAGTTGGACAGACGAAGACGTGTCATATTTGGGCCCATCCGAACCTCAGCATTAGTTTGGAACAACTAAAAGATTACGCCTTGTGAGGCAGGAAAGTTTCTTAAAATTTAGTCTAAGAGAGAGTGCTGAACAAAATGTGAATACTTGTAGGTTTAGATCCCAGCTCTAAAACCCAATTCGGTTTCTCAAATTATAAAATCTGTTTCTGCTTTTCCATCTGTAAACTCTGTATTAGAATATTTGCCACCACCTTATCTAAAAACAACAACAACAACAACAACAAAAACATGAAAGTAAACAGGGCAACTATATGAGAGCCTTTTAGGTGTTAGTTACATGACTAACTTCAAGATGACATTACTATTACGTTCCAGAGCCAAAGTAAAGAGACTACTCGGTCTGAACATAAAATCTGCTCTAAGTACATTCTCATTCTGCGAATAAAGAGTTTTACATCTGATTTTGTTTTCCTCTAATCTTTCCCCTAATGATTAAAGCAAAGGTTTGCATGTGGCAGAGTAGGGTTGTGATTTGTGATACGTTCCCAGTTGAACATTCTTCCTCTCTTTTTTTCCCCCAAGGGAAATAAATTGTCAGACTTTGAGAAGGTGGGGTTCTAATAAAATTCTTCCTGCATTTCATCTGTTGCTGCTTCTGCTAAAACACTGCACACACACATACGTGTGCGTGCACACACACAGACACACACACATTTAGCGAAGGCTAGGATTTCTGGAGATTACTTTCAAAATTCTTGCCTCACCCAAAGCACATATTTAAAAATTCTTCTGGAAAGGTTATCAGAAGCAGTAAAGGATGTGGAGACATCACTATGTAGAAGTAATGGAGCATAAAACTAAATATTTATTCTACCTACTGAGCTCCAGCTACACCAGCTATAACTAGAATTTAGGAAAGAACTCCTATGTACCTGCCTCTAATGGCAAATGTACCTTCCAGATTTATCAAATATGCCTGGTTTGAAGATTAGGTCCCAGTAGGAGATTCCTTAAACAGAAGAACACTTTGAAAAAGGTTCGTTTGATCCTCACCTCATCTTTACTTAAGTATGGTTAGAAAGTATGGTAATGTATTTTAACTAGAGGCTTCATTCATTTTAATGAGATAAAATGCCTGTGGTGGTCTTATAATGCTGGAAAGATATTTATTTACAGTCCTTCAGTCTTTGTCTTTGAAAAAAGAATTCTTACAGTTCCTACAAAGAAGTTATTTGTTGCCATGTCACTGCCATAGGAGGTATTAATTCTTTCGGTTTTATTTCTAAGTGACCCAGGTAAGACCCGTCGCTTCACTTCTGTAGATTATTACTTTCTCTGCTTAAGGATTGGCAATACATGGTATCTTTTAAAAATTTAACCTTCTAAACTCATCTACTTATTATTCAGTACAATGGCATAATAATAAAGAACTGGTTAGAAATTACAAAGTAGAAAATTATTTAGCCATTAAAATCACATCGTCCCAATATATTTAAAATATGAAAAAAAAATCAAGTTGTCTAGAATGTGAAAATCTGTTTGTGCAAGTCCGCATGGCTTTCTTCCTTAAAGAACATATAGACATGTTACACATGTATAAAAAATTAGGAAGATGGACACAAAATGATAAAAATTTATTGCCCAGTAGAGTATGTGATTTTTTCTTTTAAATGTTTTGCTATTCTACTTTCTCTATTTTAAAATCTGTTGAATAGACATTACTTTTGCAATCAAAAAATGTCATTTTTGAAAGTCTGAACTAAAAAAAAGTTTTTTGGGGGGATTAGAAAGGCAACTCTCCATCCCAGCTCTCAGGAACTATATGCATTTTGTCTCCTAATGTTTGCTTTAGCCACACAGCAATACGAAGTCACATTCCTAGAACCCCAGAATATTATTTTAAGTATCAAAGTTTTTATTTAAATGTATATTACACATTGCCTTTTTACCAATCATTTACTTAAGGTATTTTAAAATAAAAAATAATAAAATAGTAAAATAAAAACAGCATTGAAAAAGAGGACACAAGTCTGCCAATCATGAAAGCCAAAATAATTGCTATGTTTCTGCCTCAAATCTGTCTCTAAGGTTTTCTTCTCTTTGTTTATGAGAAAGAACATGTCCTTAGGAGAAATATATTTTTCCTAGCCCTGTGTACTAGAGAAAATATCTAAGGCAGGAATCTAACACTGGGTTCGATAATTACTGTATAATTCAAAGTTATCAATAATATATGACATTTGCTATTGCATTTAACGAAAATGTTCTTTTATTAAAAAAAACAACATAATATTAAAATGAATGCTAATGAAAGCAAGATTTTTGGTGGCTAAGCTGATGAGATGTCAAATATAATTTTCTGGTTTTCTAACTGGATCCAAGGATGGAATTCGGAGTGGATGAAAAGCACATCACTTGTAAAAGTTTCTCAAATATCTGTTCTTTAAGTCCAGCTTCTGATTGTAGTTTTATGGCCAGAAGGCTAATCTGTATTTTTGTGTGTGTGTGTGTGTGTGACTAAGCTCAGATTGATTGATAAGTGTTAGAAACAATGAAAAAATGGCAGAGTTATAAGACAGAACATTCTCAACTTCATTTGCAAAGGAGAAAAGTGAAATACAGAATCGTAAAGCATGACAAGAAACAATACCTCACCCATCCATTCATCCATTCGTCATTTAACAAATATATCAGTTAAGATGCTTTCAACCACAGAAAACATAATATACACACAAAATGGCTTAAAAGGTAGAGTTTATTGTTTCATAAGGCCCAGATTAAGAAAGGCCTCATAGAAGATGTTAAGGCTATTGGATGTTACCCTATAAAAGAGACAGAGCCATTGAAAAAAATTGAGTAGATTTGAACTCTGGGGATTGTCGTGCCTGAATTGCAGAGCGATGAGACTGAAAGCAGGAATTACCAGTATTAGATTAGTCAGGAGTCTGTAAAGACGCTCACCAAAACCTGGGCCGTGTAAGAGAAATAAAGGGGAAAAGCAGATTTAAAATAAGTTAGAGGCAAAATTGGTGAGAACATAAAAACCGATTAAATATGGGACAATTAATTAGGAAGAAGGAGGAATGATGTAAGGAAGAGGAATAACTCCCAGATTTCTACTTTGAATAACTGCTCCTAAAAATGTAGACAGAGACGATTGGGAAAAGACTCTTTTTAAAGAGGAGGATGAAGAGGTTCCTTCTCGATTTTTTGAGGCGGAGTTGCCAGTAGGAAATCCAGATGGAGACAAACTAGCAGCCTGGATAAAGGTCTGAAGCCAAGTCCAAGTGTGCGATGGAGATTTGGGAATCAGAAAAGCTCGGATACAAGATGAAATTACAAGAGTAGGTGGTCCAGAGACTGTGGAGATGAGGCGAACAGTGGGCTCAGAACACACCCCTGGGGAACACCCATCTGTGAAAAGCAGAAAGAAGGAAGGAACCCACAAAGATGAAAGGTACTGGCAAGTGTGTAAGGAGAAGAAGGAGCTAAGGGAAGGCAGAGTTGCGAAGAAGGAGTGATCAATCCTCTAAAGAAATCCAGCCAGGTGAGGACTCAAATATTTCATTAAATCTGGTGATCAGACATTCTCGATGATAGTCTTAGCAGTAAAAAAAAAAAAAAAAAAAAAAAAAAAATGGCAAGAAGAAGAGATTGCCATGGGCTAGAATTGCTGCATAGTGGGTAAAGTAGAGATGAGGCAGCCTGGAGAAGTTTAAGGACTTGCTCAGTAGCACAGAGTAGAACGGACACCTGAGGCCGGGTCCTGCAGCTGCTCACCGGCAAGGCAGGAATCAGAGCCCTCTGTCCTGAGACCACATCTCGGGCTTTCAGATGCCACTTTCTCCAAAGCACCTCGAAAATAAGTGCAATTTTTTACCACAATTTCTAATTTTCTGACAGTCTAGCTGAGTTTGCTGAGTGGAATTGTCCAAGCATTTATTAAAACACACTCAAAAGGTTCAGAGGTAGAATGTTTAGGTGATTTATTTTCATGGGAGTTGAGCAGAGCATGACAAACTGACAGTATGATACCTTACAAAATCCAGTGCATTCAGACTTTTAGAAAGAACTTAATTTTACCCAGGCTTAGTAGGTAAAATCGAATGGATGTATTTTAAAACAGCATCTCGATACACCATAATTCTGCCAGGTAACCTTTTTCAAATAATCAAAGTGCTTAGCTCATCTTTAAGTGTTTGGTTAAAGAAACAGAACAGTTAGAAGCGCAAAGTTTCTGACGCTTCTGGGAGGCCACGGAATTCTCATCATAATGGTCCTACATAAAGGAAAGAGTAGTTCGCACAGCATGTTCTGGGGACATGGAAAAGCTGTTAGAGCTCCAGCTTCACGGGGCGTAGAGGGAGATAAAGCTGGCCGTGAAGGCCGGAACCAGATACTGAAGGGCTTTATATATCATGCTAAGGAGTCTGGACTTCATCTGTGGGTTAGCAGAAAGCTATTAAAGACTTTTAAGTAAGGGATTATCATGATCAGATTTCTATTTTCTGGCAGCTACGGTGCAGAGGAGAACAGAAGGCAGACAAAGACTGCAGGCGAAGAGACCATTTAGTAAGCGCTGCTCATTCTCCACCCTGCCCTCGGCCTCGAGGGTCCCACACATCCTTTCGCGCTGTGACCTGTGGCCTGGGTTTTCATCCCTCAACATACCGATCGTGCGTGCATATTGTGCACATGGACACACACGTGTACCTACACACATGCACGCACACACACGCACGCGCACACACACACACACACATGAGCATGGTTTTCATTCTGATCCTTCTCAGGCAGAATCGAGACATCCTGTGGTACCCAGGTCACGAGACTCGCATCAAGGAACAAGATATATTGCATGAATAAAGAATTACTTCTCTGTTGCGAGGACTGGACAGGTCCATGACATTTGGTCAAGGGTTGAAAATGGGGCCACGTGAATGGAGAAAATGCCAGTCAAGCTGCTTAGATGAATTTAATGTGAAATGCTTCTCTGGTCTAGATACTTACTACGCATTTCTCACAAAACGCATCGAAAGGTATGCGAAATTCAAAAAAGCGGTGGAAGAAAGGAATTAAAGAAGAGGAAGTTAAAAATATACATACACACAATAGACTGTGTACAAGGAGGCTCACGTCAAGAGCCTCACACTCTGATTGCCACTAATTAGCCACGGAAGAGACAACTGAGGAGAACGGAAGCTCATTTCCCCCAGAAAAAGAGAAAAGAGTACGTGTTAAATGCAGTAAAATGTTTGCACGTGGTGATTCCAAAGCAAGCTGATTTCAGGGGAGGAGTAATAGAGGTTGTCCATGGATCCAGTTCTAACGCGCAGGTGTTTCTAGATTAATGACTGCGAGGAAACAACAGATTATGGGCAGATCTTGCTCACAGCTGTCTGTCTTGGAAGGGGAGAATCACGTAGCCTACGTGGGTTGTGAAAAGATACTGTATTTAAAGGCAACGTTAATTCTTATGTGGTTTTTAATATTGGGAGTATTGTCTTCGGAACATTTTTTTTTTTACCCCTTGGAAAACAAAGTAATATCTGTGGCTTTTGGTCTTCCATATATTAAAATATAAGAGAGAAATGGAGATGGTCTCAAATAAATAGCGAGTTGGAAAGAGAGCAGGGCCTGTTCATATGTAATCCGGTCACTCAGATATTCTCGAATGTTGCAGACTTGAACGTGACTAATAACCACAGTGATCGACTCTTATTTTGGAAGGAAACTATCGCATGTGCTTGTGCCACCCTGGATATCTGTGAGAATAATGAGGTTGCCTGAATCAGTGAGTGTCCATAGCTTCCTCTGCACTCCTGGGAGAAGTCACAGCATCCGTTGCTCACCGGGGTGATGTCTCCGAGGCAGCGAGCAAGCTGGCCGACCTGGGGAAGCGTGAAATCACAAAAGAGAGCATCCCACACTGAAGCTACTGGCGGGCACTGGGGTGAGCAGGCCGATGCAGGCAAGTGAACTAGGTCGTATGGAGAGCTAGGATTTAAAGGTGCCCCTTCCTCTCCTCGGACACAGAAAGCTGGATGAGCCGCGGTTCATGGTGTCAGAGGCTGATCACTCTCCCATGCGCACGAGGTAGAGCACTAATCCTAAAGCGGGCAGCTTCCAAATGCTGTATAAACTTAGCGTTGCTTCCAGCCTCTAACCTCGGACCTGAGAGATGATGGGGATAAGCTGCTAGCTTTCCCGGTCTTTAAGCCTGAGACATTTCTTACTTCCTTCCTTCCCTTGTACGGCCGGGACACTCAGTCTTCCAAGTGTCTGTACTAATTAAATGCAGGTCTAGTATGCCAAAAATGTTTTGAATGTAAAAGATTAACGAGAGAGAGGACGTTTGTGAAAGAAGGAAATTGAGACGGCCGAGGCCCCTCCTAGCCGGCGTGGTTTGAAGGCGGAGGTGATCTTGAGGTCTCAGAAACACAGGCGGTGCAATTTTTTTTAAAGAGACACTTGGCTCCAGCGGGAAAGAATGAACGAAATATTTCAGGAACTGAGGGAGCCGCCACCCAGGAGGGCTCACCGTGACCGTGGGTGACAGATGCGCTGTAAGCGGACTGTCTGAGTAAATGGGGGCAAGGTTAAGCCCCTCTACATTTGCCTCCTCTGGCCACGCAGGCTCTTGTTTTATTTGAGAGCTCACGTCAGGGGAACCCACTGACCGTTTTGACCTTTCCTTCCAGATTTGGCACTTAGAGGAATAAATCAGGATTAGAGCTGCCATTAAGCTTCAGACGTGGTGTCTTTAAGACAAAAGTAAGACCATTACTGGCAACGTTAGCTCTTGGGACAATATTGCATCACTAATTCGGAACGGTAAGAATTAATCACTAGGAGAGATCCGATGTCTCTGTGGGCTGCACCAACCTCCCCAAATATTTTGACTCTAACTTGTTCAATCAGCTGGGCGGTGGGAGGTGAGAAAGTTGAGGCAAAGATTTGTGTTCTGGTGACTTGCCAGCACTTCGATGTTGGCTAACCTTGTGAGAAGCAGAAAGACGTTTTTCTTTTTTTTTTTTTTAACAAAAACATTTAGCAGTGGTCAGACTGATGAACGTATTTGGAGACACTGAAATGATGTAAAAATGGCAACGATCTTATTTTTACAGCATAAGAAGAAAGGAGGACAACTACCAGCTGCCAAACTCATGGGTCACATTGATCCCTAATAAATCCTGGGGGGAGCCTGCCCAATATTAGTCATAGGAGTTAAGCCTGTGAATCTGTTAGGACTTAAGATACATTACTTTTAGTTGGGAGGGTAAAAGAAAATCTTCTGGCAGATGGTAAGAGAAAGGGTCATTTAGTATACTTTCTTAATGTTTTGAAAAGCTGTGCTGAGGCAACATTTGGTTTTTTGGATGAATATCCTGTTTTCTCAAGAGAAAATGGCAAGTTCTCATCAGAGAAAGATGGGGGTAGTGTACCTCAGAGAAGACAAACTTTGCAAAGTCTTTCGGATTTTCAAGAAAAGATTTAAAAAAAAAAACACATGATATCATTTCCACATGCACTGAATTCACGCTACTCAAGGCCGACAAAGGTGTAATACTTCCAATGAAAACACCTTCTTTTTCTAATACATCTTAAGCCGTCGCCTCTCACAACTCCAGTAGCAGTAGATACTGTTAATATTCCTATTTTACAGATGAGCAAACCGCCATTTACTATGATCCGATAACTTACTACGGCCAACAAGACCACATCGCCGGTCCGTTGTGAAACTGGGATTTTACATCAGGCCTATCAGACTCCAGAGCCCGAGATCTCGAAAGTGAGGCGAAGCCTTGGGGAATTCCACCTCTTTGGAGGCAGGACACTTAATGCCCAGAGGAACGAAGGTTGACGTGGAACAGATCTGGTTCCTCCGCTTACCAGCCACATGCATCGATCAGGCTCTGAGCCTCGTCATCGTTGTTTCAAAGAGTTTAAATTATATAACAGAGAAGCAACGACCAATACGCCGTAAGCACTTCATGAAGAGAGATTGTTTTTTGTACGGTGATTACTGGAGTTTTATTTAGTCTGGGACCAGTGATACCCAAACTCGGGCCTTACTCTAGACCAACAGGTCACCCGTCATTTTCGGGAAGAGATCTTAGCATATGGACTCTCGTCCTTCATCCTTTGGGATACTTAGACTAGTTTGGGACACAATGCTTTTGGGTTTTTGGTTTCTGTTCTCTACTCCAAGCGAACCAGTTACTTAAGCAATTTTTAAAGGCCCTCAAGAACCGTGCTATCCAGTTGAAGAGAGATGCTGATCTGTAATTATGAAGCAACATTTTCCATGTATATGCAAATGATCATGTTCTGAATATTCCATGAACCTGACAGGTGACTAAAATACTACCTTCAGGATTGTCAACAGCTCCCTAAGGAGACTCGCATCTGAGTTTCATGTAACGTTTGCTCTTTTGGAGGGCAAAGTGTATCACTACAAATGTTTGCAGAAAATCAAAATGGTATTTTCTTTGATATAACATCTCTGTCTAGCACTTGTTCTCAAAGTCTGTTCTTTCCCAAGACATGAACATATTATGCTCTTTCTGGCATTTTTCAACTGTAGTTTATAATTTATTGCTAGGTCAGAAATTTTATTTAGGGGCCATGGCCATCTTTTTAAAAATATAAAATAGAATAGAAAATACCAGAGACTGTAAACTTAATAGACATACAAGTTTATGAAGATTTCTGTTTTCTGTACATGTACAAGGTCACGAAGTAAAATATATTTTTTACTACGTCTTGTAGTCAAAAAGAGTTTGAGGAACAACACGTCTAGTCGGCACTCAGGAAATAGAACAGATAGTCTCAGTAAAATTATAAAAAGCTCGATGCTTGCAATGCATTTCCCCATTGGAGAGAATTACTTCGTGTTGTGGTAATTACCTTCCCTGCCAAGTTCAAAATTAATCACGGAGGACAAAACATCGGTCGGGTTACTGACAGAACTGTACTGAAGACCTGACTTAGATGGTTGGCCACACTGGGCTCTTCCTAAGACTTCATGCTGGAAGTGGTAGAGGCACATGATACCCAGTCGCAGGCAAAGATGCTCTGAAAAGTCTACCTCATGACAACTCCCTGAATCAGGGGATCCAAAAAAGAAAGAACTCAGAAGAAGCGTTTCTTCTCCCAAACTCACCGGCATGGTACTTCTCACTGCCTCTCCAAAGGGAGAAGAGGAGAGAGACGTCCAGGTCGGCGGTCTAGGCCAGTAAGGGTGGCGAGGAACGGCCATCTAGAGTACTATTCTGGTGGCAAACCCCTCATGGAAGCATAAAGGTACTGAGTTCCCCTCTACACACGCCCTTATCTTGTGGACTTGAGATGTCACTGCCTTCCCCAGCTTACCTGCCCTGGCTTGACAGTGACCCCGTCAGCCGAGGTCCAGCAAAGCCACTGGGAGAGTAAAACAGTAGCTTATTGGTAGCCTGATGCCCACCTTCAGAAACTGCTACACGACATATGAACTACGTTTTCTCTGTCTATCCTTCTGGAACCGCCACAGGCGATTAAACTTTCGTACACGGAAGACTCTGAATTGGGTTCGGATATTAATTAAATGAACTCTAAGGCCTTGCCTACAAAAAGTCACTCCTTGAACCATCTCCTGTCTCTGAAGAAGCCCAGTCACATTATACAATTTTAGCTCACCAGAGGCCTTGTGACGAGTACAAACGGCAAATTAGACAGTGGCTTCTGTGCAAGCACAGCGTCTCCATTCTATTTTTTGAAGACATTTTTTTTTTTTTTTTTTTTTTTGAACTGTGTTAGGTATATGACAAAATCGAGAGGAAGGTCCAGAGATTCCGCATGTACCTCTTGCTGCCACACTGGCATAGGTCACCCGCTATCAGCATTGCTCCCCAGACCGGTACATTCATCACCAAGGAGGAACCTACTCTGACACATAGTAGTCACTCAAAGTCATAGTTCCCCTTAGGGTTCACTCTGGGTGTCGCACATTCCATGTCTTTGGGGGAAAGTATGATGACATGTGTCTGTCATTACATCAGAGAGAGCGCTTTCCCTGCTCTATCTGTCTGTGTTCACGCACCGGCCTTGTTGACTGCTCCAGATACTGGAACTAAGGTGAGGCCACGAATTCGGCCTCCTAGATCCTTTTCTTGGCTGCTCCGCCTGGAGAACCACCTCTGGCAGATGGCTGCACAAACCCGAGATTGGAGCTTCGACGGTCTGTGCCCCTCAAGGCCTCGTCGGGTCCAATCCTTTGGCCAAGTGTCCTTCTCCAGAGCCTCGATTTCCCTCAGCTCTTTATTTCATCGGGGCTCGAATAACTCAGAAACCTACATTTCGACCAAAACGTTGTATTCCACCATGACTATTTCTGGAGCACTGGAACATGTCTGTCGTGTTTTTTTTTTTTTTTTTGTCCCTGTCCTCATTCCTAGGAGACTCACTGGTGTTTTCATAATTCACTTAAACTCGACCCTTTCTTTTTCTCCCACCTGAAAAGCTCACTCGGCTTGCTGGGTTTTCCACTTTTCTCTTCAGACGTTTATTTTTCTGACATATTCCTCTGGACTCAGCCTCGCTCCACGCCCCCCGGCACGTCCGTTTTATAAGAAGCATGAATTCAGTGAACTTCGAGTCTGCCACGAGTGTACACTTTTCAAACAAATGTGTCTGCTCCCTCCCACTCCCCCTCACACTGGCTAATCCCACTGGGAAATCACTCTCTCATCAGACGACCATCTAACCCAGCACTGAACTAAGACGCAGTAAATCACAGTCCTCGAGAACCCAGATTCCAGCTGGAATCTTGAATTCGAGATACTTCACTCACTAGTTATATATCCTTGGGCGAAGTACTTAAATTATTGTGTTTCAGTTTCCTCGGATGTAAAATAGGATTCTTCACACCCCCTTGTGTGATTATTTATAAATATTAAATAAGCTCATTCGTAAAATTCTGAGATTAGTACATGAGGCACAGCATAGGTATTATGTGTTTTCCTCCCTGGGCCTTGTCTTCGTACATTTCCCGGGCATTTTACCTTGGGAGAGCGAGAATACCACCTACAAGCACTGGTGAGCCTTCACACAGCCCTACCGGGCTGTAACCACGACACTCTAGCCTTCTGATATGTATGCAACTTCTGCGACATCACTCGTCGACAGCTGAGTCAGGCCTTCAGGAGGTGACCGTTCGCGGCTCTAAGGATGTGCCTCTGCCTGGTTTTCCGGGAGAGTCGATCCGATGAGCTTCTGGAGATCTAGCTGCTCTTCCTCTGAGAGTTTTCTTTGAACTTCGATCACCCTTTCTGACCAGCGCTAACTAAAATACTCTTACCTGTAAGGACAGCTAAGCCTGGCGTGTCGCCTTCCCCTTTCTTATTCGCCCAGCCTGAACCCCACGACCTCCTTCTCCCGATCATATTGATCTGCTCTTTCCTTCCACAGCTCAGCCTTGCTCCTAAGAAACTCTCTCCCTGCCCCCACTGAGCCAAACTCTTTCTCTTCTGTTCTCTCAGTGATCAAGGGCTGACAGCTGCTACACCAATTCGTTCCTCCTCGTCACCTGAACAAACCTGGCGTTTGGGGACCGAGTATTCCTGGCATAGGAACTGGCCTTCTTAGCTTTGGCGTTCGAATGAATGTCCTTAGGTTGCTTCTCGACCTCGAGTCGAGCTGGCCTATCCCTGATTCGATGAGGCGCCTCTCCTCGGGGCTGTCCAGTGAGGCGAGCTCTATCCTGAGCCTGAATCCAATCAGAAGCCAGCAGGTTGGGCAGAGCTCTCTTGAGACAAAGCAAATGAACACAGGGTGTGAGACTTCCATACTTCGTCCCGTTGACACTAGATGCAGACCAGGAAGAAGACTGACTCAGAACCTGCTTCTGAAATTTAAAGTACCAGCCTGAAAGCCTTGACGAAAAACAAACAAAATAAAACAAAACGAAACAAAAAAAACGAGGAAGCTGAAATCATTCCATACAACCAGTGTCTGAAGAGCCTGCCCAGTGATATCTGACAAAAGGACTCTTTTTTTCCCATAATTTTCCAATCCTTCTCTGGGCCTCACCTGAAATATCAAAACAAGATGCCCATTCATGGCACACACACGATACCTGGACAGCCAGCTCAGTGAGGGTTCTGTCCCAGCTAACGACGAGCTGCCCCACTGGAAAAACAGCCACACGCACGCTGTCTCAAAATACCAAGACAAGTTCCAGGAGACCCGGATCTACAAAGCACTAAATATATGCCTTCTAGCTATGTCATCAGAAGTAAAGATCGCCACGTGTTATTTTGTTCCCAAATATCGGTCCTTGTGTCCATCTTTCAAGGTTAATAGACTGTGTGTCACTTTTTTTTTCTCTTGAAACATGCAGTGTTAAATCACACTCTGTAGCCATAAGAAAATGAAGATCAAAATATTCACTTTCTTCCTGATGAAGGCTGAGCTGGAAGGTATGGCTTAGGTGTGCCTTTTCCTAATTCCTCGCTCCATCTCTACACCTAGCCACATGGTCACACTGAGCAAAGTCACCACAGGACAACCCTGTAGGAGCCTCCTGACCCAAGCACAGACCGGACCAGCAACTTTCTTTGGGCAGACAGCTTCAAAAGGAGAACGTAGAATTACCGTGAGTTCTTCCAGCTTGCCAGCCGGAAAATGCTTTGGTCAGTGAGGGAGGGGAAAAGGCCACAGGCACCAGTCTATAAGTTCCCTTTTAGGATCCTGAGTCCAGGTCAACACTTTAGACTTGGCTTTTAAAGGGTTGCCTGGATATTAGGGAGCCGAGAAGCCGGATGGGGAGATGTTCGCGAATCCCCAGGGATTCTGCTCCAGTTAGTAAATGCAAACGATGTGGCTAAAGGCAGGATAACCATTTGTTCAATGATGCGGAGTTTGTAGCCTGGACAATAAATCATGCTGATCATCTAGAGCTAACGTTGATGTCCCTTCTTGCCCATCCCTAAGACTTATCTCACTTGATAAACTGCAGAGTTTTAAGTCAAGGTTAGAAAATAGATCCACAGGACTTTTAAGAATACCTTTTCCAGCATGTTTTAGTAAGAATTCAATTCATGTGTAACGTTTTTGAAATTTTTCTTGAAAGTGTTTTGAAAACTAGAGGATATCGTACAGAAGTATGATATCGTTTTCTGTAAGTTTCGAGTTTTGTACAGTGGCTTTTTTTTTTCCCCCTAATAAATCAAACCTAGTTCTAAAGGCAGAGGAATGGGCACATGGCAACTTTGGAGTATCTCATCTGCTTCTGAAGTTTTCACTGTCCTGGTAAGAGATTAACCCTTTTTAGGTAAGTGGGCTATGCCTTTAGAACTCAATTATTTTTGTATTTCCCCTTCTAGACTCTAACTGTATTATGTTTCTCTCTCTCTCCCCTCTCTCTCTTTCTCTCTCTCTCTCTCCTTGTGTGTGTGTGTGTGTGTGTGTGCGTGCGTGTGCATGGAGTAAGAGGCTGAGTGGGAAACTGTTCACAAATATATATATGCATCATTATCTGTAGCCATTAGAGTTTACACAAGCTGATTCCAAAACATTTGTCACTTATATATGACCGGTAGGGTCCCTTATATGTGCCCGGTAGGATCTCATATGACTCATGTCTACCTTTTTGACTAGAGAAACTTCTCTCCGTTCAGACTGTCACTTGAATTGCACGGGCTCCTTGGGAACCTCAGATGCTCATTTTGATTAATGTCCAGTAGAGCCCTTCCCACGCCATCTCTTTCTTCCTCACGGAAGGGTATTTGCAAAGACAGATAAACATTCCCACCAGAAAGGACACTTTCTCAACAATGCATTGTCCAGCTCTGAGCTTTACCATTTACAAACTCACGTCAAAACATCACGCTCAATTTCATTGGTGCCACACAATTATTCTTTCATGGATAAAAACAGCTTCTACCTGAAGAGTTCCTTTACATGAAATATTGGGTAAATGAAATGGACCCCAAAATCTCTTAATCACCTTTTTGTGCCCAGACCAGATGACTTTTTCCTGGGACGTTTGATACAAACGAGATGATTTTGCTAAAAGGGACTAGGGCCTACTCACAGGCACATATCAGTTCCAAATGAAAATATCTTTCGAAAATCCTCTGGATTCCCTACTGTTATCAAAACAGTCTCAGAGGTACCTATAAACTGAGAGAGAGAGAGAGAGACAGAGAGACAGAGAGAGAGAGAGCGAGAGAGACAGAAAGAGAGAGAATACAACAGAGAGTGTTTTTATTTTCAAGAGGCTGCTCCTGCAAGACCCCAGGAATCCCTCTTCTCCCTGGTAAGAGAGTGTGCAGGGTGCTTCTGTGTAAACCCTGCCCCTCACAGTCTGAGCTGTCCTGCCTTCCTCTCCTTTGTGTGACGCGGCTGACGGATGCTGCCGCGCCATTCCACCCGACCCGCTGTTGGAATCATTTATCGCCACGGTCCTGTTAGCGGGCCCGGGACCAGACAGCACTATGACAGGTATAATGTAGGAATAATGTAGACCTAGGTGTAAATAATTAAAGTTGTAATTCAAGCACAGCTTACCAGTGACATCACTGATCAATGTCACTAGAATCCTTCAATGAAATGATAGCTTTATGTAGAGAATTTAGATGTACATTCTTCGTTGCGGTACATGAGGGATGTCCCTGTTATATGTATGTGGCAGATGCATCAACGCCAGGGGGTGGGTCTCGGTTCGAAGAACTGAACCTCGATTCCCTTTTCTCCTCCTGCCAAACCGAACCCGTACACTGTTTACTTTTTAGATGCAATGAATATAACCTTAGTTTAAAATGAGTGCCTTCCTTTTGGAGGGCGGTTCAGACAACAAAGAGCAAGGTCAAAAAGGTCAAGAGGCCGATTGTCTGGCAAGTATGAGTGAGTGAGTGAAAAGGAAAAACCGACCTCGGGCTCCAGTGTAGACCAGACGCTGCCTTCGACTCGCTTCAGTACTTCCGTAGATAATTTACATCTCACTAGGTTGAGAAAAATGTCGGAGGAGCACTCGACTTTCTCATAACTGATACGTTCAAGTGAATAAATTATAAGAAGGTTATACGGGCATGTGGCTATTTCAGAATGGCTCTAATATCATGTGTTACAAGAAAACAGAGAAAGAAATGAGAGAGGCTTGAAAATAAATTCTTCTAAATAGGGTCGAGGGGTATTATTTATGTTTGTCAGTTTTGACCAAGGCTCGTAAACCTGAGTTGCCCACCTATACATTGTCCGGGTAGAAACCGATCCTGGAAAAATGCAAAAGTCATCCACACTCATTTAACCTGTGTTCCTCACACTTCATTTATTCCTTGGTCCCTTGACTTCCAAGAAAGAGGTCCCCAGGCATCTCTCACGCAGGAATAAATAACACGTGTTTATGGGGATTTAACAGGACAACGTTGCATCAATAGGACCTTAATACTACTGTCTTTCTGGAAGACACTTGAATGTCAAAAGCTTTAAAAATATGTATATCCTTCGTTCCTCAGAAATTCTACTTCTAGAGGTCTATACCAAAGCCCACTTGCACGAAATGTTAGTCACTGCAACATTTTTTATAAAAACAAAAATGTGGACCAGTGTAAATGGCTGACAATAAGAGGTCGGTTCTTTCAAATCCATCAACAGAATAATTTATACTCCTAAGTGATTGTGCCATAAATGTAGGGAAAAAAATCTAACGACATGAGAAAATTGTTATCATGTACTGAGTGATGAAAAGCAGGTTAGACACTGTACAGCATGATCTCAGTCTGTTGGGCTGCTATAAGGAAGTACCACAGACCACGTGGCTGAAACAACGAATGCTTATTTCTCACAGTTTCAGAGACTAGGAAGTCCAAGATCAAGGCTCCGGCCGAGTTCATAGACGGTTGTCTTCTCACGGTGCCCCCATGTGTCTGAAGCATGAGGGTGCTCTCTGGGGCTCATTTATAAGGACACTCATTTCATTTATAAGGGCTCCACCCCGCTGACCTACTCACTTCCGAAAGATCCACCTCCAACTACTGTTCCATTGAGAATTAGACTTCAGCACGTGAATTTGGAGGCGGGGTGGGGGGGACACAAACAGACTTCAATTTTCAAAAAGCTATATACTTAATATACAATTTTATATTCATAGGAAGGACTTCAGAAAAACTGTCTATGAATTTACAGATTGTGAGTAGTTATATGCTAACAAGAATGTTTTACTGAACAATGGTCTCTGTTCTAGGCACTCTGCTAAGTGCTTCACGTGAACCGTTTAATTTAATTCGACTCTCATGGCAGGCGGGAAGATAAGCGTTACTGTACCACTTGGGAAATGAAGAAACTAAAGTACACAAATTAAGACGTTTGATCAATCTAACAATGGCAGACATGGAGTTGAACCTCGGCAGGCTATGCAAAGAACAGATTTTTAAACACTACGCTATACAACATTCCAATTTTTATTCATTTATGCTTTATATCTTTGTCTCAATATTTGAGAGTAAACATGGTTTATTTTATCGTCAGGAAAATTATCTAATACATCTTATTTTTAAAGCACGTTAAATATTGTAAGGGAAAAGAAAAAAGCTCCTAAGTTGTGTAGAATAATATTTCTATTTCAAGGAGTAGATATTCTGAAGCTAAATTGATAGATTAGAATTTCCTTAAATTTCCTTATGGGATAAAATAAAACCATGCGACCGATGAAATAACAAATGACAACATTTCTGCCTTACTAACCACCCTTTTATTTTTATATTTTTGTATAGGTGATCACCTTACCCAAGAAACCTTATGTTTCTGTAATATGACTGTATCTGTGCTTGGTTCCAATCTTTCCCGTTCATTTCTCCTTCCTAAAGAAGCCTAAACATCTCGTGCAAACATATGACAACTCGTTCTCCTTATAAATAAGGAAAGAACAGAGCACAGAAAATGATACCACTGTGGAATTAAGCCTATCATCCTTTCAAAAAGAATCGGTCACAATTTGCTTTGTTGGAGCAATCTGTCCCTTGTTACCGATTTATATTGCTCTTTGGGACTGTGTTAGAAAAACATTATTATTATTAGCAGTAGTAATACTTGGCAGCAGTTCAGCACATTTCATCAAAGCCTCTAAAAGCTTAGCCATCAATCAAAGTTGCCTTGGTGTGCTCCTGGGAGGAGGGGGTATTATTTCTGTTTGGAACAGAGGTTAAGTGACTTGCCCAAGGCCTTGAAGCCGGTGAGAGTCGGAGCTGGGAATTAAACCCCGGAGACTTGACACCCAGCATCTCGCTCTCCTTCCTGGAGGACACTCCCCCGCCTGTGTGAAAGATGTAGGGATAAATAAAGCATCTGATAGAAAGATGTCCCGCTCCCCAGCATGTGTTCTTACGTTCGGGCTCTTTCTTTTGGCATTAAATTGAAAAAGCACAAGCAGTTTCTCTCGGAACTTGAGCTGGTAGCTTTCAGTTTTGGCAGCCGTTGCGTTCATTCCTTCACCAGATATTTATCTAATGCTGCCACGCGTTAGACAGCAACTCCGTTGCAGTGGATGCGGCCGCGGCCCGCAGCGAGTTTTCGGTCCAGTGGGAAAGGCTAACAAACAGCCCACGGTAACACTCAGCGATGCTGCTTAGTGTGTGTTACTGAGTTGCGGTCCACATTTGAAATCTCCATCTCTTGCTTTAGCCAGACGTTATAGATTTTAACGAAGTGATACCTGTACCATAGCAATCTAATGCCACGTATTACACGTATACGCATACCTAAAGATCGGATTTGGTCCTTTGATTTTGTCCTTTGATTTTAAGTAAAGTGTAAATAGGTGGTAATCACTCTATATCAGTTCTTTTGATTTTAAGTAAAGTATAAATAGGTGGTAATCACTCTATATCAGTTTTTAGAAGTCGGTAGAGGAATTTTAGAAATTTTAGAATTAGACCGTGACTCCCGAGGGGCAGAAACACACATAGTTCACTGTTTTAAGAATAAGTTGTGAAAAGCGGTACGACCACTTTAAAAAATGGTCTGGCGACTCTTGACAAAGTGAATCATATGCTTACCGCGAGACCATGCAGTTTTACTGCTAGGTGTTAGCACAAGAGAAGAGAACACGTAGTCACAAAATCTCACACCCACAAGTTCACGGGAGGTTGATTCATAATAGCCCCAGCCGGAAACAAGCCAAATCCATCACGAGGTAAACATGTAAACTGTTTTCCGCTCACGCAGTGAATGGAATACTACCCAGCAATGTGCAAGAACAAACTCACACGATAACACGACTGGGTTTTTCAAGCATTGTCCTGAGTGAAAGACGCCACACAGAAAAGACGCCCTGCTGTGTCACTCCATTTCTGTGACCTTCTAGAGGAGCAAACCTAATGATAGAAATCAGAGCAACAGTTGGCTAGGGCGAGGGGCTGATGTCGACTCCAGGTGGGCACGAGGGGACTTTATGAATTGTTCCGTATCGTCCATGGGGCTCCGCATTTGTCAAGTTCATCAAATTGCACCCTTGGAATGTGTACATACATTGTCTCTGATACGAAATTGATCTTACTTTCATGAAATTCTGTTGCAAATGTAAGCATTCAGGAAATAGAAATGTTTTGCAGCAATAACCGAACATTTCTAATATTAAAATGACACTATAATGCTTCCTGCCATCAGATGAATTCAGATTTATTACGGTTGGTGATTGTCTCCTGCCTTCTGCCCTGTTTCCGATCTCAGGGTAGGAAGGAGTGGGCTAAAGTTTTACATTTGTTATATTCCCTTTTATAAGTGGATCTGAGAGAGAGTGTAACTGTCTCGTGGCGACATATGGGACTTCTCAGTTCAGTGCAGTGGTTTACTCTATAATTGTCACCACCATTATTCTCCTGCTTTATTTTTTGATGTAACAGACGAACCCGAAACTATTTTTATTAAGCCTCGTTTAATGCAGCTCCTTCATTGACATGATTGCATTTTATGGACCCCACTCATAGTTTTTTTTTTTAAGGCATTTACTATACTCTCCTTCATCGAGCTAGAGTAAAATTAATCTCAGTCAATTTAGGGTTCCCCTCTTCCCTGGCGATGTGAACCCTAAATGCTGGGCAGTTTAATTAAGCATCGCCAAAGTGCGGGGAAAGGGCAGCTGCGGGCGCCCGGCGAGATGTGCTCTTTCCCGCTGTCTTCAGCTGCCCCCGGCTCGCCTCTCCCCCGCTGGCGTGGGAACGCACGGGACCACCGTGCATTAGCATCTCCCAGATATTCTTTGGCCATGTCGGATTTATTCCACTGTTCTTACGTAACGCCGAGGGCCTGGTCGGTTCTGCGAGGCCATGTCCATTCCGTATGCCGAGACCTGTGTTGTAAATCGAATACCTGGAGGAGCTGGATGGGTAAATAGACAGCCAAGATGGCCGGGTAGTAGGGCCTGTGATGACTGGAGAACAAGCCGTCCCTTTGGAAGCGGGGACCATTCTCTGGCTCCAGCGGATAGCTTCTCTGTGCCCGTGTGGACCGATGTTCACAAATCGTCTGGTTTTCAAAAAAGCGGAAATGAGGTTCTACGTGACATTTCCTAGGAGCAGGCTGTATCTGGCCTGTGGATGGCTGTATTCGTTTTCCATTGCTGTCATAATATGTAATCTCAAATCTAGTAGCTTAAAACAATGCAGATTTATTATGTCAGGGTTTAGTAGGTCGCGGGTCTGACACGGATCTCGCTGGGCTGGAATCGACGTGTGACAGGCCGTGTTTCTTTCTGAAGATTCTCGGGAAGGTTCTGCTTCCTTGCTTTTCCCACTTCTAGAGGTCACCCATCTTCCTTGGCTCATGGCCCTCTCCCCCAATCTTTAAAGCCAGCGATGTCCCTGTCCCCGTATCAGCCGTCCAGCTCTCTCTGAGCACAGCTGGGAAAGGTTATCCTATTTGCAGGATTCCAGTGATTAGAAGCGACTCCTGTGGATAATTCAGGATAATCGCCTCATCTCCAGGCCCTTTGCTTTAATCACACCTGGAAGTTCTCTTTTGCCATGTAAATGAACGTATTGACAGATTCCGGGGATTAGGATTTGGGACAACTTTGGGGAGGGGGTTAACTCTGCCTACCACAGGTGCCCCTTGTGACTTCTGACCTAGATAGCCTCTGAAGTCGTTTTACTCTGAAATTCCTTCTCCTCCCTAGACGAGAGCTACGGGCCGCCTCTGCTTTCTCTTCTGGTTTATCAAGATGTTGTCACGCTTGTCCAAGTGAAGGTGCAGCGGTGGGTGCTGTAAAGGCTCGGGGTTCCCTCAGCCCTTCTCAGCACCCTGCAGGTGCTCAGAGAAGCCCCTGGCTTTGTTGCTGACTGTCTTCTGAATCTGGGGAGGATGTGGTCTCAGGGAGCAGAGCGAAGGGCTGACTCTGGCCTCGCCAGAGTGAGCTAAATCTTAGTAACCTCAGAGCCAGGCTTTTACAAGCTCATGTCAAAATCACAATTCGCTTTTGCCTCGAGGCTATGGGTGCTGTAGGGCAGCCTGGGTTGCCTGTCTGAATGAAAAGGCCGCCAGGCCTTCTACTAAGCTCCAGAGATGCAGAAGCGAACACCGGGGACCCAACCTTCAAGAAGTTCACATTCCGGTGGTGGCATCGCTGGAAACAGGATAATTCACAGGTAATGAGAGTACGGACAAGGCATGCTCGGGAGAAACCGCCATGGTCTCGGCTGGCTTCACAAGGTCACGATGACTGGTGACATTCTCTAGGTCAAGCACAGGGCATGATCCTCACCGAGTTCTAAGGTTTTTGGAGCACAGTTGTAAGTAAAATCTCTCTAGGCTTAAACCTTCTCTAAGTAATGTCCTTCCAAACCCCTCACCCCCAGCATCCTCACCTCTGTTTTATTTGGCTTGAAACTCGGCCAGCAGGCTTTCGTGTGAGTCCTCAGCTCAGCCAGGCACTGAGCAAGCTCTAATGCTCGCCGTCAGAGCAGACGGAACAAAGACACAGTGCAGAGCCCCTCTAGCGTTCTGATGATATGCCAACATTTGCATTAAGAAATCATAAATAGTTCGAATCAAAATTCAGAAGTTCCTTGTGCCCAGCCTGATTTTCACAGGAATACCCAAAGAAATTTGGGAGAGGTATTTTACAGAGTCAGTGGGAAAGATGGCTTGATCTCGGCTGGAAGGAAGAGTTGAAATAAAAACTCTGAACTAACATAGTTCATGACTTTCTGGGGCATTTTTTTTTTTTTGGCAGGGGGGAGGTGTATACGATCCCCTATAATGGAATTTGACTCTTTTTAAAGGGACTTCCAAAAAATTGGTATTCTTCCCTGTGCACACTAGAAAGTGTCCTCTTTTTTCTCCTTTGGACGTCAAAAGGAAGAAGTAAAACAGAATGTCAAGATATCCTAGTTAAAACGCTCGACGTCAGATTTAGCGTCATGGCTGCTGTGTCAAAAGAGTGTGGTACCCGGGAACAGCAGAACGGGAGGGAGGAAGCCTTTCCGCCCCCCTCCACCTTGTTTGAGCACAGCGCTTTCCTTAGCTCGAATTTCCCTGATTGACAGCAATCCTGGCAGTGGGGAGACGTTTACAGGTGTCATTCATGACAAGCGGTGGAAACTTTCAGGTGTGTGTGTGTGTGTGTGTGTTTATAAGAGACTCATAGCGGGTGAGTTTCCCCAGATGACATTCATAGAACTTCAAATGGAAATCTAACACGCGCCATGACATCTGTGTGCGGAAGCAGTTTCACAAATTTTTTGAAACTAAGTGGGTGGTGGTTTATCGCCCGGAAACATGACAAAGATGAGAGGCCGTCCCCAGGTTTTGGAGCTCCCCGTTTCGTCTTTGGGGTCCTCCATGCTGGTGGTGCTAGGTCTGTATTAAACCCTGCATGGCCAATGAGATTGTGTTAGAAACAAGACAGAAATGATATGCTTAAACTCTAGATTACATTAACGTTACCATACAAGGAAAATCAAATTTTCATTGTCTTTGAGGAGTAAAGAAGAAAAAAAATCTATTTATACCAGACACATCTGAAAATTAAGTTACTTCACATAAAATATGAATTACTTGAGTCCCAGGAGAAAACCATTACATTTAAGCAGATACGACGACAGTTTTGACTGCAACAGAAATGAAATAAACTCAGGAACTGACTGGGTCGTTACACAAGGTGGGGCTGCTAAGCAGATCCCCTATAATGCGGGTAGAGGGCCGCTCTGTTTCTGTGAGGCCAACAAGTTTTTAGTGCAGAAAATCTGGTGATAAAGGGAAAGAATAAGACAATGGGAAAGAAGCATCCAGTGACACCTTTGCTGAGCCCCGGTCCTCACTGCCGAAGTCCGATTCTGATGGCTTCTGTCATTGCAGAAGGTTCGAAGCCTGAGAATTCGACGAGGAAATCAGACTAAAACCTTGAACCCTCACGTAAACTACTTGCAGGTGTGTCAGCCCAGAGACTAGGATGGGAAGCAACCAGCCACAGCAGCACATTCCAAATTGGCTATAAATCTCGGATCGGAAGCGTGAGACTCGCCATTTGGCCGGTGTACGGGGATCAGCTTTAGAACTAGGAGTATCGTGTCGGGAGAACATCTTTCCTTAATTCTCCCAGCTTTTTTGAAGAGCTTCAGCAGAGAATGGGTGCCCCAGGAAAAGGCCTATTACTGGAGGAAAGGCTTGTTTTCTTTCCTGCTTTATTACCGAAAGTGTCGAAACTATGGGCAGCCTCGCTGAAGGAAAGAGAGTTCTCTTCCGAATATGCAGGTGGGGCCGGAGCTCGTGGACCGCAACTGTTTCTTTAGCCGCAGGCAAGTCCTTCAGCCTTTGTCACTTAATTTTATCTTCCTACACTGCTCAGTGAAAAACTCTACAGCTTCCCTCCACGGAATTGCTAATAGCCTAGGGACACTCATGCCATCTTCAGGGGTCAGCTCATACTGAGGGACAGAGCAAGTGTCTGTACACTGCCAAGAATGAGCAGGCAACGCTTTAGGTGCCAGTCTTAATCCTAGAGGCATTGTCTTCACGGCCCCAGGGCATTTTGCAGCCCGCGTGCTGGTGTGCTTGCAGATGCAAGTTTTGAACTGGGATAGCACTTCCCACCTGAGTTCTCATCAGATGTTGGAAGTTCTTTCTACACGTAAATATGCCCTGAGAGTCAGCTGAGCCAGTTACATTTTATTCATATTTTTCCTCATTGAAATAAATTTTGAGAACAAACACTATGGTGGATAGCGTACGTGGTAATGGGATTAAAAAAGAGACTATATCGCCTGATCTTCGAAGAGGAAACAATCTAATGGAAGAAGCAGATGTAGAAACAAAGGTTACCATGTAACGTGATCCGAGCTGTTAGGGGTCACATGAAGCACTTTCCAAGGACAGCCGGGAGTGACAGGCTCGCTCTCAGGATCACCCAGAGCAACTTCCGGTCCTGCGAGCTTCATTTGTAGTAAGTGCCCTGTACCATTCTTTATTTTTTTAACCGTATTGTTACTGTACCATATGTATATATATATATGGTACAGTAACAATACGGTTAAAAAGTACCAAATACCAAGTGTTCAAATCCCTTTTGGCACAAGTACCAAAAGGTATTTGAACACTTTCATCAATTAATTTTTGACAGTAGGTATTTGTATGTGTCTATATATATATATATATATATAGAGAGAGAGAGAGAGAGACACACACACACACACACATATATTCATATACATATAAAATAGCCTATTACTATTTATATTGTAGCTTTCTGAGCTACAAACCTGTACAGCATGTTACTATACTGAATACTACAGGCAACTGTAACACGATGCTAAGTATTTGTGTATCTAAATATAACTAAACATAAAAAGAGAAAAGGGATGTAGACTGCCCAAAAGGAGATCCTGCTCTTTTGCCAACCTCTCTGGATAAGGAGTTTTATTTATTTAGGAAGAATATGGCATTATTATCAGAACTAAATTTTATGTCATTATAGTTTATTTGTATTTAATTTTGCCTCCTTCTCTTAGGTTAAATTCGATTTCTTTTTTGCTCTCTCTATAACTTCCCAGTGATAAATACCCCAAGTTCAGGTATCAGTATAACAAGATATAGGGTCTTGATCATCTCACATGACATTGAACCTGGTAGGCATCATGAGAATGAGAAAAACAGTCAAGTAGTGCCTCTTATTGGGCACTGGCAGTCATTAGATCTGTTTCAGTCTGGGAGGAGGTTATCTCTTAAGACCAAGGGTGCTACCTGGGGTCAGGGATCCAGGCTGAACACCCTATGTGGACCACTTTCTTACCAATATTCGTAATTTCTTTGCTCAATATTTCTTTTGCAAATGTAGCTCGGGCCTGGATTAATTTAACTATCTGCTTGTATTTTAGCAGTATCCCTGCTATTGTAGTAGCAGGACGTTATTTATCCTCTTGCTTTCTCTCACTTCCCCACAGATTCTTAAGGTCTAGCTACACGAAATGTTTACTGTTCTTCAGTGACACATATTCACGCAGTCTCCCCCAAAGGCAGATCCACGCATGTCCTCCTGGAAGCAGGCCGGTCTCCCAAGCCTGCATACGTGCTCACCAGATATATTCTTCTTAGTATAGAGCTTAGTACAATGTATAAACACATGTTTATCTTCCTCTCTAACTACATTGTAAATTTATGCGGCCAGGATCCAAATCAGTGTTATTTACCTTTGTGTCTCAGAACCGAACACCGAACCTCACTCATACTGAATATTCTATAAATACACACTGAAAAAAATGGATACTCATGAACTTTAATTTTCCTTTTATTAATGATTAAGTGAAAAGGGCTGAGAAAAGAAATAGAATCTTAGTAGAGCTCAATCAATGCCTTGTATCCTGCTTAAGAGTTTTCTTAATCAGCACCCATAGGGTCTGATGTTATTTTTATTTTTGTACCAGTTAAGTACAAAGTTAAGTAAGGAATAAGACCAGATGGAGAGTACAATGTATTCTGGAGGTTTCTCTTAACCTCCCACTAGGCAGTTAATAAGTTGAGGCAGGGACCATGGTAGTAAGGAAAGAATAAAGTATCTTCTGAACAATGGCTCTGCTTAAATATTTCTTTAATAAATGCCATAGCATTTGGGAATTCATTAAAGGGAAGAACACTCTTTTCTATAAGTTAACTGCGGCTTCAGAAGTAGAAGAGGTAATTAAGAGATTCTTTGCACAGACCCCAACTTTCTCAGCAGCAGACTAATAGCTATGATTCTCCTTAAAAGGACTTTCCTAATAACCTGTAAGCTTTCCTAATCCCTGGTTCAGGTCTGTTTTCTGTCTGTGAATAAAAATAGAATAGTTCTAGAACCCAACTCTAAAGTGGTTAAAATTTAGCATCTCCTTTAAAAGAGAAGATAGATTGGTTAATGAGTATCTTCACTTGCTGAGTTTCTACGTCTTACCTATTCAGGGCTCCAGTTCACGACTGAAATGTCTAGCCATGCGTATGCATAATGTTTACCTTAAAATTAGGATGCATTTTAAAAAAGTTAGACAATTTCATAAAAAGATAATTTGCTAACTTGTATTTGAAAAAAATACTTGGGATCGATAGAGTAGATTTTAAAAGTAAATAAATAACATCTGAAAAAAAAAATAGACTCCAGCCTTATGAGGTCCTCTCAATATTGGGAAAATAGTCTGAATATATTCAGTTGCAACACTATTAGCATTACAGGACTCTGTAGAATGTCCTAGATATAGAAAACAAAACACAGAGGTTACATAATTGTCTGGATACAAGAAGTGAAGCATTCGTGATTAACTCACATTTCTCACAGATAATTAATCTTAAGATAAAAGTTTAAAATGTTTATAAACTAATTTAATAATAGCAAAGCAAAGGAGAAAATTGAATTATGCAAATGATCCAAGCTCCCATAGAATTTCCTCCTATAACATCTAAATTATTGGGCACAAGTATTTGTCCTTGGGTTTTGCCTGATAATCTCTTCAGGCCTTCATTCTGTGCAATTATATATATATATCTACATGTCTCTAATACTATTAATATTAATGTAGAATGGGTATTAAAAAATTATATAACAGCATCAAGAAACCGTATGCTATAGCACAGTAAGAGAAGAAATTATATATATATAAACAATCGAACTTGTTCAAACATTAGTGTTTTCCCTCTATTACAAGATCTTCATGACAAAACAAGAGTCTCATCGAAGAATGTCCATGTTTTCATTTCAAACAAAAGTTTTAGGTGAACTGTATGTTAAAATCAAATTTTAAATTTGGCACAAGTACCAAAAGGTATTTGAACACTTTCATCAATTAATTTTTGACAGTAGGTATTTGTATGTGTCTATGAGTGTACAAATGGAAAGCTTTATTCAACAAACTCTTGATTGCAAAACATATATTTGGCTAAGAACTTGTACCCCAAATTTTGAAAGAACTCTTATATTTGATATCAAAAAGACAAACAAAAGGAAAGAAAGAAATACTAGCACTTCGAAAAAAGAAGATATACAAATAACCACTAAGTACATGAAAAGATGTTCAACATCTTCGGTCATCAGAGAAATGCAAACTAAATCTACAATGAAATAACACATCCACTAGGAAGGTGAAATTAAAATTAATGACTGTTGATAAGGATGAGATCAAATGGTAATCTCATATATTTGGTGGAATCTCATATATAAGCTGGGAGAAGTTCAAAATCCTAAAGTCGCTTTGGATAACAGAAGGTACTTGGGTCTCTGATGTCTTATGAGACCCCCAAAGCAACCTCATGATACCTCTGGATTTTTTTTCAAATGAGAGAGAAGTAAACTTGCTACTATCAGCCTATTCTCACCAAAAATCTATTTTCGGTATAATAGCCACTTACTCCTTAAAGGGAAAATTATAGTCTTTTTTTGTCGTAGTCATTAATAGTTGTCTTAAAATCTATGTTGTTGTTTATTGGGATTGGCATTTTTGATTAGTATGATAGCTTTGTTATTAATATCTTTGGCTATGCTTATTTTCATTCTTTCTTTAACCTTCGAAACGATCATAGATTTTGTCATAAATTCTCAGGAATACTCTTATCACCATGTTGCAGATGAGGGAAGAAAGACTCAAAGAGGCAAAGTGATTCGTCCAAGACACAGCATCTGGTAAAAGGCAGAGAAGACATTTGGATCCAGAACCCTCTGAGTCTCGGTACTTGCTCCGCTGCCTCGGAGAGCCCACGACTTGTCAGGTACTGTGGAAAGTACTGTTTTATTACTATTTATGAATATCATATATTATGTAATTTTTTGTTTAATAATTTTCTTACCATTTTTTTTTTTTTTTTGCTTCGCTCCAGTTTTCCTTTAATCTGTGTAATGAGATTCATCTCTTGAGGGCCTGGAGTGATAGAGACAGTCAGAGATTCTACGAAAAGGCAGGACTGGTCCTTTTTTTAGACCAGAACAGCTTGGAATAATCACATTGTTGTCAAGATGTTTACTATTTCATGCAGGAAGAACCAATGAGCCATTCATGTCTTATAAAATGAAATATAAGCAAAATATGAGTGGAAAGCTCTAATTATTATCTAATTTGTGATTCAGTGATTTAAGGTCAATATTTACTAACTATTAAAATCTCTGTCCTTTTTCTTCAGTTAGATGTGCCACAGATAATGAAACTAGTGTAGTTTCTCGATTTTTCCTCTTTTTAAAAATTTGTTATGATTAAATGATATTCTCACACACGGGGAGTCTCTAGACAAAACATTAAAATGTATGTGCCATGAGGTCACTGGCCTGCATTTAGTGACTTGAAAATATAAGAAGCATACAGAAATGGAATAAAGAACAGATAAGACAGATTCTCGGAGACTGAACTTTTAAATCTTACCATTATTGCAGATAGACACTTACTTACTAGATGTAAGTGATTACCAATTTCTGCCAGGGACGTAGTAATAAACACTGACTTCACTTGTCAATGATCTGCTCTGTTCACGTTAAAAGTGAATACCCACAACTCACATTCTTCCACACATCTGATCAAGAATTTCCAAGAAATTTTCAGCACCACCCAAAGAACATATATATATATGTATGTATGTATGTTATTCTCAATCTTTGGCTTCAACAGAGTATTTTACAAAGTATTATTCATGTTATTCTGTTTTAGAGATTTCAAATAGGCATCTCCTTTTGCATATAATTTTTCTGTTGGAGGAAGGAGTCAAAAAATAGAATTAGAAATAGAGAAGAAAACGTATTAAGACCAGAGTTTGAAAACCGTGAAAAGAGATTGAGGTGACAAGAGAATATTTTAAGCAGACATTATTAATTTCGAAATATATTTTCCTAGACTTAGCTTGACATACAGGCAGTGCCTCCACAGTTGGAAAATTCCTATTTGTCTGAAAAAAATGACATAACAGAAGATACACAAAGCTTAAAACTATTTAAGCTTTAAACTATTTTGTTATTGAAAATGTTAAAAAATGATTACCTTTCTGAGTTATTCTGGAACGAAACTGATCTAGAATGAAGGTTATGACTTCTGGAAAATTAATCTGGTTAGATTTTTTTATATTTTTAGTTTACGATAATTTCAAATTTTGGTGACAGCCACATTAAAAATCAGTACAGAAAACTGCTTTTTGCTCATGAACAAAACAAAGAAAAAGATATCACTTATCTCTGTTGGAGGAAGATATCACTTCCTCCAACAGAAAAGTTATATGCAAAGATATGACCTTATCTTCATTATCTTATGGGCAGAATGAAAAGCATAACTTTTCTTTTGGAAGTAATTATCCTACACTGTAGCCCAAGAAGTTTTGAATTAAGTCGAAAAATGTTAAATGAATAGAAATTACTCCAAATTGTAAACAACATGTTTTTCCACAGGAAGAAAATAACAGTTGACAGAGTCACCAACATGCAATCCCAGTATTATATCATAAATACAGTGTCCCTAGATACTAAGGGACTATAAGTAAGATAAGCTCTCTATCTTTATGGAACTTTCAGTGGGGGGAGACATATAGAGCATAAATAAGTGTAAGTCAAAATAGAACAAATTCCCAGACTCCTTTGCAGTTGCAACCCCCTCCATGCCGGCCGGCACCCCTCTTCCCCCGGAAGTAAAAACAAACTCACACCTTAAAGATTTTTTCTATGTCGATGTTCTCCAAGGATGGATTGTCGGTTCTTTGCCCCTCTTACGCTCCATATTTTCTTCAGGCTAGTGAGTCTCAAATTTACATCAACACAAATTTCCTTGATCTTAAGTAAACCTTAAACACACACTTCCCAAAACTGAAAGGATTTTCTCTCCAGACCCGGCCTTCTTCCAGAGCTGCTTACTGTCTTGGTGGGACGGTACTGCCGCTCATTACGCACAGTCCTGAAACACTGATATCTCCCTCTCTCGCCCTCCACATCAAACCGTTGCCATGTCCGGATGGCTTTATGATGGAAGCGTTTCTCAAATCTGTACACTTCTCTTTATCACCACTGACACCACCGTGACTCAAGCCACCAATGTGCGATAGTCTGGGAACGGGTTAATCTGCAGCCACTTTTGTGAGCCTCAGGTAACTCCCCACGCTACAACCAGAAAGTTCTTTACAAGACCATGTCACCTCTCCTGCTTAAAACTCATCAGATGTTTTCCATTTCTCGTTGAACAAAGACAAAATCTGGATACTTCCTGTCACAGGTCCTCTCTCATCATTCGGACCTTTCTTTTTGCCCTTCGGCCTCTCTGGCTTTCTTTCATCTCCTTAAATAAGCCAAGGTCACTCCTGCCACAAAGTTTCTGCATCCTCGGCCCCCTCTTTATCTAGAAAATTCCTCCTGGTCCTTCAGATCGCAGTTTGCCTGACAATTCCTCAGAAAATCACATCCCAATCACACAGAAAAAAATCTACTTATGCGTCCTCATAAAACATTTCCTGTTCTTGCAGAGATCTTTCTTAGTTCATGTCAGTTCTACCTCCTATCTTAGGGTCATTATTTGATATCTGTCTTCCCCACTAATCTAAGCTCCATGAAAGCAGAAATTCTCACAGGACAGAGCAGAGGACCCGGTTCATACTAGCTTCTGACAAACATTAGCTGGATGAATGAATAAATGGGAAATGGAGGAAAACATAGATGAATGAGGAGAGGAATAATCATGATGAATTAAAAGTAGAGGGAGAGTTTATTTAATTTTGAGAGTAAGATCAGGTTAGCTTTCTTGAGGTAATAGCTTTTGAGTTGAATGTAACAGATTGAGAAATAGGGGAAAGCTTTTGTAGGTTAAGGGGAGAAAAGATTTAAAAAGTGAAAATGTATAAAAGTTGTTAGATGTTTTTGGTATGATAACTTAGCCTGAGTGGCTAGAGTAGGAAGTCTGCGAGGCATAGAAAGGGCATATAAGGACACATAAGAATTTATTTGGTAGGTGGTAGGAAACCCATGAAGATTTGGAGGAGAGAAGTGTCTTTATCTGACCTGTTAAAAGATAAGTTGAATTTGAAGGATGAACTAGAGTCAAGAAGTTGGAAAGAGAAAAACTCGTTGAGAGGCTACTCAGGAGAGAGAATGGACAGCTCAGCTAGGGCAGGGAAAGCAGACTTGGAAAGGAGAAAAGGGCTAAATACATTTCAGAGGATGAACCAACAGTTCCGGGTAACCATTTGAACGAGGGAGGGTAAAAATGATGAAATCAAAGGTGATCTCGATTTCTCGAACTTGTGTGACTAGGTAGATGGTACGTATCTAGAACCATAGGCGAAGGACAAGGATTAGGAAGAATAATCTCTATGAAATGAATTCAAATGGGAATAAATGAAAATCCGATAAAGTAGCATTGCATTACTGTGGAGATGATTGGCAGTTAATAATTGCGATCCAGCCCTTGGAGGCCAGGAAAGGAACCCTTGCCCTAGAACCTACAATTTAGAGGGCTCAACTTTGTCCCTGTTCTGGATACGCTTCCTCTTGGAGGGGAGAAGGAATCCACAGGTCCAAGAGGGATGTGCCCTGGAGTCAACTACCTATTGCTAGATCTGCTCTGGGTCCCTGAGACCCTGGATATCATGCCCAAATGGCCCCAAGTCCACTTCTGGGATCGGTGCAGTTCGCTTCATTGGTCCATCTTCTGATGTGCCTCCCTTAGGCCCAAAGGACAGCCATCCGCAAGGGCTTCGATGCAGCCTGCACCTGAGGCTTGGGGTTCCACCTATCAGGGTTCTACATATCCACACATGAGGCCCCACGCGGTGCTGGATAGAGACAGAGGGGAAGGAGAAAGGGAGAGGAGACGGATCTGGGATGGTTCTCCCTTCTGTTATGCTCTCGGAAGAAAATCTGAGCAATTTAAATTTGAACCCAGCCTTTCAGATATTTATTGATGCGTATTTGTCAGGTGAGAAGAATCGACTATATTTAACATGGGGCATCTGTTAAGGTACCAGGCCTGGAGACAGAGACTCAAGAGTAATCAGCATAGAGGTGTTCACCGACACTGTAGATACGGGGGAGGGGGTCTCCTCTGGACCAAGAGCTGACGGAGAAGTCATGGAGGACTGGACGTGGGACAGGCAGAGAGAGAGAGAGGACTCAGCCAATGGGACACAGAGAACTCATAAGTGTGGCGTGCTGCTCAGGTGAGCAGTCGGTGAGACCGTACACTCATGAAAGCCAGGGGAGACTTTCGAAATTAGCAGAATTATTAATAGTATCTTTTCATAGAGAGGTCAGGCTACGAGAGAACTGAGACGTGACCGATAGATCCTAAATGATCTGTTAGATAATTGTCACCATCATATTTTATGGGCGGTCAGAAGGGCTTAACGGTGAGATATGAGAAAGTACAGTTTGTAAGTAATGAATATTTTCCTAAAAAATTTAGTAGTGATGGAAAGAAATAAATGGACCAGTTTGTATTAGAATTATAGCCAATGGCACAGGAGACATGAAAGATGCAGGGGAGAGCAGGTAACTAATGGAGAGAGTATCACAACACCTGGGAAGCAGCAGTGTCCGTAAAGGGGGTTAAAGTGGGGAGCAGAGTTTGCCTAAAACGTAGGCACCACCATTATAAGTATGTTTGAAAGGGAATAAGCGGTAAACATTGAGAGAACTTGCACCTGGCGACCCTGATCCTTTTCCGTGACATACACACCTTGGAGATGCTCCAGACCCCGAGATAAAGCAGATATCGTAATAAAGTCATGCATTTTTTTTTATTTCCCTGTGCATATGAAAATTACATTTATACTACTCTGTAGTCTATTAAGTATGTAATAGCATCATGTCTATAAAAGTACCTTCCCTGATTTAAAAAATAGTTATTGCTAAAAACAATAACCATCATCTGAGCTTTTACTAAGCCGTAATCTTTTTTTTCCTGGTGGAGGGTCTCGCCTTGATGTCGATGGCTGCTGGCTGATCGGGGTGGGGGTTGCTGAAGGCTGGGGTGGCTGTGGCCATTTCTTAAAATAAGACAACAAAGAAGTTTGCGGCATTGGTTGACTCTTCCTTTCAAGAACGATTTCTCTGTAGCAATTGATGTTGGTTGGTAGCATTTTAACCAAAGGAGAACTTCTTCCGAACTCTGCCACTGCTTTATCAACTGAGTAATTTACATAATATTCTAAATCCATTGTTGTTATCACAATAGTCTTCACGGCATCTTCACCAGGAGTACCTTCCATCTCAAAAAACTATGTTGTTTGCTCATCCATAAGGAGCAACGCCTCATCCATTAAAGTTTTATCACAAGATTGCAGCAACTGTCACACCTTCAGGCTCCGCTTTGAATTCTAGTTCTCCTGCTATTTCCACCACATCTGGCAGTCGCTTCCTCCACTGAGGTCTTGAACCCCTCAAAACCATCCACGAGGGGCGAAATCAACTTCTTCCAAACTCCTGTTATTGTTGATATTTTGACCTCGTCCCATGAATCATGAATGTTCTTAATGACATCTAGAATGGTGAATCCTTTTCAGAAGGTTTTTGATGGACTTTGCCCAGATCTATCAGAGGAATCACTAAAATGGGGTTCATTTCCCCAAAATAAAAAAAAAATTAAAAGAAAATGACTCACCTCTCGGCTTCCAATCTGCTCCTTAAATCTAGAAAGATCTAAAAACGACTTAGTCCTAGCTGTGGAGCATACACAGCTCAAATGTCAGTCTTGAAAACTGCATCAGAAAAAGAAAAGAAAACTTAAAAACGGCCTCTTGCACCTTCCTTGATTTCATAGCAGAGATGCGTGTCAGCCCATCCTGTTTCCATTCTAGTCCTACGGGCCCCGCTGGTCTGGGGAAATCGTTTCTGACAGAGGGATGAGAACAAATGGGAACTTGCTGCATTTTGCTGATGTGCAGGCGAGATCTTTCCCAGAATTTCCTTTTGGCAAAAGCAGGTCTCTCAATTTACATAAAAGTGACCGTGTTTTTCCTTTTACTCTACCCTTTTGATTTACATTCTTCCTTGTTGACTCACCTCTTCCTGGCGTGTTAAAAATCACTGCTCAGATTCTAGGATGACTGCGAGTCCTTTTTGGCTCTGGACGTCAGGCCATGCTTCTTTGTGACCACTCTCTCTTTCTAATCCAGCCGCGTCACACCCGCGACTGGCCCGAGGAAGGGGGCTCATTCTGGGGTGGTCCCTGCAGACCTGGGCTCTCTGCACGTCGGGGAAGTAAAACCATATGTATGGCACAAGACCTGGAAGGGTATTTTAGTGCTTAAAATGTTAAAAAAAAAATAGTATTATTTTGTTAAAGAAGTTAAAAGTATTACAGTTTTAGCATATGAGATAGTAAAATGTCATTTTTTAAGCATGGTAAATACGAATGGTTTGTGGAAGATCTACAAACGAAATAAATCCAGTAAATATTTGCACATTTAAACTAATGAAGGAAGGCAGAAAACAATAGTGAAGACCATAGGTTTTGGATCGGGATAGAAGTATCTCTGCTGTGAACACGAGTTCTGTAACATACTCACTCTTTGACCTTGGACTTAATCCTTAACGTTTCTGAGACCCAGGATTATTTTTGCCTTGTTCCGCTCTGTGAATGGGGATGACGACACCTATCTCACAAGGCAGTTGTCCTAAGGCAAGAAACAAAATACTCCCAACCGTTCGCCGTCCTGTGTGGCTGCTGGTGGCGGGGACTACGGCTTCTCACTTTGTTTCTCCTGTGCTCGACACGGCGGTCACCTGGTAGACACACAACAGACATACGCTGAATCACTGAACATGGGCAGCAGTGTGAATAATCTAGAATAACAACAGGTCATGGGATTAATGTGCTCCTAGCGGGGGAAGCTCGTATGTGGCTTTCCGTGGAATGAGATTTACATGATTCATGGATAGCCAAAACTTACAATCACAGTGCATGCCATGGGAACACACAAGTTGAGCAGAAAGCCACCCAAGATCTTGCTGAGCAATTAAGGGGTGACTGGCCTGGGATTAATAACCCTTATAAAAATAAATAGAGGTCGATAACAATGCTCGGCCCTTTGGACTCATTCTTTTTTTTTTTTTCTTTTTCCTTTTTCACAATGGAATCAATGGATCTAGGCTGTCATCATTTAATATCATACCGCATTAGAAGTTTATCTTACCTCATGAAACTCTTTTGGTATATGCAAGTATAGTGAGTATATTTGGTAGGGCAGTTTGGCAATTTGGGGGTTTTGATTTTCTTCCCCACGAAACACCTGATCCCAGAGTCTGGGTAAAAATAAAAGCTAGAATTGGGCACAGATTAATTGGAATGGTGGCTCCGCGTTATACCATCTAGTTCCCACGGTTCTTATAACAGGCTATTAACTTATTCGGAACCCTGGACTGAGAACGTCTTAGAGCTAAAACTTGGAGATCTTTTAATAAATAAAGACGGTAACTCAAAGAGTAAGGCAAACAACGTTTCCAGTGATCAGGAGAAGACTCATCTTGAGAATAATAGATGGGTTATTACTAGTATTAGTTTCAATGTACTTTTTACAGCCAATACGGCTTGCTGTGGGTTGCATTCAACCCAAAATGACTCAATCAAATTTAAATAAAGCACTTGTTTTAAAAAAGCATATTTAAACCTTCAGCTACAAGGGCTTCTTTTAGCCTTTAATGGCTTTCTTTAGTGACGCCAGGTACACCAGGGGATACATATGAATCACTCTTAATCTGTATTAATCTATTTCTATTGCTTTTCCTTGTTTGAATAAGAAATATGATGATGGTCAGGTTTTTGAGGAACCTGATGTTTTGTTCTTATTTATTTTGCAATAGTTTAAGAAATTCATGTTATATATGATTTTTGAGTGCCTATGAGTTGGAAAGTAATTAAAGATTTGTGATGGCAAACATTTCTATACCTGATAACATAAACCTAAAGGATTTAAGAACTTAGCTTATTATTTTGTAGAAATAAATACAATAAAAAAGAGAATCAGATCATAGTTTTTTAAAAAAGAAAACAGGACAAACTTGTTTCTATCTAATTAAGTTGATCCATTAGCTACATTACAATAACTAGCACATTAAGAAAAGTGTTGATAAATAATTAAGTATAGAGGCACTCAAGATTACAATACTGCATTGTTTTAATCGAGGTGTCAACTTCAATCATGTAGATAGATGACAATGGGTTAAGAATCTGGGACAAAGCAAGCTGAAAGGGTTCAAGGGGCAGAGACGGTGGAAAGCGGAGAAGTAAGTAACAAAGAGATGACTCGGTGAAGGCATAAGACCACGTGTTGCACATTTTGAAGTCACAAGGTAGAGGAGATCTACCTAACCTCAACTGGCTTTGTGTGAGTGCAAAGGAACATTTTTTTTTTATTGCTTGAAAGTCACTTAAATAATAGGAATAGGTTAGCTTATTTTGACACCTTTCCTTGTGTGAGGAAATTTGTTTTCTATTCTGCTTAATTCTATTTTATTTTAGTTTTCAGAAATGCTGCTCGTAACCTCTGAAACTATTTAATGACCCCTAATGGGTCCTGATGTGTTGTTTGAAAATCACCCTTTCAAACAATGCTAGAGTTTGCATAAGGTAATGGGATGCTTGCCATGAAAACAGATGCACGGACTCATATTCTTAAAGACTTTGGAGCTCTGGTTCAGACTGATCACAGTTAGCTATTCCATTACCTTCTTGGGTAGCTAAAATCCTACCCCAGTCTTCTCATCGACTGCTAATAACGAAAACCAGCTCGAGAGACTTGTCTTTCAAAATGAGGCAAATACCATTGACATGCTCCATAGAAAGGACCAAAGCAACGAGATACCGATTTTGAAATGATTGTGTTTTCTTCGATCTGTGGCGGCTCAGACTGCCTTACTGGCTCTCATTTTTATACACTGTCTTCTTCAAACCAGGCTTCCCAACCTGTCACTTTTCACCCACAGCTTCCTAGCGTGGTCTGGCTGTGGCGCATCCCTAGGAGCTGTGACCTGTCAGCTGCTCTTCGTCCATGAGGCCTGAATCCTCTGGGAGAAACGCAAAATCGGTTAGGTGTTGATCTATTAATTGACTCAAATACTTAATCTTTCTCTGAGAGAGGTTTTCGCTCTCTAGATGTGTCACCGTGTAGCGAGACCTCGGCTCCCTGTGTTCGTGAGCACACGGAACTGTTTTATGAAACTTTGAAACGGTTCTCAACGAGAAGGATGTTGGTGGTCAGTGTAGCTGCCTCACCCTTTTAGTTGATTTTGATTCTTTTTTTATTTTTATTTTTAAGTACTACGTTGATCAAGAGAAGGTTTCCACCATTTTTGAAAAATATAGGCAGTCCGGATATCCTAGTGTATCCTAGGTTTAGATTCGTCATAGCCCACCCTCCTAACTGTGGGCTTCAAATTATCTTAAACCCTAAGGAGATTTTTTTTTGTTTATCCTGTTTCTATTTGAACTGTCAAGACAGTTACATGACAAGGATCCAAGTAAGCTTTTTGCTGATAAGAACTTTTATTTTTAATTTTTTTTCATTAAACTATTGTTGTATTTCAACAAAACATATTAGGAGCAAATTAAAACCAGATTCAGACCTAACTTCTTCACAGGTTAAAATCCTCTGATGTCACTTGGTTTGAGGAAAAAACAATTAGTAAATGTTTTTGCCAACATAGTTAAAAGCTGTTACGTGAAGATTCCATATTCTGTGGACTTGCAGCACAGGAAGAGAAGTGTGTTTGCAGCAAGAAAGCATATAAAAATCACAAAGTTCTATAATAAAATGAAATAGCAAGTATTGACAAAGATGTGAAGAAACGGGCCCCTCAGATACTTCTGGTAGACTGTTAAACGGTGCAGCCACTTCGGAAAACTGTCTAACAGTTTCTCAAATGTTAAATACAGAGATACAATATGACACAGTAACGCTACACCTGGTTTATACTGAAGAACGTGAAAACATATGTTCACCCAAAAACTTGTACACAAGTGTTCCAGCAGCATTATTCATAATGGCTAAAACATAGAAACAACCTAAATGTTCACCAACCGATGATGGAATTAATAAAATTGGTATAGCCATTCCTGGATATTATTTAGGAATAAAAATAATATCCTAAATAAATGAAGTTAACATGAAATGAAAGCAAAATCTTTCATTTAATGCTGTGAAATGGATGAACATTCAAAATATTTGCTAAGTGAAAGAAACCTGTTGCAAAAAACCGCACATTATATGATTCTATCTTTAAGAAATATCTAAAATAGGAAAATCTATATAGAAAAGAAGATTAGTGGTTGCCTAGGGTGGGGTGGGGTGGGGACACCCCTTGGGAGGAATTGAGGAGTGACTGCTCATGGGTACAGGTTTCTCTTAAGGGTGAGACAAAAATTCTAAAGTTCATTGTGGTGACGGTTGCACAACTGCGTGAAAAAAAAATCACAAAGTTCTAGATAACAAACTGAAGGTACAAAAAATTAGCGCTCACCTGCGATATTGCCAATTACAAGGCAAAGTTTGCTAAAAGCGGAAATGATACAGTTATGTCAACTATTCAAAAAAAAAAAACAGAAAAACAAAACCAAAAAAAACACAGAAATCACGGTAAAATTTAAAGTGCTGTTCCGCGGAGATTTATTGTAGCCATAATAACTTAATTCCTACTACTAGTTCCTACCTTGATTATAAAATGTGATTATTGTTCAAGGCCACTGACGACTGCCACAAGCTAGAAGCAAAGACGATGAGGTTATTAGAGCCACGATGGCTACTGACATTTGGGAAGAAGTAAGCAGCACGGGATTACAAAGGAGCGGGAATCCGCTGAAGTGAGCAACCAGACAAATGGACAGTGTTTCCATCATGGGGAGCAAAAGGAGGACAGAATCCAAGACTCGAGTTGATATTTTTTCTTTCCATAAAGGGGAAATCATCAAAGAGGCTTTAAAGCAACAGAGAGACCTGATTAATTTGAAATTTAGATGGTAATCCTTATTGTAAAAGATGGATCGAGTGGCCGGACTGGAGGCGAGGAAGTCCGAGATAACAGCTTAAGCTCAGGCAGGGACGTGGAAATGAAGAGTAGCAAGGAGAAAGCAGAGGTGAGCACGAGCATGCAGAAGGACCAGAGCTCGGGGGTGGCCAGCTGACTGAGAGAGAGGGCCACGCGGGCATCAAGGAACGAGCTCGAGTTTCCTTTCACGGTGATAAAATTAGGACAGTAAAGATGCAGGTTTTGGAAATAATGACAATCAGTTCAGTTTGAAATCTGTTCAGTTAAATTTTTGGTTTCAATTAGACCCAATATATGATGGTCTTTGAAACCGAGGTCAGAGTTCCACTTTGATGCAGGAGTTAGACAAGGGCTGTTGAAGAGCGAATTATGGAATAATAAGGACGGTGCTAGAGTTTAATTTATTATTTAGCTATATATAACTTTTAAGAAGGAAAAAATAGATAAGAAAAAATCCATCTTTGAGAAGCTAGTGATGCAGGCATGATGATAGCAAGAGAGAAATTCAGCAAAGGACCCCTCGGAGGGGAGATTTGACATCATGTCATGTAAGGAACACAGGTCCCCCATCCTAAATGCCATCTGTGTCTAAATAATAAGATGGTAACTTCCCCAGATAAATTAAGTCCCGCAGGTGGAAAGCTTGGCAAGGAGACCTAATAGGCAGTTATCTTCGTGAACATTATCAAAGACACCTCCTCCTATGAGTGGCTGTCTTAGCAGGTAGGTGTGGCCTGATTCTCGCTCCCATTCACCCCTCTGACCCAGATTTCCCTTGCAGTGTGGGTGCCCAAGGGAGGGTAGATAGGCCTGGTGGCCTTTGGCTAGATAAGAAAAAAGGAAGAGATCCATGTTTTGTTAGATAAAAGTTTGGGAAGGAAGATCAGACTTTTTCTAAGAGTTTACAGGGCAGAATTATGATCAGCAGACAACTATTTTGAAGTGACAGGTAAACGTTTTAAGTAACTAAAACGGCTCAAAAGCATGACCGACTTTCTTGGGAGATGGTGAATTCAGCCATTGGAAGTAATAAAATGGAATCTGGACACCTAATCGATAAATATTTTATAGAGGAAGTCTAAAGATCCTTTCAAGCCTGTGCTTTGAGGATTCCTTGCCAAATGAGTGTGATGGCCAGTAAGACTGTGATCACAGAGGAGAGCTGAGCATGGCTGGAATGGAAGAGGCAGAGCTTGGTTTGTTTATAGTAAGAGGAATATTTCCTCAAATACAAAGATTTAGGGAAGAAATGTAACAGCCCTCCAAAACACTTAATTTTTAATATATGTATAGTTGTGAGATGTTTGCTATAGTTGACTGTGATTTTACTATAGGTACCAGGTGAGTTTTATCCTAAAACTCCTACCTGAGTTGATAGATGATTTTAGTTAAAAGTTGTCATAGGTGAAATCCTGATTTTTCTTTTGCTAGATTATGAGTCTTCTTCATTTCCTAGATTTTCTAATGGACATAATTGAATAGCTAGTGTTCGTTTGTGTTTCCGAATTCAACTGGTTTTTGATTTGGTGTACATCTAGGACATCAATTTTATTTCAAAACAGAGGTCTTCAGTATGACCCGATTATAAATAAATGTACGGGTATGATGTACCTATGCTTAACTGAAATAAGAGAGTAAGAATAATAAATATCAAAGATTTTGCTTTCATTTAATGTTAACTTCATTGGCCAACTAATTTAAGGGAAATATACTTTTTTTTTTTTAAATGTAAGTTGATTAAAAATTAAGTTTTTGTTGTTGTTGTTTTGTTTTCCCAAACACTTCAGCAGGGGAGAACATAGAAAGTGGGAAAACAAGCGACTGAGGACAAAGAGGAACCCGAGCCAGCAGGTCAGTTACGCAGCAAATGTTGCTTCTGTCTCTTCACAGAATAAGTAGATCAGGAAGAGAAAAATCTGCTTTCCTGGTTCAGAAGGTTGCTGCCCATATTGGAACATATCTTACCTTCCAACTGTGGCCTTCGCTGGAGGTGAGAAACGGGTTCTAACAGATCAGAGTGTCTAAGAGTGTTTTTAGCACAGAAATTAAGAAATTAACTTATTAATTTAGTATCCTAAATTCAATAAACAGTTGGTGTACCATAAAGATGACTAGAACTGTGCATCTTTATGGTACACCAACTGTTTATTGAATTTAGGATACTATCATTGCTACTTAATTAAAAGGACTTCAAGTCAACATGCAGAAGGTAAGTCAAAATAATACTTGCTCTGCCTTATATGGCAACTTTTCACAGTTTGTTGCCGTTTGGCATGAGTATAGGCTAAAATCAGATTCAATATCTATCGCTGTGTAACAAATGACCTCTTGAAGGTGGGGCCTCGTTTGCAGGTTCGCAGAGCTGAAAACACATGAGGTATCAAAATGGTGCTGACACTTAAAGCATTCATGGCATCAACGCCTTGCTGTTTTCCTTACAGACAAGAAGAAAGCCTCTCTCCTTTCTGGCCAGGGTTTGTCCCTCAGGGCCCAGAGCAGTGTTGCACATGCCTATGACTAAGAGGAATCTTTCTGAGAACAGTTTCTGTATCTTCTGCTGGAAGCCCCTTCGTCACGGGGGGTGTGGGTTAATTTCATGTGTCAATTTGGGGCCCAGATAGTTGGAAAAACATTATTCTGGTGTTTCTGTGAGTGTGTTTTGGATGAGACCGACATTTAAATCTGAAGGCTGTGAGTAAAGCAGATTGCTCTTCCTAATGTGGGTGGGCCTCATCCAATCAGTTGAAGGCCTCAATAGGATAAAAAGACCAGCCTCCCCCGAGCAAGGGAGAATTCTCCAGCCTGCTGGCTTCAGACTGGAACTGCAGCATCGCTCTCCGGGGACTCCGGCCTGCTCACCTGCTCTGCAGATTTTGGACTTCGCAGCCTCCACAATCATGCGAGCACGGAGACACTCGACAAAATGGTGAGTTGCCTCCAGGTGGGATATCGCAAGATTTCATCATTCTACTGAGAACAGCATGCAACTTAAAACGTAAGAATTGTTTATTTCTGTAACTTTTCACTTAATATATTCGGACCACTCTTGACCATGGGTAAGCAAAACAGCTGAGGGCGCCTCTCCCGCTGGCCCTGGGAAGCATGGGTCTCCGCTTGAGATGACCAGCTCACGCTTTCTTCTCGAAATGATGCCTCACGTTCTGAGCCTGCTTGTGCCGTGCTTACGTACAGACCGGTGTTCTGACCAGCCGTTTTCCACAGCGGTTACTAGTTTTTGGGAAAACCGTGAGATCCTTATGGGCTTAAAACATGTCTTCTGATTTACCTGCCTTTTCCTCTGTGGTCTGAGCTCGCCCAGTGTCCGGTACTCTGCGGGTCCTCAATGATCATCTGCTAAATGACTGTTCATTTGACTTGGGTATTAATGGCTCATGTGTGACATCTCAAGAGTATTTTTTCTTTCTCATTTTGATGTCCTTCTTTTGTTTCACCTGCAGATGTCCTACATAGCTATCAAGACTGTACCCAAATGTCACTTTCCCTAGGAGGCTTTCTATAGGTCCCCAATGGGATAATCACTCACTTCTAGATGCTCTCCAAGCATTTATCTATTTACTCTCACCATGCTTTCCTGTGGTGGAGTGTGAGCTCTTATTTATCTTTGGATTCCTAGTGCTCCACATACTTATGTATTTGAAAATCGTTTGTCTGAAATGGAAGGAAGAGAGTGAAGCTACGTGTCATCATTCCTGTGACTTTAAGTTTTGTATAAAGGAGAAGCCAGTTTGAAAAATACTTGAAGGAAAGTGAGAAAAACGAGGCAATGTGCAATAATTGGGATAGGCAGATGGGATAGGTTTTAATTGGTGGCTCCACAGTTCATGGGCGTATCTAAGGGGCCGATTCTCCCTTTCTTTGGTGGCTTCTACTCTCTGCCTAGTGCCAGCAGGGAAGCCACTAGAGGTGGCAGCACAAGGCACGTAACTTAGCGTAGGAGAGACAACGCTCTGCCCTTAGAGATATACTACCCTCCACGGACGACAGAATTCCAGCCACCACGGCGGACTCCCGGGCAGATGTTTATACTTCTCCAAACGCACTCGGAGGCCTCTGTGTACGAACAGTCCTGCTGAGACAAGTCCACGGTCTTCCTTATGTAACTCATTAAAAGAAATATGTGGGTAACCAGAGCTGCAGTGGAAGGCGGAGGGGTAAATAAGGACCAGCTTCAGAATCTAATGGGTTATCTTGAAAATCTGTCACTTCGCCCTTGCAATACCCCATAACTTTGCAGTATTAGTAAATTCAATTATCATGCTTTCGATTCAACCTCTCAATCCAGTGAGTAAGGTGTTTTTTAAAAGACTGGACTTTAATTTCCTAGGGCTTTTAGCAGACGTTTAACCTCTTTCTTGTCAGCGTTTCTGAGAAATTTTCATTTATCATATACGGCCTTCGACCATCACTGAATCTGCAGGCATTTCTTCCTTTTTTAACTCCATATTTCATATTTAAATGCCCATTTTCCCTTAGTTGACTTTGAAACAGTGGACAAAACCACAAGTGTCAGTGGAGGTAATTTTCACAAGGATCATCCTTAGTAGCTGACAGAAAGATGGACCGTTCTGTTTTCCACAGCCCCCTACACCCTTCCTTCACCGTGGGGTTGAAAAGAGTGAAAATAAACGTTAGTAAGAAAAAACGATTTAGACTTGGGAAAATTTCGTTTCTCTTAATATTTCTAGTTTGACTTGGGGGAAAAGGAGTGAATTTATTGTCTTCCTACATCAAGTCATCTGTAGGCTTTGAATTTTATACCAGCTACCCATTCATGTGTGGGATCAACAAAAGCAAGAAAGAAACAAATGGGAGACTATTAATTAATTTTTTAAAAATTAAACTGATGAGACAACAAATGATATTCAGTCCTAGTAAAGAGACTAAGTAAGCACAGACCTTAAAAAAAAAAATCCTTATATTCCTTGCATTGGGATTGTGTGATTTGGGTTCACGATTCATGGAGATTGGAAATTACAGAACATCTGCAATGAAATTGGTTTTCTGTGGAAAACTGATGAATCACTTACTGCCAATGACTAGAAGGAAGAACACTTGTTTATACCCGTATGTAATGAATTTTTATGAGGTGAAGTTTGCTGTTTATAAAAAATACACTTTAAGCTGCTGTAGATGTAAAATAATAGAATTCAGAATTCAGAGCAATGCATTACTGCAAGACAGTCACTAGCAGAATATTATCTGCTTACAAAACACCAAAACAGGGCTATTACTTCTATAATAGAATTAAAAAAAAAAAATCTCATCTACCCAGTTGGGTTCTAGAAGAAAAAGTATTTAAAGAGACATAGCTGAAACTGACAGCTCCAAAATGGCATGTATTTTCAAAAAAGTTATTCTCTTATTGTGCTCCTGAATTCCAACTGCGTTTTCCCTCAAAGCAAGAATGCCACAGAACATTTTAAATTAAAAATGGCACCCCTAAGACACACTACGAAGACAAATTGGGGGCGCTGGCCTCTCCAAGCTGCCACGGAAATGCATGTGGGAGTCTTCTACAACGATGCTATCGGTTGCTCTGTTCAATATTGGGGGCGGCCTTCCTATCAAACCCCAAACTCTCGTTTCTCCAGCTAAGCATCTGAATTATGCCAGTCACTGTTTTTGGCAATAATGACACCAAAAGGAAAAAAAAAAAAAGAGAGAGCAAGCTAGCTATAGCCTCTGTTCTCACGGAGCTCACGATCTATTTTGCCGTTTGAGCAAGATGGTCATCTAAACTAAGGAATAACCTAGTAGGTTTGAGAAGGGGCATTAAGGAACACCACATGCAATATTGCATGGGGTTTCTTGCTTTATTTGCCCTTTGCATTTGGTCCGGCGTTAAGCCTTTTTAAAGTAATTAACCACAGTGTAGTTTTTTATAATTTTGGTTGACTGAAAAAGCACTTGAATTGGTGTGGATTTTAAAGAACAGAGGCTGTCAGAAGAGGATGCTATTTCCTGATGGGTTAGTGAGACATTTACGGGGGACCATCCTGCACCCCTCGGAACAGTAAAGCCCCTGGCTCCTCCGATTCAGAATTGTGACTATTTAGATAAAGTCTCAGCTGAAGTTCAAGTTTGCATTAAGTCTTATTGGCAACCGAAACATAAAATACCTCAGAAATGTCAGCATTTTCACGACCACATCTGGAAGAAATACAAAATCCTGGGTCAGACCTTGTGTCTTGATCTCTAGTTCAGAAAATACTGTTATCTTATAGGTTTAGGTGAACTGATAATATAAAGTATTTGTGTCAATTGCTTTGATCTGGTGTACTAGTTCTAGATATTTTAAAGTTAACTAAACTACATTTACAAATACTGTACAAGTGCTTTTTGAAGGTGTGGTTTATCTTTCTGATGCCTACATGCATCTGAGTGGTTAAAAAAATGTATCTGCTATATGGAGTCAGACTTAATATGTAATTTGAACTGTATGAAATAATTCAGACTTTTTCAATAATTGTGGTTGGCCATAAAGGCAGGCTTTATTTATTGTAATGCAAAAATAGGTGCTCTCTGGTTTTTAGCATCTTACAGCTCCCAAATTCATATACCTGAGATTTGTTTACTAACTATGCAGATGTTTTCTCTGAATTGAATTGAAACAAAATCGGCCACAAGATTTTAAAGAGACAAATAACTTGTTTTGGTGTAATTAAAAAGTATGATATGCTCGTTGTAGAAAATTTGAGAAATATAGAAAAGTATAAAGAAAAAAATCAAAGTTGAATTACCCAGAAACATTTTATTAAATATGAACACATGCCTGTTTATCTCATAGTTCAGATCATATAGTATGTAATATACTACTTCTTTTAAATATTCTATTGCGCACTTTTGCATTAAAATTATTCACATATATTTTTGCATAACATTATTTTCCATGGCATTTATATAACATTCTTGAGTCAATTAAATAGCTGTCCTACTTTGTTTATTCCCCTATTGTTGAAACATATCTTTATTACAGACAGTGCCATATTGAACACTTCGGTAATTCCATATCCAAATTCTTACCATCTCCTTGAGATAAGTTCTTAAGGTCCATAGATACAAACATTTCCACACCCATCTGCTTTTAAAATCAGCTTAACTAAGTACATTTATGTTTTATTGCCTTTGGGGATTTCGGCAAAGGAAGGAGGTGACCCCGTTGAAGACACGTTAGCCTCCTGCTACTGAGAAGGAAAGTGACCCACGTGCTGGGTTCTGGACTGCATTTCCTGCCTCGGGCAGGACCTGGTTCCACCTCGTTGGACTTGTTTTCATTGCCAAGATGACAGCTCCAGGCGGGACTCCATGAAGGCCGTTGTGCAAAATGGTGCTCACTTGGTTTTTGTAGATGACATTTTAAAACCATAAGCTTTTTCTCAAAAATTTTAGGAGAAAATAAGAGACAGCCTAGAAACCTGAAGGCATATTGTGTTGTTTCATGATTTATGTGCTCTTTGAAGGAAAAAAACAGCAGACATACAAGCGAAATACTTGCCGGCTCGCCGTGGTGAATATGCACACTACGCATTCGGTTTCTCTGCAGCGGGCCGTCGAGAGCCAGTTCTACAGACAATACAGTTGATCTGTGTGCCTAAAAAGTACGTCTGGAAGTGCTCTGTTGCTGAAAATACCTTTTCGTAATACAGTAACACTTCACTTACGAGTGCTGTTAAGAAAAATAGCTTTTTGTTAAAAGCAAATGTCCCAAATGAACCAGTTTTTGTCCTTAATTGCCGACTCATTTTGAAGGCTTCCTTGAATATATTAATGTCCCCGCCTTCTTAACCAAATGATACAGACTGATGATCTGAAATCACTTTTTAAACCACAATTACTGTTCTGTTAGTCTTCAGAGCCTGGTGTCCCTACTCTAAATGTCACCAGATTATAGTTTTCCTTTTTTAGTTCTTTTTAGTTGATACCAGGTTTTATTATTTCTTATTACTGTAAACACACCTGCTTAACCTAGTTTTCTGCCTCTCTCTTACCTGTTACTTTTAACTGGCTGGTGACAGTTCACCGGAACTCTATTCCAAGTGAAGCGGCCTGTCAACGGGGACTGGAGGGGCCAGCTCGCGAGTAGAGCTTTGCTGGCGTGTCGCCTGCCAACTATTCTCATGAGCAAGGAAAACCAAAAAAGAGAAACTATACAGAAAAACAATGGGGAGAGAGCACTAAAGGTGACACGCGTGAAGACAGCCACCCAGCTTCTCCTCCGGGGATGACCCTGCCGCCCAGCCGTGGGGAGGGGGCATCTGGACTCCGCCGAATTCTGGGCAAGAAGCTCGGACTCCAGGGGGCAGAAGGCTGGCAGGACACATGTCATCAGCTTCCGGTGACATCGTTCTGCCTGAGAACGGAGCCCACAGAGCCCGTCACGAACTGGCTCCAGAGAAAAGCTCAGAATTACAACCAGGCCACCGGATCGTAAGGTTTAAAATGACAGATCTCATCACTGTGAGACTATGATGCTGTAACACCATCTCCGAGAATAAATGCACACTCATCCCAGAGTCTCCAAAATCGTTTACTTTTAGTCTAACCTTTTTCTACGAAGGAGCAAAATGAGGGAACATTCTTAGTAGTCACCTGACAAAACTGTCCATTATTCTTGACATTAAAGGATAATGAATTAAATTAAATTAAAGAATAATGGATGCAATAATTAAGAAAAATACAGAATATATTTAGACTCACGTGGATCCCGGTGATGGGGATTTAGTCACGCCTGGCAAGGCACAGAGGACAGAGGAGCACAGGCACTCAGAGACACCCAAACGGTGTACTCAGGATGACTATTATTAAGAATTTCAACATAATACAGTTTTCCTCAGAAGAAACAATTTTACTTTCTAAACAGCATTCACTTCGGACATCTCGATGCCCGATTTCAGCGCCTGCACGCCGTGTGCCTCTGTGCCACACGCAGGACATGTAAAAGACATGTCGAATAAGAAGCTGCTCTTCACGCAGTAATAGCAGAAGACGTGCTCACACCCTACGGTGTGGGGCATGGTGGGCCACTCCCCACACAGGGAGCACTGCTTGCCTCTGGCGGCTACTGTGCTGTCGCTGTTAGGGGCACCACGAAGAGGGCTACACCACGAAGATAACCTGGCTTTCAACTTCTGGATATTGATGAGTGGTAAGAGGAAAATGAGAAACTCGGCGAAACCATGCCAGAGAAGTTCCCTGTTCATATACTCGAAGCCAACTTCACGCGCGCTCTGGGGCTTGCAGAATACTGAACGGATGCCTAGGAGACGCTCTGTCAAAGTTGCAAACTTGCCCCTTTGAAGGAAAATCAAGAAATTCATCAACCCGCCTAATTTCAAAAGTCCAACCATAAAATTCACACACTGTTTGGCTTTTCCGAACGACGCTAAGTGACGGTTCCGAAGTAAGTCATAGCATCGCTCCTCCAGCCACCTCCCCCCGATGGTGCAGACGGCGTACCAGACCTTCTGATTCGCGCTCGGTGGCTGATACCTCGGGTTCGAGGAGAAATCGTTTTTGTACCGAATATTCAAAACGGACTGGCCCACAGTGGCATTTTTAGAGTAAATGGTGAATCTCCACAAGAAAAGCCACAATAACGCTTTCACCTCTGGTTCGAAGCGCGCGAACAGCCCGGGCTTAAATCCGTGGAAGCACTGAGTGAACTGGGCCCAAACCAGCTGCTCCAGGGCCTTGTTGAGTTCAAGTGCATCCAGCTGATTTATTCTCAGCACCCTGTGCGTGGTCTTACTCTCCTCTCCGGAAGCCATGCCTTCTCCCAAGGTCTCTAGGGGAAAGGACAATCAGCAAACGTCAGACAGCGGCGATCTTGTGCCACCTCCTCAACCTACCCCTGGAAAATGGTGACGCACAGTGACACGGCACAACCAGAAGAGGGGCCTTTCAGAAGTGTCGACACGGCACAGTAAACGGTCACTTCTTACTGGGAACTTCTTTCTTTTCTCTTCTCTCCCTCCCTCCTTCCTCCTTCCTTCCTCCCCGCCTCCCTCCCTCCCTTTCTTTCTTCTTGGCCCTCCTCATCAAAGGAGTAACAGGTTTTGGCAAGTTGCATCCTACAGTCACAGATGCACCGCCACGTAATCCTCCTCAGACAGATGCCGTAGCAGGGAGACAATGAAACTCCGAAGCTGACAATTCTGAGGCTGAAGAGCCACGTGAACAACAGAGAAAAATGCATGAGCTGAATACATACAATAAACCTCATGGCACAAGCAGCGGGCGGGGCGTCAAGACCTCGGCTTCATTTCTGGTACTTCTACCGACCCAAAGTTATATTTTTCACCTAGTCTCTGACTCTCCTCTGTATTTATAAAGGATGGTAGGAGAAACACATAATGAATGACAAGTGTTTATTATTCTATCAGCGACTGCAGAAATACTAGCGCGAGGCACCATGAACGCAGAAATGTCTTTATTAATAAAAAGGTATACCTCATACACTTTCCAAGAAAACCATGACGTAAAAACGTATCCTAAGATCATTTCACAAATACACTAAGGAAAAAAAGTGGTGCTACAGGGACAAAAATCTTTTGAAATAAAATGGAAAAAGTTGGTTGTTAGCTAAGTATGACCGGCCGATTCAAAACACATTTATGAAATGCCTATATGGGCGAGCCAGTATGACGAGAACACGCAGTGGCCTCTGCTGTCATGGAGGGTACAGACCAGTTAGACGTTTCACCGTTTATTAATGAGCTGGAAGATGCAAACTACACTGAGATCTATTTACATTGTTTCTAAAATGGGCCCTCAATGTGCGGAACTCGATCGTGACCTCTAAGCCTTCGAACCTGAACTTGATCGTGACCTCCAGGCCTTTGAACCTGAACTCCATCGTGACCGCTAGGCCTTCGAATCTAAACTTGATCGTGACCTCCAGGCCTTCGAAAGGCCCGAGGCATGACAGAAAGAAAAGCTAGCCGCAGCGGCAGGGGCCCGCTGGCGCTCACGGCCACCGCCGGCTCTGCGGTCTCGCACGAGCCATCTCACCTGACCTCTGCCGCGGTTCCTTCGCTTCTAAAGCGAGGACTGGAGACAACATGACCTTCGAGTCCTTTCAAATTCTATTCCTTTATGATTTATACTAAAAAGATGTTAAATGCAATCCGTTAGAAGGCAAAAGGACCGGAAAGTGTATCCTAAAATAAAGCTGTCCTTCTTGAAACTGGAATATCTATGACAATCAGAGCTTTTCAAGAGGGGAGATTTAAAATCACCCATGGCGCCTAGATGACTTAGTGGCAGCAGACTACATGGATAACAAGTTCCAGTACAGGAAACAAGAATGACTACTGAATAGCAGGCCGAGCGCCCTCAGTGCTTCTCACCGTGCGTGCGGCGCCTTCTGGGCCGGTGTCCCCTTCCTCCCCTGCCTGCAGCTCCCTCAAGACATCACGGCCCACAGCAGGTGGTCCTGGCTCCAGGTCCCTCGCCTCACACCAGCCAGGAGCTGCAGGGGAGAAAGAAGGGCGTCAGGACAGAGTTCTCCTTCCTCTCTCCACAAAGCTAATTAATCCCCAGGGTCCGTGCTTGGTCGAAAATATTTCTCTAAGCCATTCACACCCCCGTGCCCCGCAAGCCTCTCCCTGAACCCCTCGCTCTCTGTCTTCCCCAGATCCCATCCTACCTTTGCGCCCTCCCCACGATGCAGCCTTCCGAAAACACGGGCCTCTCCAGACCTCCCCGCAGCTCGCTTTCCTGCCCGATGCTCTGACCTCTAGGCATAAGTGCCCTTCTCTGGTATAGTAGTGGCATTTTACTGCCCGCTCCCTTCGCCTGGAAAAGTATGTTCCCATTCTTTAACTGAAAGACGCATGCTAGGTGTTTAAGTACTGATTGAGGCATCGTTTCCTCCTCTCTAAATGTAAGTTAGCAGTCTCTTCTGGCTGATCTCTTAGTACTCTGTTCTTCCTCCTTCTACGCCTTTACATACTGTGGTAAATTATTTCGATGTATTATGTACGGTACATAAACTACTTTTTAATTGTCTATTTCCTTCGCTAGACGATAAGCCCTGTTGCAAACACTGAGACTCGTCACAGTTGAATCTTAGCAACCAGCACGGCGCCTGGCACACAGAATGCATCCTACAAACACTAGGTGAATGGGTCAGTGAAGAGAAAAGTGTCTCGGGTGGGCGAAGGATACAAAATAGAAATTCCCATGCATTGAAACTATTCCAAAGGACCAGACTGTGGATTATTACTTATTTCAACATCGGTTTGTTGGGCATCTGCTACTGACCAGTTAATGTGCCAGAGCCAGCGATATAGAAAGGTAGACCACACAGTCTCAACCCATTTGGAACAATATTGTAGTGGGGTGACGGTTGGGGTGAGAATATGCTATATAAAATAACAAACGGGCAATTACGGGGAGATGTGACCGGCGATACGCAAGGGGAAATTCATGCCCAGTGCTCTCAGCCGGAGCTTAGGTCAGGGACAGCGTCACGGAGAGGCAGTCTCAGCAGCCACCCGTGGGGTCGGCAGTGTCATCAGGCTGGTGAAGAAAGGGCAGAATGCTATTCCGGGCAGAGGCAAGAGCAGGTGCAAGGACAAAAGATAAGGCTGGAAAAGAAAGCAGGAGACCGACCGACCCCTTAGGCCCTGGGCGCCACGTGAAGAAGGCTGCACTTCACCGAGATGCAACACGGAGCCGCTGAGTAGTTGTAAGCAAAGAATTAATCAAATTTTCATTTTACGCAGCTTGCTCTGGCCATGCTAAGAACTGACGGAGTGGATTTGAGGCTTCGAGATCGGTGACATGGAGACCAAGTAAGGTGATTGTTAAAGGAGTGTTAAATGATCTAGTGAGAAACTGACGGTCTACGTTGGAAAGGCATCAGCGGAGATGGAGAGAAATAGGGGCCTCTGGATGCCATGATGTGGTAGAACGGACCTGATTTCGTGAGATTTAAGCCAAGAATAACTGGCATCAGTAATTGAGTGGATGACAATCCAGTTCTCTGAAATAGGAAATGCTGAGATGTGGGTTTGAAGGGAAAGATAATATATACACGTAGTTTTGGAGATTCGAGGTATGAGCCGGCTAAGTGGACAGTTCGGCGGGCAGTTATGTGGATATGGGACAGAAAATCTGAGGGGGTGTTGAGCATCTCATGGGACTAATCTATCTCAAATCAAGTTAAACGTTAAGCTCAGGAAGGCAGTGATCGGAACAAGATCAATGGATCTTGCCCACTTACAACGCGTTTAATTTTCTTTCCAATGACATAATCTCACATTCGTAGTTTTCCTCTCGGAATTTTGTGTTTCCTATTTCAGCTACCGCGGCGCCTCACGGCCATGTTCACTGACACTGCACACCCGGGCTCTCCACTATCTTGTGCTGTGGTCCTCAACACTGCAGTCCCGTGGTCCCCGTCCTTCCAGTTGAGTGGTTTTCGAATCTGAACGTAGGCCCAGAACTGGGGCCAAGAAGCTGCAGTTCTAAGAAGTTCTCTGGTCATGTTGAGAATGACTGGGCTAGTTCATTTCAAAGCAAAATTGGTAAGTTTTTGGCCTATCACCCAACCAGCTCAAAGCTGCATGCCAGCCCTCCTCCCTATGTCTGGTTAGTTCTCGTCCCTGCATCGAGAGGCTATTCGAGCCTCGCGTGGACTCAGGCCTCCCCCTTCCTTCTGTTAAGTGGTCCTTGTGAGACCAGGGACCATTCACGGAATCCACGAACTCTGTGCGCATCAGTACATCCCAGCCCTGCGAGGTGCTTGCGACACAGATAAAAACTTGTCCTGGTTCTCACTTAAGGACCCCGGCCAAGGGCTGCAAGGGAGAAAGGCGGGTAAATGGACAACTGGAGCAATGCCAGAGGTAGATGGCGCCACGGGGTCTCGGAGCCAATTCCCAGAATTCCAAAACTGTCCCGTAGGGCAAACATTTCAAAGTTCGTGCAAAAACATTATCGATGAGTAAGATTTCCCCACTTTCCTGCAGTTCACAAATTTTCTCTAATTAACCTATAACATTTATATAATTAAGAGAAAAAAACCTAAAACGTTATTTTAAAAATCTCGTAAGCGAACCCAAATCTACAAAATTATTTCCCCTGACATCCTAAATCAGCTCTTCCTCACCTCATGATTACCCCTGGGATAAAGCACAAACTTCTCAGGTACAATCGTAGGCCAACTGTCTCCATCTCTGCGACCATCTCACCTGTCACTCCCCAGAGAGCCTTAAATTCCAGAGCACCCTTCGGTCCTGCCCGTCTTCTCTCACACCCCTAAAACACTTATCTCTCCCACCACCGACTCCCACCACGCTCGACTATCTATCTGCCCTTCCCATTCCAACTGTCAGCATTCTGCACCGAACCTTCAGAACCATCCCCAGCTCCCACCATCACCACTTTTAACTCTGACGGCAAGTGTCTGTGCCACCCGCTTGAGCCCTCAACCATCTGTACTGTGATTTCAGTCACGTTGGTACATCTTTCCCTAACTTGACCATGAACTAGTTAAGGGAAGAGCCTCATCTTATACTTACTTCTCAAAGCACCTGCCACCTACAAAGTGACTTTGATACCTAGTTTAGTTTTTGTCACGCAACACTCCAGTTATTCATGGCATGCGAGAATATGGTATTTGTAAGCCTTCTACTGGAATAGTGTCCACACATCTGCTTCTTGCCCAGTATTAATATTCTGTGGTCAGCAAGATGAGGGACGATCGGTCAAAGCTCTTGAAAAGCCCCGACCGCACTGGACACGGATATTAAGTCCAACATGACAGTTCCCTCTCTTCACACCCCCACGCTGAGCTGGATGGATGGCTATCTATTTTCGCTTGAGTCTCAGCCGGGGTATTTGGCTTGCGTTGGAGGCCAGTTGCACCAATTTACGTGTCTTTAACTAGTAGAGTCGCAGTCAGTTTCAGATTGCGGCTGATGATTATCTTATCGTCTTACAGAATTTACTACAATGACGGGCGCATAACCGAACACTGAAAGCATCTACATGAACCTCACTCACATTTGGTGAAAAACTCCTCAGAGGGAGTGGTTTCTTGGAGAAACCGTGTATTTCAAATCCCCCGTTTCTGGAGAAATCATACTTAAGAACACTGAGTAAAGACAGGAATTCTTGACAGCTGCCAGAAGAGAAGGCTTAACACACTCTCCGCCCAGCCCAACACTCACCAATCCCTGTTCTCAGAGAATTCCTTCTCATCCCTGTCACAGCTCGACATGTCTTCTTCCCTCCTCTGCCTGGGCCCTGCCTCGGTGTAGATTAAGAACAGCTGGGCCCGATCCCCCCACGTGGGACCTTGACTGTTACTACGCCGCTCTTCGCCCGTCCTCTTCCAGATGAATAATCTGGTTCCCTACTTTTTGTTTTAGGTTTTACTTTCCAACATTTTACGGTTTTTTTTTTTTTTTTGGTGACTTTTAGTTGCAAACAGCAGACACTGTCCATTACACGCGGCAGTTCGTTGGAGAGGGCCTGGCCTCCTGGGCTCTACGTGCCTACTCAGGCGACTGCACTAAGAGTGGAAAAAGTGGATCTAAAACCAAGCAGGCCCGGGCTCAGGTTCTAGCCCTGACATTTACTTGCTGTGTGACCTGAGAGAAAGTCATTAGCCTCAGACTCTTCAAAAGCTGGAAAAAACAGCTCCTTCACAAAGCTGCTGAGATTAAACCAGGTAATGTCAGGAAACGGGTTGGAAACTGGAACGTGTATCATCATGATATCATTTCTGCTGCGGCTAGAGACGGGCGTACGCAGAAAAAGACTTCGGGTTGATTTTGGCAAATCTGCTTTCAAAAGACTGAAGTCTTCGTTATGACTCACGCTAACGCTCGGACCAAGCTGTGGCAAACCACGCTTTTCTCCGGGAGGTACCGGCCCCACCATGGAAGTGTAACCGCGGCAGTCGGACAGCGACCGGGCGCTGGCGGGAAGGGGCGCAGGCCGGCTCGGGACTCGGTGCACTCAGCTCGCATCTGCGGAGCCGGGCCCTGAGCGAAGGGGTTGGGTCCCACGAGGGCCGGTTCCCATGGTTATTAAACTCCATCGACATGGCTGTGCTTGCCGCCTGGGAGCAAAGAAATCTCAGGATGCGCACCGACAACAGCTGACTCTGAACAGGGTGCCGTGGGGACAGTCCCAGACGAGCACCCGACTGATAGGGCTTCATCGCCAACTCCTGACGTCCGGTTCCTCCTCCTCCCCGCCCCGCTTTCTGGTACCCTAGGTAGTTATTCTAGAATACCGGCCTTAGAGAAGGGCAGCGCCCAGGAGAGTAGAAGAAACTGATGAAATCAAAATAACTGTGAAATCAGCTAATCCGATTATGGAACCTCTTCCCTCCATTGGTGTAATAGTATTTGCCCCTAAGGTGTGGATCACAGGAAAATGCCATGAATGCCTTTAAATCGCATCAAGTTCCTCTAGATATAAGGTAAGCAGTTTGTGTTTTAGTGAATTCTAATTCTCTGACAAACGGCTACTCGACTGAACCAAAATTTACTGAGCACCTACCAAATGCCAGGCATTCTCCTAGGTACCAGGCGCTCGATCCAAATACTTAACACAGTTAACTTACTTTTATTCAAGCATTTTTAAAGAAATAAGATGCCACTGTAATCAGGACTAGCCATTGATCTCTGAGCAAAGAATGGATGTTGAAATGTGAAAGCACTGTGAAGGATCACCGACTCCCCAGGGAAGGACAAACCCGGTGTTATGGCCAGTGGAGGGGATGTGCCAGCCCCAGGAGCGTGCGAGCCACGGGCGGCCAGGCCTACCTGCGACACGAGGGGACGGGTCCTCGCGAGCTGTGTGTCTGGTTGTTTAATCCCCATTGATGTGCCTGCGCTTGGCATGTGGACGTGAAGAAACAAGCCATCCGCAGTGGCCAGAGCTGCCTGGCTTGGCAGGAGAGACTAGCCCAAGAGTCGGCCACCGTAAAGAGACCCCTTTTTAATGGCACTGATTCTGTAGGCATGAGTCATCACTGAGGACAGGAGACGTAACAGGGGATCAATTTTAGACAGTGAATCTGATGCCGGAAGCAAAGGAAGCCTGCAGTTCAGGGAGACCGATCACCAGACCTCTGCATCAATTCACGGGACTGAGCTAAGGTGCGAATAACCTTCTGAAAAAGTCCAAGTAACGTAACTTCCTACACTAAGAACTACGAACATCAAAAAGCAGATTATGGTGACATTGGTTTCGAATGAAAACCCCCCAACTCAAGTCTTTTGTAAACCAGCAGTCTACTGATCTGGCATCCTGGTCACCCTCCATGCTCAAGCACCGGTCAGTCTAGCTCTGCGTGACTTTCAAGAATTTACCTTAAGCTTTAACAATCCTCAAAGTATCGGTTCCTGTAGGTTAGTATCTACTTCCATGAAAGTTGGCTCAAATTTGAATACTTAATACAAGTCAATCTTTATTAGAAAAGTTGCGATTGTTCTGAGCAGAAACAAACACCAGTGGATTTAATTCAGTTTGGTTTTTCCAGGATGCCAGAAACAGGTAACGCTTTTTCCTATGTTGCCAGGAAACCTCATTCTTTTAATACACAAGCCTACCACCTTCTCCCTTCCCGCTTCCTAAACTATACTAAGTTAAGATTCTAAAAGGCTAACACAGGAAAAACATTTCTATCAAGCAAAGAGATTTATAAAACAATAATTAATTAAAAGTATAATTGACACTAGGTAATATTAGTGATTAGTGAAGGATGGAATATGTGAAAACGATGCTTAAGGCAAAATTGAGACCAGATAAAAAGTATAGCAACTACTAGGGTTAGTGTGATTAACTTGTCACATAAATATGTTTAAGACAAAATGATCTAGCACTAAAAACTATTAAGAAGGTCTCCCGCTGACATTTTATCACTACACATGTCACACTGCTTTTCTTTCACAGAAAAGAAAAAAAACCACAGAAATTCGTTTTCTAAGAGCAGCGATATATAATAACCTTATCCCTTAAATAACTCATGCTTTCCTTTTATGCTTTTCATTCCCCAAAATAATACTCTGTCATCTATATCACATTCTGAAACCAAAACTAATGACTCTACCTCACTAAAGACAGAAGACTTTTTCAGGATGTATTTCGGGGCTTTTATTGAGTATAGCACAAATTATGAATGAATATATTTTATTTAAAAACCTGTTATTGACAGAAATCTATCAATAATAATGTAGGTATTGTCAAGGGCCTGCCGATATTAATGTAATTATGATTAAAGGGATAACATGGATTTTTAGCTATAATACCAAGTAACATCTCCTACACAGCTGCTGTCGATACACACGTTAGTATTGACCTGCTCCGGGACTCTCGGTACTAGATGTATTACCATCAGGCATATGTGTCAATGCGTGCTGCCCGCAAAAGTCCTACTTTTAAATTTACAGCCCTGTAAACCTCATCAGCAGGAACATGTGATTCCCAAGGAATCTCTAAGGCCTCCAACTCATCTACGCACCCCTACCAGGCTACAGATCCACAATAATCAACTAATGTTCACTATGATAATTTGCTGCCTCACTATCTGAAGGGTTCTAGTAATTGAAATGGACAAGACCGTATATTCTTTCTTCTTTAGGTTTAAAAAAAATTTAAACTAACATTTTACGTCATGCGGTTATGTGAGTAAAGTTCTTAAACCTGGGATCTTAAGCTTTGAACCTGTACCCTACTATTTCCTTTGTGTAGTCAGATAGATTTACTGTCCATTGTATTGAAATCAATACTAATAAATGGGACATGCATCAAAGAGGGATTTAACAGGACACCGGTTCCCAGAACACATCTCAAACATGAGCGAAAGGAAAAAAGCTATGGCTGGACCCATTAGAACTCGGCGATCTCTGGCACTGTGAACTGGCCTAGAAATCAACGACAGGAAGCTCAAATCCGTCTGCCACAGGCTTGCTAAGTGACTTGTCACTACTGTTTTGCTGCTCTTTCATCGAATATAAACAAAGTTGCAGTAGTTTATAGATATCTGATGTTAGATATTTCAATTGTGCTCATCTGGCTATAGACAAGACGTGGAATTTTTAAAATTACGGGCATTAGACCTCTGAATTAGTCTTATATGCAATCCTCATCAAAATCCAAAGAGGATTTTTCTGTTGGGGGTGGTAGTGGGTATACAACAAAATGTTTCTAAATTACATCTGAAGGATAAACTTTAAAATATCATAAATTTCTCAAAAAGATGAACAATAATAAGTAACTTGGCCTAGCAGAGGGGATGTGTTTTTTCTTTATTTGAAGAAAAGAGGGAACTCAACTCAAATACTACAATCTTCAAGAAGATGATCAGTCTTAACACAACTGAGCACCTTACATAACTCATTTACGGTATATTTATCCGAGTATCTAAAACTAACAAATACTTTTTTAAACCTTAAAACAGAATCTCCAATACCTTGGCCTACCTTCACAAATACATTTTGAAGAGGAAAGCATGGCACTCATGATCTTTTCTTTCGGAAAGCTGATACTCTGAGTCTTTATCAGAGAAAACGTTGTGAAAATAAAGAACAGATGTTTGAATGGATTTGGGGGGAAAGAGCGTTAAACTGGTTCTGACCAGTTCTACATTCTAGCCCATGTTCAACAGGCTGTGTGACCCTGGACAAGTCATTTTACAAGTCTTCTCAGTAGTTAAAAAAAAAAAGCAACTGTAAAAAAGCCTATCTCTCTAGAATCTTTATAAAAATTGTTTTAGGAAACTTGGGAAGAGGAAAAATAAAACAGCCATTTCCAATGGCAGAAACGGTAATGTTGAACCTGAGTTTGGAAAAGGCTAAAGAAAGTAGAGAAATGAGAACATAACATGTCACACCGACACAATCCTCATGGGAAAAAAAGGCGTGAGGATTTCATCATGGAAGACAATCCCCACCAGCTTGTCACTTTACCGCTGCGGTCAGCGTATACCACAAACTTACCAGTTACCGAGCGTTAATAAGTTAATATTAAATGGTTTAATCCTTACATATGATGAAAGAGGTTCTTCTATCATTTGTTTTAAAACAAGGAAACTGAGGCACAGAGAGATAAGCTGACCAGTGTAAAACCACAGAGCTAGAAGTGGCAGAGCTATGCCCTGACCCAGTGTCTTAAACTGACACGGTGGTACAAAGGCAAACGTGAACACTGCAGGATGGTACCACAGGACACGCAGATGGGGCTGTTTTAAGGGGCTAAATACTAAGAGATGAAGAAGAGAGGCGTGAACTACAGCAAAAATTCCAATTCAAGGATGAACAAACGAGCCACATGACACAGGAAGCAACTAGATCTTCCATACTCTCTGAATTTCTAGAAAGGCTTTAGGATCTAATTGCCTCAGAAGAGAATTCTAAATGATTTGGAAACTGCAGGCATGCGCATTTAACTGCACATTTTATGGCACTCAGGGAATGTGGAAATATCCACAAAGGGACGGAGGTGTTAGCAATAGAAGAGGAGGACGTACCATACGATACCCATTACGTGTGAGGCACGGTGTGTTTTCTTTACAGTCTTTATCCCACTTAATTCTCATAGCATAGTAATTATCATCGTGTCCATTTCAAGAAGACAGAAGTTAAGGCTTGAGAAGATGAACTCACCTGTTTAAGGTCAAGCTGGAAATAAGCAAATATCTGGTAAGCACTAGAGAAGCTGTGGGACGTGCCAAGGAAAGTTAGTAGTATGGCTACATGGTAAGCCTGGCTCAAATTCAATGCCGCAGAGCTCAAAGCACAATGTTTTCCCTCAAGACCAGACAGCCAGTCCCTCTCAGGACCGTAGAGGGGGAAAGAAATGAAAGGAATGTGGTCAAGTCGCCCGCGTTGCCTGGGAGGCATGTCCTGCATGTCCCTTCTCCCTGCCTGTACGTTATGTCGTCGGAGAACCATTCAAAGAAGACTGTCAAATCGGCACAAAGAAATGGGTAAAAAAATGAGGCGTGAGTATTCGTTTAACTCATGGACACGTGCTATACGCAAGGGAGAGGCCAGGCCAAGTCGTCGACCTAGCCCTGGAAAGGGAACGGTTATGTATGGGAAAACATTTCGGGTTTTATGTTTTAACAGTAAAAAGAAAGAAAAGACATCATGGTAGACATTTTATCTCACCTTGGTGACCGGCAGGTAAGAAGGGGGTGCTCTGCTAAAAATATATTAAATAGAATCAAAAGCAATATAGAAAAGGGCATTTTGGTTGTGCAGGCGGGCAAGGCTGGGAAGAAGCTGAGTGACAGCCCACGACGGGCAGGGCTGAGGTGCCAACCACCCCCCTCCTCCCTCCGGGCCTCGCGTGGCGTTTGCGGCACGGGGCTTACAGACTAGGGCAAGAGGAAGACGTTAGGGCCTTCCTCCCGAGGTTGCTGCCACACGCTCAAGGAACTGGAGAGGAACACGGGATGTTGAGACTGCTGTCATCTCACAGGAAAGGAGGTAAAGGGGACATCCGATTTGCTTCGAGGTTGCCCGACCCAATCGAGGGAGGAAAAAAAGAGGAGCAAGTGACTCAGAACAGAACTTTTCTCCAGGAACAGGGGTTGTCCGCGTGGCATAAATGTTCCCTGAGCACAGTGGAGTGCAACAGGGAGAGAGACTTTAAAATTATTTGACGCTGTGAGGGACGCATGGGACTGGGGCTCAGAACTTTACTAGCAATGCGACACTGGGCGAGACTGCCAGCATCTTCAAGGGTCAGCGGCCAAATGTGTCAAATGGAAGGGACCTGCCATCCCTACTGCAACAACTACTATGAGCTTCAAAAATAAGTAAAAAGTTACGGCTAAAATAAAAGGGTAGTGGGGAAAAAAAAAGAAAAAAAAAGAAAATTATGATTCTGCTCATAATGAAAGAATTAAATTTGAAATCTGCATCTATTTAACAAATGAGATTGAATATAGATGTGTTTCTGGCTTTTAGTAATGAATTAGCTGTGAATATATATATATCTTTTATTATTAGAAAAACTAATAAATGCACATCGAATAAAAATGAATCATTATCCTAAGAAACAATTTTAACGTTAAAAGGAAACACAGGTCGTCTAGTCTAAGATGTGAATTTAATTTTCCTAACTGGAACCCTGTTTTTCAGGCAGAACGCCTGAAATAGCTGCTCTTATAAAAAATACTGCTGAGGGGGTGCTTACTTTGTCTCTCCCGAGCATAGGTCCAGGACGTTTCTACAGTTCTTCTAAAGCACAGTTTTAAAACCACAGGTTGGGTGCTACCCTTAATTTCTAAAAATGAAGAAAATAAGACCAAGACGTGTCGCTGGTCAGAGGAAAACCAGGAGGTCTACAACTCAATTTTCTTGACTTCGTGTAGCATCCTCTCTACTAAGTCCTGTTACTTCTATTTTCACCCCTGCTTTTAAGAAAAAAGAATGTGGGGTTCTCTTCGACTTTGTAAGTAATTCTACGCTCTCTTCTTTCAAATCTCGTCTAGGTCAAGATCATTCAACTCCAAACTCTTTGGATACAAGTAATTGATAATATGAATAAGATCGGAGAGCATAGAAAGTTTGTTACGCTCAGGTTTAACTGAAGGTTAACGTGTTAGGGGAAGGTGTTTAGACTACGAGCTGTGGTGTGGACAGAGCCTCCGTCTCTCTGTAATTGCTTGAAATCGTTAAGATTAAACATTTTCAAGGGGCATCGTGGAATACTAACACGTTAGATGTGAACGAACGTTCAACAACTTGTTCTCATTCTGTGAAAAGCCCTTTCATTCGCAAAATGTATTTTTGGAAAACGGAACCTCAAAAAATAATGTAAACAAACAATAACTTTTAACTTAAGGCCCCAGAAGAAAAAGGCTCATGATTCTCAAACATTCTCGTATTCATCAGAAATCCACGTTACATATGACACACTCACTGCGAGCAATGTTATAAGGAAATTCTCGGTAGGACTTCTTTCACAAGAAAATTAAAACGACTTTCAAGTTCATAGGCTTTCAAAAGCGTTGAGAACTTCAGCACGGTTTTTCTTTTTTGTAACAAATATAATACTTTATAGGAGCCATCTGCTATTAAGTTTGGACCCTTCATAATTAAGTTGTTCATAATAGGTAAATCTCACCATCGCCAAGTGCGAGGAAAAGATTTAGAAGTTTTGTCTCTATAAAGTCACTTCGTGAAATGCCAAGAGCTCAAGTCCGGCTGTTTTTTAAAAAAATTTTCTTTCTAATGGTGCGATGCTGAGACTATTTTGGGGAGTTCAAGTTTGCTTCATTGCCTCTCCCCAAATCACACTTGGATCTGCCTTTTCCAGGAAGACAGGAAGCCCGTCCCCAGGGACGCTCCAGCAAAGGGCGACAGTTACACGGTCGTGACGCAGTCCACGCCCTCCCAGCTGTCAGCAAGCCCTCGGCTTCGCACCGCGGCTCCCTGGGCGGACACTGACCTTAGGAGCCCGCGAAGCGCCCCCGCTCCACGTAACTTTCTCTGAAACATTCTCTGGGAAGCGCGACCTTTCCTAGCAGAAGCCGGGGCCGCCCGAGCTTCCGGAACCGCGGGCTTCCGGAGCGACGCAGGACCCGGAAGTGTCAGGGGAGAAAAAAAAAAACAACCTAAACCAACGAGAACTGCGCTTTCGCGCGAGGCGGAAGGCGGGGAAGGCCCAGGAGCAGCGAAAGCGGACGAGCTGAAGGGCCGAAGGGCCGAGGAGCCGAAGGGCCGAAGAGCCGAAGGGCCGAAGAGCCGAAGGGCCGACGAAGACAGCGCGCGCGCTGATTGGCCCGCTGGCCGCTCGGAGGAAGGCCGCGTCTGATTGGCAGGAGAGTCGCGACCCCGTCAGCCCCGGGTCGGGGACCGCGCGTTCAGAGGGCCCGGGATCGAGGGGCGGCGGGGAGGCCGGGGCTCTCCGGGGGCAGGGCTTTCCCTGTCGTCAGAGGCGGCGGCGGCGGCGCGCCGGGACAAGCGCCACGGGGTGGCGGCGGGGCGCCTCTGCACCCCCGGCTCGGCGCCCGCCCCGGGTGCAGGGCCCGGCGTGGGGTGCCTCGTGGGGCGGGCCCCTCGGGCGGGCGGGGCCTGCGCGGCGGCGCGTGGCGGCCGAGGCAGGGGAGCCCGGGGGCCTCCACTGTTCCCGCAAGGCGGCTGTCCCGGTCCGGTCCGAGGCCTGCGGGGTGGCGGCCAGCGGCGGGCGGGTGTGACTCCCCGCGGGGCTCCGAGAAGCGCGGGTGGCCCCGGGAGCAGGCGGGGTCTCCAGGCCGGCCCCGGGACCGTGTCTGTGGCCGGGGCTCGCATCGCTTCTGCCCTCCCACTCAGTGTTGCTGGCGGTGTGTGCCCGCCCGCCTGCCCCGTTCGCTCTGAGGCCCGACGTCAGGTAGGTAAGCTTCCTGCGCACAGTAGGTCTTCAGGACGCCTTAGCGCTTGCAGTTCACTCCAACAGGCCCGCCCAGCCCCACGACAGCTGTAAAGCAGGGCTTCAAGGGAGCTTTCTGTTTGGTTTCTAATTGTGGAACAGAGTCGTTACCCAGAACGTGACACATGGACAAGGTAAAAGAACACTTTCTAACGGATTCTAATCCTGTTCAAGGTCACTTTCACATGAAACGTGCACAGTTAGCATCATTTATACCTGGAATTTTGTCTTCCACCCTCTAAGGCGATGTTGGATAAAACAGGCCCGAAGCATGGTTCCCTGAGTGAGTGGAAGGCCTGCCCGCCTGTGAACCAGCCACAGGAAGATAGTAGCCCCTGGCCGCCTGAAATGTGGCCAGTCCAGATTGAGGTCCTTGTAGGTGTCAAATGTGCACTGGGTTTCTAAGATACAGCGTGAAAAGAATGTAAACGATTTCATTTCGTATTGATTATGTATTGAAATGAGAATGTTTCGGAAAATTTGAAATCACATACGTGGTTCTCATCCTTTTATTGCTTGAGGCTGGTCTTACCAGCTAAATCTTCCGGGTTGCCTTTTTAAATACAGTCATGCGTGACTTAATGATGGGGACCCGGTCTGAGAAATGCGTCTTGTCGTCGAATGCACTCACACAAACCTAGATGGAATAGCCGCACACCTAGGCCTTGTGGCATAGGCTGTTGCTTTGGGCTCCAAACCTGTACAGCATGTGACTCTACAACATACAATTAAATCAAGCGCAAGAGAAAATGATGCAATCAAGAGACATAAACACAAGGTGTGTGACACAGCGGGGCCCCAGCATGGCATACAGCGGACGATTTTTTCATGAGTAGAGTGTACACTAACGATAAAAAGTATATACAGCAAATACATAAACGAGTACCACTGCCATTTATTATCATTATCAAGCATTATGTGCTATACATGTGTGTGCTACATTTTCATACGACAGAACAGTAGGTTTGTTGACGTCAGCATCACCACAAACACTTGGGTAATGCGTTTCACCGGTCATCACGGTGGCTGCCGTGTCACTAGGCGGTAGGAATTTTTAGTTCCATTATGTCTTATAGGACCACTGTCTTGCGGTCTGTCGTCGACCAAAACGTGGTGATGCAGCATGTGACTATAATCTGTCTTCTAGGAAAGAGGACCGAGTCCTTCATCTTGTAATTGTGAAGCAAGAGGCCAGGTTGCACGTCTCAGGTAGGCCTACAGGTGTGCTGTGCATCACTTAATTTTTATGGAAAGGGGAAGAAAAAGACCAGATAAAAGACTGACATTTTCAGAAAGCAAGTTCCAGTTCAGGGAGCCCTATGTAAGTCGCACGAACATGACAGTATCTGCTGGTAATAAAGATACCAAGCTATCAAAAAATTTGAGTTATGTTTAATGAATCTGGTTAAGAATATAATGAAACGTAGAACATTTAAGCTTTTTGTTGAAAATATTTAAAATAGGTTCTGGCTTTATCATTGAATCTCTAGATACAGTATACCTTTTTTTTTTGAGATTTCCAGTGAACTAGTAAGCTGAGGTTTTAGGGGAGCTTTGTTTCTGGTTGTTTATATTTGCTTTATATTTATTTTTCATTCCCTCGTTTAACCGAAGCCTGCTGTAGGGCCGGCAGTGTAGCTGGAGAGTGCCATTATGAAGGTGAACAACGCAGACACGGCCCTTAATCCCTCAGAGATAATGAGTGTCAATTCAGACAGCGAAAAAGTATATAATGACCACGGTATACTGTATTTTGCCTTTAAGCGGGTGCTGTACCTCTGTAAATCCAACAAGTTAATTGTTTTAAACCTAGAATTTATATATTCCTGCGGACACGTTAAGAAAGAGCCTTATTAGGATTTGACCGGGCTTAAATATTAGGAAAGAATAAAGTATACTTAATTCATGTATTAATTATGAGAACCTAAAGAATAAAAATTTTAGGTTAGAATATTTCTTTACCTTTCAATATAAAAAAGATGAAAAAAGGTTATAATAGCATCTTATTTATAATACTTCCTTTTAGCCCTTCAGCGACTTTTAGGTTCTCAGGAATTTCATAATGGAATGTAAAGGAGACATTGATTTACGCCGCTAACATAGTGTAAAATTGCTGACTTAAAAAAAGTTAAATTTATTTTAGCATATTACATAGTTGTTAAATCAATATATTTGAGTCTTTTAGGAAAGAAGTGAACAGATCTTCTGGTAGTTACTACTGCCGATGTTACAGTTCCACAGAGTTAGCCCCTCAGAGGCCACCAGTGGATTCTCTTACAGCTCCGTAGTCAGGAGTCCCACTCAGGTCTCACGGGGCCACCATAATCCCGTCGTCTCCAGGTCTGGGCTGCTTCTGGAGGGGCTGGTCCGGGGAAGAATCTCTGCTTTTTCTTTTTGCCCATTCAGGCCGTTAACTAAATTCAGTTCCTTGCTGCGGCCGTATCGAGGTCCCTGTCGGCTGAGGGACGTTCCGGCTTCTAGAAGCCATCGACGTTCCCTGGGCGCGGCCCTGTTTCTCCATCTTCACAGGCAGCGGTGCTGAGTCGAGACCTTCTCAGCCTTCGGATTCTCTCCCCTCTTCTGTCGTTTCACCGATCCACGCGCGGTTTTGAGGACGCCGAGTGGGTTGGGCCTGCCAGACAGTCCGGGACCAGCTCCCCGTCTCCGGGTCCGTAACCTAGCACAGCTGCTGACTCCCTCTTGCTGTGGCGAGGTACCTGTTCCCAGCTTCCAGAGATCATAGCATGGGCCTTTTAGGGGCCATTACTCTGCCTGCCGCAGATCTCAGCTAGGGCCGCGCAGTATGTCCGGCCTTAGGCACCAGGCTTCTCAGCACTTTAGACAGTGATGATGTGGCTAATAACATGTCCATTTTATTGGATGTGTAATACAGCACGTTGCAGGCGCTACTGTAAATCCTTTTCCTGCATTTACTGATTCAGTCCTCACAAATGTCCCGGGGGCGAGCACTTCTTATGCCCACTTAGAGGGAGGGAAACAGAAACGGAGCGGGGAGCAGCTCACCTGGCTGCTCTCCCGCAGCCACTGAGGAGTGGGGTGAGGGTTTGAACCTACACAGTCTGGTTTTAGGGCCTGTGCGTGCTGTGAGCCACGACACGGTAAAACTCATTTCTGGATGTGAGGATTTACGAAACATGCTTTAGTGATGCAGTGACTGTGAGTTCAGGCTCTGGCATCACAGTATCGGGATTTAAATTCTACCTTCACCAGTTACTGGATGACCTGGGACAAGTTACTTAACCTCTCCGAGTCTAAATTGGTAATGAACTGAATTAATAATAACACTTGAGGATTAAATGAGCCACTACACGTGAAGCACTTAGAACAATGTCTCCACATAGTAAGCTAGTGCTAGCTGCCATTATTGGCGGCAATTTAGCTTTTAAAAAGTTTATTGTAAAAATAAATGTTTTCTTTAGATAAATTCAGTCCTTTATGAAATAAAATCTGGAAACTAAAATTTTCCTTTTCACACGCCACAATGCTCTCTCCTTTCTCAGCCTCGATTTCTCCCCGCTCCGGTCTGGCCTCCGTCTTTGGAGCCCAGTGCTGCCCGCTCGTGGGCCTTCCACACTTTGTCCAGGCTCTGCTCACCCCAGGGCACCATCTGAACTCCTTAGAAGGTACCAGGATACAAATTCCACATACTCCCCGTGCCACTCCTGCGCCTGACGCCCACACAGCCATCATCCCCGACATCTTTCCGTTCCCTTTTGCTATTATGATTTTGTTGAGAGAGGCCCAGGGCATATCCCGGCTCCCCCAACCTCACCCTCTCTCCTGAGAACCTGTGCTGCCAGTGCCTTCCAGCAGACCCTCGTCACCTCTGCATGGTGAGTAATCAAAGAGGTTCGTGGCCTCCGGCCTCACTGCCCAGGCTTTCTCTCCCCGCTGCTCGTCAGAGCGACCTTTCTGAAGTACGGACGCCACACGTTCCTGTCACTCTCCTTCTTCGAACCCTTCAGTGCCCCCCGACCCGACCCCAGTTCCTGCAAATAATTTTTCCATTTTATATGTCTCTTAGCGCCTTACATGCTTCCATTGTAGCATTTAAGCTATCACAGTTGTTTTGTTTAAGCAGTTGTCTTTCCTTCTAAATCATGAATTCGTTGATAGGGCATATGAGATGGTTTCGCGTGAAAGAATTAATTATACCATTTTGTCATTATCCGTTTACATGTCTGCCGCTTGTCACTAAACTCTGAACTCTTTAAGGAGAGCCTCGTAGTTTTATTCATTTTTCTGTTTTTCCTCTGTGCCCAATACGTGGGAGATGCTTAGTAATTGTTGAAGGAAGGAAGGAAGGAATAAATGAATAGGAAAGAGCCCAACATCCAGTTGAAAAAATTCTGCCTAAGTCTAAAAAGGGATCTGAAGCAACTTAATTGGAATATATAAGGTCGTGATTTTAGAAGAAGCATACCTGGTGCTTAAAAGCGTGGCTTCTGGCGCCAGAGCGCCTGGCTTTGAATCCTGGCTCTGCCACTTACCACCTGGGCACTCCTGGGCGGGCCAGTGGCCCCTGTGTCTGTTCTTTCTCTTTAAAACAGGGATGATAATAGGAACTATCTCTTAGCGTTAATAGATCCAATTGAGTTAACATTTACAAAGCGTCTGTAACAGTTTCTACCTCATAGTAAATATTCTGTGTTAAGTAAAACACAACAGTTTATATTCTCATTGCTTTTGATGGTAGCTAATGTCCTTATAGTACTGTGAATAGAAATAGCTCAGGTTTTTTAAATCGTGATGATGATTAGAGATTTTTAGCTCTCAATGATTTTTAATATTGTACGTTATAGAATGACCACATATAGTCATTAAACATTTAGAGAGTACTTGTTCTGATCCCTCTCATTAGTACTATGACATATTTTCTCTGTTTTATTTTTCTGTAATCTGCTGTAATATAACAAATTACCGCAAACTTACGGCTTAAAACAGCAGAAGTTGATTATGTTACAGTCCTAGATGTGAGCAGTGCAGCACCTGACCTCGCTGGGCTAAGAGCACGCCGTCAGCAGAGCCGCATCCCTTCCTGGACACTCTAGGAGAGGACTATGTCCTTGTCTTTCCCAGCTCCCAGGAGGCGCTCACATTCCTTGGCTCATGGCCGCCGCCTCCACCTTCAACACCAGCTATGTTGTGTCTCTCTGACGACAGACAGGGAAGGTCCTCAACTTTTAAGGAGTCTGGTGATAGCTCAGGCCCAGCCGAGTAATCTAATCTTGGTCAGTCTCCCAGCTCAAGATCCTTAACTTAATTACATCTGGAGAGGCCCTTTCGCCATATTATTTATTCAGAGGTTCTAGGGTTCAGGTAAGAGACTCTTTGAGGGACTTTTAGTCTCCCTGCCACAGTCTTATGCTGTAAATGAATTGCTGCTGAAGGGCACCTAGCTGGTACTTTCTGAAAATGGAGGCAGTGTGAACTAATTGTGAACAGTCATATCGATATCGTGTACCATGTATTCCTCAGTGGTTGGTCAGAGTCACATCTGCTTAGCAGAGCGCCAAGGTAGTGCAGGGCTCACTGATCCCTGTCCTTGTCTGCGTGATCTGTGATGCTAGTAAGGAGGGGAGAATAAGCTCATTTTAGTTGAGTATCTGCTGTGGGCCAAGTGTCTACAGTGAATTTCACATTCATTATTCCCATTTAATTTCTACAACAACTTTGTAACGTTTAATAGGGAGATGACCATCAGTGGTCCCTACCACACAGTATTCACGCCCTGTGGAGTCTCGTCCCTTTGGACGTGGGCTTGACCCGATGACCCCCAGTGAATGGCACAGGACCATAGAGATAGGGCATCCTTTCTGGGACCTGCCAACGACCAGAGCGTGACCGTGGAAGCCGCGCTCTCCAGGTGAGCCTTCAATGACAGCGGCCCCAGCGGGCACCTCGATCGCAGCGTTGTGAGAAACCTTAAGCCAGAGAGCTGATGAGATAATAAATATTTTTAAAAGCTACTGAGTTTGGAGTAATTTGTTACGCAGCAATAGGTAACTAATACTAAGACAATATTTTAGTGCAAATGAAATCTTGAAATGGTGATGCGACTTTGTAGGTCTCCCAGTTATTAGCAAAAGCTCTTTCCACTGCAAGTAATGATGATAATACTAAAATTAGGATTTTGGTAGTGGCTTACATTTATTGAGTGCTTACTAGGTGGTAGTCACCTTTCAGATCATTTTATAGATTATCTTAGATGATTACAACTCTGCAGTAGGTACTGTCACGACTCCATTTTACAAATAATGAAGTTGGAGCTAAGATTAAAAGGACACGCCCAAGGTCTCCAGTTAGTCTGCTCATTGGCAGGACTGACGTCGTTTATGTGACTGGGGTTTTCACTCAACCACTATAATAAATGGTCCCCTGAAAATGCGCACTTCGGGGCAAAAGGTGATGGGTGCAGCAGGAAGGGAGGGAGGGTTTCAGGAGTTTGGAGGCAGCTGAGATCGACCCAGCGGAACTAGGAAGGCACCCGATGCGACCCACGAAGGCTGGGCAGGGCGTGGGCACGTGGCTGCCAGGGGGAGGACGTGTCAGCTGAGCATGAGGCACAGAGGAGGAAACACCAGCTCAGTGTCTAGGGCTGGGGCAGGAGGGGACCAGTGGAAGGTAATATTAGAAAATAGTTTGGAGCCTGATTATAGCTATGCACAAGATTATGAATATTTTTTGTTAAAAAATTGGTTCTTGAGTTTTTTGACTAGTAGTTTAAATCAACTACATCTTAAACTATACAATGGAACTATTATAGAGATAATATTCCGGTGAATTTGGAATGGGATCTGATCATACGAATTGTACGAAAATATGAAATTTAGTTTCAGTGAAGTGCAAAAGGATAATAATGCATACAGAGCGTTTGGCGTGGTTCAATTTCTTAACAGTCAAAGATGTGTTCAGTTTATATTTAGTTTCAATAAAACTACGTGAATATCAAAATTTGCAGGACTTTTTATGTCCTCGTAAAAACAATAATATTAGTGGTTACATTCAAAGCACATTAAGTATTTCACTAAAAATAGAACCTATCGAGATGAAGGAAAATATGATTGTGTTTCAGTTACCTGGGAGTGAACGTTAAACACAGAGCTGTGGAAAAAAGCAGGGCTTAAAATATCCTCTCTTTTTCTCAAGCCATCATTCAAATTCACTAGATGGAAATTTAATTTTGTAAGATGTCTGAACTCTTCAAATTTGTTTATGGTGTGCGCTTTCAATTTAGACAATTTATCATTACTTGGAGAGGAGCTTTTTCCTCTCAAGCCAGATCGCATTTCCTTTCCAGGGACCAGTTGAGGCAGGAGAAATGTTTCCACGGGTCACACCTCGCCAGGAGGAGCTGCTGTGCAGGAACCGGGCTCGCTGCGTGATGACAAAGGGAAGTATGTAACCCTTTTCCCCGCAGGCTCTGCGTTCTTCACATGCCCCGAACTCTCCAGCCCACAGACGCAAGCCATGTCCCTTCTGATTCTTAAATGTAGGGACCGAACTGCTTCCCAACAGTACTGAGCAGGCCATTGCAAATACGAACTACATCCAGAGGCCTGCCTTTGATTGGTCTCTGACAGTCATGTGACCGTCAGAAGGTCCCTTCACTGTCATGAGCCTCCATTTCTTAATCTCTCATAGATTTGTCCTGTCCTCTAAGATTCCTTTTTGCTTTAATGGATTATGATCCTAAAGGCCAATTCCGTGTACTGGTTTTAACCCAATTCTGCACTTAAACATAAGGGCCTCTGTGCCGTCTGTGGTTTTTGAAACGGCCTCTTCTCCGTCTGCAGGTTTTCTGCAATAACGTCATTTACGTCCGTAAGAAAGGCTAAGTCCTAAATTCTTGGCCTCCCCGGAATCCGGCTCCTCTTCTTGGTCCTTTTGATCTCATAATTTAGGAGAGACCACGCCCTGCACCCCTCAGGCAGACAGATTCTGTACCTGCCCTAGAGGAACAAGCACGAAGTCATCTCTATAAAGTATCTCCGTTTTCCACGTGTACTTAAGTATTCGTACTGTATATCTTAACTGCTGTAACAGAGGAAGTCAGGAAAAGAAAAAAAAAAATATGGCAATAATTGGACCTGATGTCATTGACCTTAGCAAACTCAGCATCCAAGCCTAGTTTCATCCCCAGCCCTCAACTCTCAACCCTGGAGGATGGCGGGGACTCTCAAAGGGACTTGCTTCCAAAAGAAGCCTTTGAAACCATGGTCAGGCGTTTTGAATGAGCCACCCGCTCATTGCATCAGGGCTTTGGGACTGGCCTGCTGTCAATACGCATGTCTCCCTCGAAACGCGGGGCGTGGAATAATGGTTTATACAGGGGTTTCACTTGCTTTCCGAACAGTCTAGAAAGTGTCCAGGAGTCCCGATTATTCTCGAGCTTCTGAATTCATGCACTGACCTCCTTGTGACCCATTTTAGAAGGACCTAACGACTAAACATTGCTCCTGGTTTTCTCTGGGTCACAGAAACCAGCTGCCGGTTACAGAACTGGCCTTGATGTTAAGGTGTCCGGTCGCTGCGAGCCCCATGCCCTCATCGCCTCTGCTGGATGCCAGGCCAGTTACCAGGGACTGGCTTTCTACGAGTGACTCACCCAGGAGCCAGAGAGTAGGTCTAAATAAGCAGGGGTTTATTAACTCAGGGCACTTTCTTAAGTAATAAAGATCAACGCCCTCGCAAAGACTAGGCCTACGGCACATGTGCTACTGTGGTGGCTTCTAGATAACCTAGAAAAACAATGGCCAACTCCTGAGTTGGCCTGGTGGGTGGTGGAGGAAGGGAAGAAAAATTCTTGACAGAAGTGGGCTCGTTGGAGTGGATATATTAGGTAAGACCAGAAAACTCACCCTGACATTATCTGCCGCAAGAGGGCTTGTGGGACCATTCACCAAAGCCACCAGGACGATGCTGGTTGATGAGAGAACTTAGTATTCCAAGCTGTGAAGCCAGGTGGCTGATGTATGAATCACCATTCTGTAACTTACTAGCTGTGTGACCTTGGACAGTGACTTCAGTCCCAAGACAAAGTTATTTTCGCTGCACTATGGGGCCGGGGCCAATATTTGAATTATGTATTGTTGGGAACAATCCCTATCACGATCCAGGTAAAATGTGTAATATTCATCAGCATGTAGTATATATGCAATGAGTATTAACTCATAATAAAATGCATTTTTTTTAACCTTTACAATTGCCCTCGCCACTTGCATCTGAAGCAGATATCAATCGCCTGTCTGGTCTTTCAAACTCCATTTTTATTTTGGAATTCTAGTTACTGGAAAATGCAACAAACTATAATTTCTTTAGGAACAAATTAGTATAAAAGAAGAATTTTATCACTTCCTGTGAATTTCCAATACCCAAATCGACAAATCAAGGCAAACCCAAATTTGAAAATGTGCAGAGAGGGATATTACCACTAAATCACCTCATTTAATTTACCTTTCAAAAATATATATTTTAAAACAGTAGGATAAAACAGGAAAACTTCGAGAAGAAGGGCCGTTTCCCTACTGCACCTCCTCAGTGGTTGACTGTATTTTCCCCCAGGAATGGAAGAAAAGAACATGAGGGTTGATTGCACCAAAAGTGCGACACGAATAAAAGAATCAAGAAATCACATATGTCTGCACAGAAGTCAACTAATAAATCAAAAGTGTGTTCTTGGCTAAGTCAGATGTTGCTTTGAAATAGCATATGGTGCAATCCCAATATACTCTGTTCAGCTACCTAACAGGCTGTCTCGTTGCTTTCAACTAGTGAAAAATTGAGCAGCACAAATGTTTATAAGGCTGGTAAAACATTTTAACTTTATTTTATGCCCTGATTAGCTATTACTGGCCTGATGATTACATTGTAAAACCTTAAATCATAAATGGAGAAAATAACCTGTTGGCAGGATTAAACACTAATTGTTACAATGTCCTACATTAAATGTGTTCATAGTTTCTTTTTAACAGTTATTCTGATGTAAAATTTAACAAGTTTTCTTTCATCCCGTATCAAGTCTGGATTTAAAATATCTGCATCATTTTTAGAGTTAAGAGTTTGAAAATTAACATGTGTCATAATAACTTTAACCATATCAAATCCTTGTGACGGTGTCATGTCCGAATCAGGCAAGAATGAAGATTACGACCTTTAAAAATATTATGATGACTATATCTGACTATAAAGGATAAGTAATCCCAGCATAATTAAAGAAAAATTGTTTATTTGGATTTTTAAACTTTTAAATACTAAGAAACCCGTGAGGGCTGCTGTGGTTAAACACAAGTTCGTACCGAAAGAGAAACTTATGAGAATATCATTAATTGACAAGGGTAGGAGGGTTTACTTCAGTCAACCATTATTCTCTCTATCTTAGAATTATATTTAAGTGCCATGACATTATCATGCCACAGTGTTAGTCAATGTCAAATCTGAAAACTATATTCCACCCCCGTATGTCCCTTTTCCAAAAAATGCGACCACTTGTGTTCATTGGTCATTGATACCACATAAGGACAGTCTGCTAGAGGAAAGTATGGAGCTCTGTGTTTTTTCAGACCCAAAAGGGGAGAAGGATGGGAGAGTATTAGTGAAAGAGTGATTCTGAAAGAGAAAAGTGATAAAGGAGATGTTGATATAAATTTCTAGCCAGTTCATTTACTTTCCACATGTATTGTAAATTGAGTCATTCTGAATGAAAACCAAAGTGCCCGTCTCCAGGGACTACGTTCAGCGGCGTCCAGGGGTTTCAAGAGAAGGCGTGGTGGACCCTTCCTGCGTGTGGAGCCTATTCTGTCTTCTGAGAGGGCCCTTGAACCACTTTTCCAGGATTCGGAAATCCAGGGTCTCTTGGCCGATTCTTGCTTCCATTAACTCTACTCATTATTTCCAAGGCCACTAAATTCTGTATTTATTATCTGTTTGCAGCACATAATATTTCATATGAGCACGGTGCTATCAGCAACAGCAAAACAGATCATGGAAATGCTCTCTAAAAATCCGAGTGGTCAGATGTTGATGGGACTGGCTGGCTGTCACAGAAGGTATGTGGGCGTTTTAGTCGTGTGATTTTTCCTCATCTGGCCCCTAAACAAAAGAACTGAACTAATAAAAGAGGAAGAGGTGCTGGTGAAGTGTCTCCTCTCTGTCAACGTCTGGCACACATCACCTCCATCATTTCCCACCAGTCCAGGCCCACGATCAGTTCTGCTCATAGCTGAGAAACACTGACACATGCCTTGGAACAGTAACTTGGCACAAGCCACCCATACGCAAGGTCTTGCCCCTTGCTTGTGCTCTAGTTGCAATAAGGGGTGTTGTCAAGCCTTTGACCAAAACTCTGACCTTTCTCTTCTACTTAATTTCTACGTGACCTGTTTCTCTCTCTGAATCTCACCCAATGTTCCCTAACGCCGGACTCCTGGATGCTTCTGCATCCTGTCCCGTTCGCCTGCGAACCCTGCCTTTGCGTTGCCTGTGGCTGCTCCCTGCTGATGATTATGTCCCACATTCAGCTGCAGCTGCTCCACCTTGGGCTCTTCCCGCCGTCAATTGTCTGACTGCTTAGGTCTCTATTTGTGATAAAACCCAAACATGCCACATATGGATTCAGAATTACCCCCTTTTCCTACTTGGGGATCCAGCCTGTTTTACCTCCTCTTTTCCTTCGGCCAGCCCAGTTTTACTGTCCAGCCTTCCCTGTGTCTCTGGTCCATTGCTTATGGGAAGGAAGAAGGCGAACATGGGCAAAGGGATGAGAAATAGCAGCAGTGACAAATCGGAGCCTTGGAGGGGTCTCTGCTGTGGCACTGTCTTGGATGGATCCTTCTTTTCCTCGGTCTCCTTCTGATTGTATGGAGAAGGGATCTGTGAAGCCTTTTGCTTAACTTGAAGCTCACAGGTAGTGATTTGGGCAGTTATTTTGAATTTATCCATATGTCAGTAGTGTGGTTGTGAGCTTCTTTCTTGTTAATTCTTAATTTGCCTTTCTTTTTTCGCTGCTGTAAAATTGTCCCTCTCCAAAACAGAACACTCTTTTTTTTTTTTCCCCCTCATAAGCAAAGCACCCTCATTAATTTCTCACTTAGTGATGATTCATTAATCGTGGAAGGGCATGCGAGCTGCAATAAAAGAACTCCTTTAATTTAATTTAATTTAACAAACGTTTATTGACTGTTTAATGTGCAGGCCAAAGTGCTAAGCATGAGACCCAAAGAAACCCAGTTTGGGTGGTAATGTAAATTATTTTTCATTGGGATAAGTGTTTAATAAACTTTTCTGAATCAGATCTAATTGGTGTAGAATTTATTATGGTTTTAAGTTTAGATAGCCAATTCTAGCATAAACTAGCAATAAAAATGAAGAAACATGCTTGGGTTGTTTCCATAGAGAATGAATATCTTTTATTTAGGTAACTTATGTACAGTTCATATTTTCATGAAAACAATACCGAATCAAGAATTAAACCCTGCAAAATACCAGTGTTTATGCTTTCTTCTTGTTTTCTTCTCATTGATTTCATTATGTAGGGATAATACAGAGTTAGAATCAGGTACATAGTTAAAGAAAAAATAATATCTGAGCAAAGTAGGATATAATATGAAATCGTTATTTTAATTTGATTCTCTGTTGAGTCACAGAATCATGGACCCTTAGAACAGACAGACTTAGGGATCAAGTTCATTTCAATCATCTTACAGGTAAGAAGGCTCAGGTCCCAGGGAGAAGACGTGATTTGCTCAAGGTTGCCCAACTAGTTAGAATAAGGAACCAGCTTTGGGTTAAAGTGTGAAGTGTTAATCATGTCTCTGAATGGAAAAAAGCAGATATTGAATAGGATATTGTTTGCTGGATTAGATCTTATTGCAAACATTGAATAATTTGTCAACGTAACGTATGTTCCCTTTTCTATAAACCTCCCCCCGCGATCCGAACGTCTCCGCTAATGATTAGCAAATCTAACTTTTCCATTCTCTTCATCCCTCTTGTTGTCAGCTGTACAACTCCAGCTAAACAGCAGAGACAATTCTTATCTAAAAAAAAAATGTTCGAGGGCCCTTTTTATTCATACTCACTTGATTCTTTGATAAAACTAATGTTTATTGTAATGAATATTAATGGTTAATGAAGTAATGCGTAATTTGCTTAGACCGTTGCTGCCTACACGGAAAGTGCTTTTTGAAAGTTTATCCTCCTGAATGTAATTATTTTGTGCCTGTGCATTATCAAAATGTCACTATAGTTCAATGGACTACACACTCATGAAGTTTTTTCTAGAATGAGTTAGCAAAGAAATGATGACATGGAAACATAAATGCATACACACACTCATGATCGGACATCTGACCTGAGTGAACACCACTCAACCACTGCTGATATTTACTGCTAATCTTTAATTCTACTTCTGTTAGGTGTCATTTAAATGATTAAGTCATGGGCCCGGTGTAATGTAAGAGCGGAGGCTTTTTCGGCGAGTGTGGGTTTTGGTCCCAGCTCCGCTTCATACTAGTTTAATTAATCTTGCTGAGTCCTGTTTTCCTCATCGGAAAATGTGTAATAGTAATAGTATCTAAACACATGCCTGGCCAGTAGCAAGCGCTTGCGTGTGCCTGACTGCGAATACCAAGCTGCTTCTTTCTATTCATGCTTTGTGTATTTTAAGCTGGAGCACACCTGCACACTCTAATACACACACATGCACACACACGCACGCACACACATGCACACGCACACACAGGCATGTGGCAGTTCACCATAAGCGAGAAGTCAGAATCTAAATAAGGCACATCATCCTCCAACACCAATTTTTCTCAAAAGTTTCTAAGGAAAAGGTAAAGAATTTAACTAGTAAAATGATTTGCAATGTTTTAAAAATCAGTGCCTTTCTGCCCGGTTCCTTCCCTGGCACCTGGGCGTTCCCACCAGACCCGAGACTCGACTCCCTGAGCTTCTCATTTCCAGTTCCCGTCTCTTAGTCCCCTCACTCACTCACTGAGAAGTCCGCCTCTTGGATTCTGTTTGTTCTACCCGTTAGCCTCCTTTGTCCACCGCCTGTGGTGTAGGCGGACTTTCTCTCAGGGGAGACACCGTCGATAAACCCAGCTCTCTCCTGTTGTCTGTTGCTCTCTGTGCACCGTGACCTTCAGTCTCTGTCCACCTCCCCAGACTCCACATGCCACCGGAACTGAGAGTCCTAGATGTTTCCTGAATGTTCCCTGCCGGTACAAGATTTTGTTCCTTTGCTTGTGCCACTCTCTGCTTGAAATACCTGTCAGACGAAGATACATTTAATTTTAAAGTCTTTCTTGGAAAAGTCTCTATTAAAGCTTTCATGATCACCTCCCTAGACTAAATCTTACTCACTCACTGGATGTCCTGCAGTGTTCCATATCCATTACATTATACTCGTTTCCACTTATTTGATTTTTGTGTCTGTATTCCATGGCTACTTAACCATTGTGGGCTCAGCAATGGCGCAGTACCTAACATGTAATAGGCAATTAATAAATATTTATTGGCTGAAAATTAAAAGTTTTTCTTTTTCTAAGAGTAAGGCATATGCAACTTTTATCCCCATTCCTTGCCTACTTCTCTGGCTAGTGGGAGCACAGGGTTAAGTATGAGAACAAAAGCTATTAGTTATCTTGACCCTCATTGGTGGTGTATTTGAATTCTTTATTTTCCTCTATCTAGGATTTTACATGATTAACTTGAGATGTGATTTAAAAAAAAAAAATAAGTTCATGTGTGTGTATGTGCGTGCGTGTGCAGAAAGAGGTGGATAAATAATTTCAAAACCTACTATTTCAGAAAATAGCAATATTTTGATTGGCACTTTTTTATGCTTATGGTTATTCCAGATTATCAAATTTTTCTACATACTGTAAAATAATTAAGATTACCATTTCACATGAAAGAAAATTTGCACATGAAAAAAGTATTCCAGCACCAAAAGAGCAAATTTCCTTGTTTTTGATATTAATGATTAAAATCAGTGTACAGAAATATGAATATCTGTAACATTTGATTACGTAAACTTTAAGTAAATTTCTTGACACGAATGTCATCTATGGCTCTTGCAAATATCTAGTCAGACGTTTAGATCAAATACATAAATAGTTTTGAGTTAAACACTAAAGTTTAAGGTCCATGATCTAGATTTTTGAAAAATTTAGGGAAAAACATCGAGATGTACAAATACAGAAAAAGAATAACTACAAAAACACATGCCAAACCACTCACAGAAGTCCTAAAGTTTGGTAAATTTGGTTTTCACAACAAAAACAGCTATCTAATTGTGTTAAATATTAGGATGTTTTTCAGAGTTTTATGAATAATAATGAAACAGGTCTATGGTCTAATCTATTGTAATTAAGATATACATACAGCGATTGTAGTTGTGTGTGTGTGTGTGTGTGTGTGTGCGTGCGTGTGCAGAAAGAGGTGGATAAATAAATAAAGTAATAAAATGAATTGTGTGCACATGTAATTCTTGGGGACTCAGAATGAGTGAATTTATGGTTTATTACATAATTTACATTTATAAACAACAATTTATAGTTATCGATATCAGAGACATCGATATTGGGATATTAGCAGTAGCGCGCTGGTAAATGTTTAATAAACAGCTTTCTCGGGGAAGTTCTGATTTGCATGTTTGCCAATTTCCATGGTGTAAATGCTCTTATCACAGCCACTTTCAAGCCACCAATGTGCGGTTACAGAACAGAGTTAGGGGGAGAAGCGCACAGCTGGGCCTGCGAACTGCAAGCCAGCCCTGGGGCTGCTGCCAAACTCCTCTGCTTCTGTGGGTGTCCGGTAAACTCGGTTTTGATTTAGATACTTTTTTTAATAAAATGATAAAAGAAGCCATTATATGTGAGGCAGATAACCTTGATTTACAAGGTGTAGTCACGCATTTAGTGCTTCCTTTTTTTCTTCAGCTTTTTGAAACCTTTCCAGATGCCATGATAGGCTAGTTTCTAAAGATCAACTTTCTGAAGAGTTGCAGAAAGGCTTTGCTGAGATAGAATATGACATTTCTTCATCCGTAGGTTGATAGAATGTAATGTTGTGGAGAGAAACGACCTTGGTTTTATGGTTAATATCTGTAATATGTAAAATACCACTGATAAAATAGGCAGTATTTCAGCTGCTATAAAAATTGTGCAAAGTCCCTAGTTACTTAAGCTGAAGTTTGTTTGAATATTTTAAAATATCCAAATGGTTGCGGCTTCATCCTTTATGTAATATTTAAGATCTTTGGAATTTTTCAGAGTGATACACAATTAAGGTTTGAGCATGAAAAATGTTTGAGTCAAGTGACACTGAGTATCTTCCTGAGCCTTTGAAGTTTATGTATTTTTGTTGTGTTGTTATGCGTTTTCTAGAAGGGATTGTCTTCCAGAACGTTCCAGTCACATCAATCCTGAAACTGTTTCTGCAATAATAACCTGGCTCTCTGGATTTCTTAGCCTCTTTCCTAAAGTGTGTACACACGTCCCATGAGATGTTCCTTGAAGGAAAAGGGGCCTTATACAATTAAGTATGGAAAAGATCATACACAGCGGTCCCCCCTTAAAGAATCAGGGTGCTGATAGAGTATTAAGGACTTTTAGAAGTACCACAGAAAAGAAATCTTTAATATTCGTTTCAAAGCCTTTCCTAATGAAATTGAACACTGATCCTCTTTTATGTTATCTTATTAACGTCCACAAACACAACTTTGGGAATATCCCTTTCAAAGTCTTCTTGAAAATACTGGATTTCTACTTTTCAGACCAATATTATGCATCACATAGCCAACTAAAAATTCAGGAACATGTTTCTAAATTTTCCAAGAAATCGCAAATAACAAAAATCGACTCAAAAGATATATACTAAATAAAACAATGAACGTGGAAGGAATTCATTATGTTAATTTAAGGCTTTGCCTTTAAAAATAGCAAAAAATTTCACAGATGAAGTTTTCAAACCTTCAAAGAACAGGTAATTCCTATGCAATTTAAATTGTTTCCGGCATAGGAAATAAAGCATTCCAATTCTTTTTTAAAAAGCCCAAATCTGACACTACAAAAAAGAAAATGATAAATCATCTCACTTATGAATACTAATGCAAAACAGTAAATAAAATCCAGCATTATGTTAAAAAAAATCAGATGCCATGACCAAGTGGGGTTTATTTCAGGAATACAAGAATGTTTAACCATATGGAATCTCCTGGTACAAATGACTACAGTTCAACGAGGAAAAATCCTTTATAAGATAAGGAAGGAATTATATTTCTTGAATAAAATCATATACCTTTCTCAAACTAATTGCTAGCAGTACCAAAGTCAGAAACAAGGCAGGTATGCCTACTTGCCCCATTATTATTTGATATTTTTCTGGAAATGTTATATATAATTAAATTAGACAAAGGATTGAAATAATGGTTACAATCATCGGAAAGCATGGGACAATATTGTTATTTACAGACTCTCAAAAGAACCAATAGGAAAAAGTATGTTTAGAAAGAATCCAATAACGTGACTGGTCACAAAATATGTAAAATGGCTTTGATAAAAATATAAGCAAGCAAATGATATAGGGAAAACTATTCCAAATATAATTGCAAATAATAAAAACATAATAATAAACCAAATACCTCAGAATAAATGTAACAATATACCATCAATATACAGTTCCTAAAAAAAGAACGAGATATGAATAAATGGCTATATATACCTTACTCTGGATAACAATACATAGTATTATAACCATGACAAAATTAGTCTAATTAACTTACATACTTGTAATTGCAATTAAAAGCTCAACAGAATAATTCTGAAGTTCACCTAGAATAATAAATATGTGGGAATAGGCAATATATTTTTATATTTTTCAAATTTCTACCAGGAATAATATAATGAAAAATAACATTAGCTGAGTAATAGAATATCCCTAAGACCTCACTGGCTTAATATAATAGGAACTCATATATCTTTTATGTTCCAGTGCAACGGGGTGTACCTTGTGGGATGAGCCTTTTTGTGATCATTCAGGAATCCAGGTTGAGTCCTACCTGTTAGAGTTGCTTCTTAATGCATTCGCCCATAGATGTACATCACCACAGGCCAGATCTCAGACATGTAGTCTCAGCTGTTTGTTGAGCTAGAAAATGAAATCTAGCTGTGTACACTGGAAAAAAAAAAGGAAATGCATTTTGATAAAACAGCAATCTGGCAACACTTTTATGATTAGAAAGAAAAATTCTAAAATATATAATGGGCATCACTGTATCTGTCTTAAAGAAAACTAACAATATAATTAACTAAGGGTTATCAATGCTTTTTAAAATATAAGTGGGTTTTCCCCTCATTGGTTGAAGAATATTATCTTGCAGAGAAAAACTAATTGTTTTTAGCCGATGGTGTGTGTAGAAACGTGGCTTAGTGTTTGTGCACAGCCGGGCTAACTGGAGAAGCTAAGTGGGTGGATCGTCTAGTCGTTCTCAGTGCTTTATACTGTTTAGGAAACAAAGCTTCACTGAAAGTTTATGTGGGCTTGGTGCTCACTCCTCCATCTGGAACGTAGAATGAGCAAAGCAGATGGAACTCAGTCTGGCGAGGCCATGGTACTGAAGACATCTTGAGAACACGGGTGTCTTTCAACAATTATTACAGCCTGTGAACACTGATTTTATGTTATATAAACTATGGGCTTGGGAATTATAGGAGGATGTTTCTCACACATATATTCTAAGTGTAGCCGCTTCATAGTATTTTTCTGAGAATCAACTGCAGTGTTATGTGCAAAATTACTATTTTGTATAAAATATTATGTAAAATTTGGGAAAGCTTTATTCTTTTCTCAAATATAAATTGAGCATTTACAGCACTCAGATACTGTCCAAGGCACTGGGGATGGTGGCATTGATGAAGATGGACACAGTCCCTGCTTTCAAAGAGCTGGTTGGGGGTGTATGCCAAGCAGGGGACAGAAAATAAACACATAAACAACTAAATAAGATAATTCAGATTTGGATAAGTGCTGTGAATGTCATTAAACAGGTTAATGAGCTAGAGACTCAGGACGAGAGGGGCAAGTTTGCAAAGAACACTCAATAAATGTTTGCTGAATGCATGTGTTTACTTATATATTTTTTGGTTCATCTTTAAATGCATTTTACACCATGAAGTCAAAAGCAAAATGTTTTAAATAACTCGAATAACTCTAAATCCACACACAAAGGATTTTCATGATCTAAATCAAGTTATGTCTGGACATCAGGCAGAACGACCCCCCTCAATCTGTCAGCTTTTTAACAGAACTAGACATTTTCAAAAGAAGTAGAGCTTTTTATTGTAAATGGAGTACTTAAAATTAGCCGCAGATGTAAATGTGTGGCCTCTCCTGGCCGCTCGCCCCCACGTCTCCGATTGCTTCGACACCCGCCCCGCTCCCTTCCTGTGTTCTCATTCCTGGCGACTTCATCCATGTAGCTCACTCCACCACATTAACATTTAAACAGCTGTACCTGTCTCCTCATCTATAAAATTGGACTAACAGTTTCTTGTCATTCAGAGGACTGATGTAAGAATCAATTGTCATGATTTATGTGAAAATGCGGTTATCGTAAAGCGTTATTTTATGATTTTTTTTTTTTTTTAGTTTTGTAGAACCTTATAATGCACTGGTGCCATAATTTATCAAACAGGTATGTTGATGACATTCTTCATCATTTTTTTCATAGGAAAAAAATTGCACGTCTGGTTAATTACATGGATACCTAAGCATTAAGTAAAAACTTATTTCCTATGATTCCTTAAAATGTAGTTTGTGAGTGATTAGGAATGATAATTCTCAGAAATTTTTCATCTCCTTAGCTGATTATCATTACTTTGGCTGACTGTGTTGTTTATGGAAGTGTTTTAGAAAATTTTGATGATTATCTTCCTCTTCATGAATATGAATTCTTGGGCTTGAAAAGATCACAAAACAAATAATAAAAAAAGTGGCCATCTTTATGTTAAAATTCTCCAATGGGAGGAAATGAGCTGGTCAAAGGTTGCCCTGAAATTTTGTTCCATAAATAGCATACATAACTTGATTTTAGAGATAGAGCATGCCCCTAGTTGAATGATAAAGATATTGGCTCCTGTCAGTGGGCCTTATAAAGATGTTTTTGCTTCAGTGTTCCATATACTGCATAGTGTAATTTGGTCAGGTAACATGAAGTTACTTTTGCTAACGTCTTTTTATCAGAGTTAATGGCAAGTTTATTAGGCAAAACTAGTGAATTACTCAATTCCACTCTCAATTATGCCAGAGACTGTTGTGATTAAGAACTATTGGTGAGAGATTCTTGCACAGATTAAATATTTTTACTCAAAATTAAGCTCTGTATCAAACATTGATATGTCTTTTTTTTTTTTTTTTTTTACTGATACTCTTTATTTGCTGAAACTGGGGCTGTGCTCATTTTATTCTTTCCAAGTCAGTGTCAATTTTGGCCCCATAAGCATAGATTCAGGCCAGTTCTTGGATGTGCAGTCGGGTAAAGTATCTATGTGTCAACAGCCTTCTAGAATAGTGGTTCAGTTTTCCCCAGAAGAAGCATTCTTTTTAGGGAGAAAATTTATGTTGATGATTTTCAAATTATTGGAACTCCTCAGGCAATTTTCCAGCTGGCCAACCCCTATTCACTGATTTAAGAAGAAGTGCAAATTTTGGAATTTTGGCAGACACAGGCATGACCTGGTCAACTTCAAGAGGCAGCACAGGCGGAGATTTCAGCATCCACATTCTAACACTGTTACCGGTTTGCTTCTGGATGAAATCCAGCACTTTATTTGTAATACATGAAGCTCAGTATCTTTTTTTAAAAATCGCTTTTCCTTTATGTTCTCATCGTGAGAAACTGTAGAGGCTCTAAGTCAGGAAAAGCCTGAAACAAAGTATTCTTTGATTTATGAATTCTAAACATAATTTCTCTGAATGTCTGACATGTTTGTTTACTCTTGGAGGCTCAAATATTCTTTATTCAGACTATTGATTGCATGTAGGTTTAGGATATTAATACTCAGTGTTTAGAATATTGAAGATGAGGATTATTCTTGCAATATTTATAGAAAATGTATAAAATTTAAATGCTAATTGTAAAAATATGATAATTCATATTAAATGTTTCCATTGGTTAGGTGATCATTTTGTATTCTTAGTGAAATTAAATTAATTACAGACTCAGAGTAATAATAATGATATCTTTGAACTCTTGAGCAGTGTATAAATATTGTTATAAAGAAATGAGACTGTCTCATCTCTCTCTCACACACAAACACAGACACACATATACACGCACACACACACGTGTGTGACCAGATTTTTACAATGCATTTCCAACCTCTGGGAATAGTCAACATTTATTACTAACAATGATTGACTGTAGGTGGACTTCAGACTTTCAAAATTGCTGGGAAATAGCTTATTGATGTCAGAAAAGAGACACTTTTGAAAGCGTAGTCATGAAGAGGTTACCTGACTTATCTAAGTCAGTTCCTACGTCTTTAAAGTAAGGATAGTAACACTCAGCTTACAGGATAATTATGAGTTTTAATTAAGCACAGTGCCTAGGACCTAGTAGATATTTAACGAATGGTAACACTGGTAAAAATCAGTATGAACTCTGGAGTCAAATTGTCCTGGGTTTGAATTCTGCCTCTTGTCATTTCCCAGCTGTATGACCACTGGGCAAATTAATGAACTGGACCTCATTTTCCATCTAGTGTTGGATGAATACATGAAATAAAGCATATAAAGCGTGCAGCCCAGATGTTAATAAATGTTGCTCTTATGATTAATAAAACATTACCGCTTTAAGGATTTCCCAGTGGTAGAACTGGGTGGCACCAGCTGGTTCAGTGCTTTCCAATTTGCCTCCCATGGTGCTTGATTATTGGATGGACACTCTCTCTCTGTTTTATTTGTTTATGGGCATGCAAAATATATTGCTTTTCCACATGAATTTTCATTCGAAGAAAGAGCTGTGTTGCTAAGAGAAGCTCGGAAAACATCCTCATTAGTCCAACCTCATTAACTAGCAGAAGCAGTAGTCGAAGCTCAGGGGGTGACTAGAGAAGCGGGCAGGACTGGAATCCAGGTCCACAGAATCCCGACTTCAAGTTATGTGACATCAGCACTGTGGCATTTTGGGCTGCGCTTTAGTTTCCATCTTAATCACATGACTTCAGGAAGTGAGATGACATCTGCAGTTTTTTCTTGAAATATGTGCTAATCAGAATTGTTTTTCTAAAATTTATTTTAAAAACTACTAAAAAAGTGAGGGAAAAATAATACTAGTATATGTATTAGTATATGCGGGTTAGTCTGGGTTCTCCAGAGAAAACCAATAGGAGATGCATATCTACATGTATATCTATTTATATTTATCTATCATCTATCTATCTATCTATCATCTATCTATCTATCTATCTATCTATCTATCTATCTATCTATCTATCTATCTGTCATCTATCTATCTAATCTATCATCTGTCATCTGTCTATCATCTATCTATCATCTATCTAATCTATCATCTGTCTGTTTATCTATCATCTATTATCCATATCTATCATCTATCTGTCATCTATCACCTATCATCTATTATCTATCAATCATCTATGTATGTATGTATGTATGTATGTATTATCAGCTCACGGGCTTATGGAGGCTAAGAAGGATCTACAGTCAGCAGTCTGGAATCCCAGGGAGACTGATGACATAGTTCCAGTCCGAGTCTGAGGGCATGAGAACCAGAAGAGCTGATAGTGTAAGTTCCAGTCCAAGTTTGAAGGAGGGAGAAGACCAGCATCCTAGCTGGAAGACCAAATGCTCTCTTGTTCAGGCTTTGTTTTATTCAAGCCTTCGGGGGATTGAATGAGGCCCACTCACATTGGGGAGTGCAGTTTGCTTCAGTCTACTCGTTCAAAGTTAACCTCATCCAGAAACACCCTCGCAAACACACCTAGAATAATGGTTAACCTAATATCTGGGCACCTCATGACTCAGTCAGGGTGACACATAAAATTAACCATCACACTAGGTAAAACATGTTTATCATTGATTCCAGTAGACATTTTTTAGTTGTACATATAGTCTCCAATATTAATATTCACTCATTCTCAATAAATATATTTTTCCTGTATACATGAAAGTTTGGTTTTTTATATGTCTAAATTCTCTACATAATGTTTTTTCCCCCACATATAACACAGATACCACTGTCTGAATCTTTCTGTTTTATGAGAATTAATTGCTTAAGTAACTTGTCTATCAACTTGGTCAAGGGGTGGCCATTATTTTCTTATGTTTAGAATTCATGTTATGGTGATATTAATTTATGATACTTGATAATAGTTCACCTAATTTTAAATATCTTTCTCGTAAGTCTTGGGTTTTATTACTATTTAAGGCCATATTCTTCTAAAAATTATAAAGTGCTTATTCTTAGGTGAGAGCCATGCACATAGAACCATCTTGGTAAATTCAAATATTCTGAAAGGAAGATCAAGTAACCCCTATGAATTTATACTGAATCCAGAAAAAAAAAAACAAAATGAAAATTTTAAGGTATAATGGTAAAGATTTTCTGTGGTCATTCATACATAGCAAAACCTAATCAATCAGATCATCTGTCTACACTATCCAACTCATTATTATTATACGGTCCTTGGGCAGAGAAAGAGAGAAAAGCAATACATTCCTTCCTCTATTCGGTAGGATTTGACACTTTATGGAATTATAAAAACAATTAGGAAACGCGTCATTCAATTTTATGTTGATGGTATTTGATAGCATATTTAATCCCGTAGTTGATACATTCTGACACCTATTTATTAAGGTATGTATTAAATTTTCCAAAAAATTGAAAGATATCATGTTAATAAATGCATTTCTTCCTTTAAAATGCTGGTTTAGTAACTGTCTAAATATTGAAATTGTTACTCAAGTGAAACTCCACCGAAGTTATGCTCTACTTCTGTCTCAACAAATTGTCATGAATTTCTGCTTCACTGACGCGGCATTTCTGATGGTTTGACCGGGACCTGGATGAGGCTCACAAAAGTTTTGCGAATGGCAAATAGCGCATCATGACAGAAACATTAAGCTAATTAATGGAACAAAGTTGAAATAATTTGGCATCGCTTCTCTGTATGTAATAATTTTACTTAGAAGAATCATCAGTAGGCCATCTTCCCTCGTGTCGTTAATTCCTTAGCACTGTTAAGCATCGTCTCCTTCTTGGACATTCACCTCTTCCAGAGTCTGTGGCACCATTGGAAGTCTACCCCGGCATTGCAGTGGGAATGTGCACCGCCGAGCCTCCAGGTGTTCTGATTGGCTCTCGCCTCCACCACTCACCTGCTGGATGACGGCTTTGGCGCTTTGACCCATAGTGCAGCGGGTCCTCAGATAACATCGTTTCCTTGTAACTTTGATGAAAGCCACAGTCACGGTCCTTACTTATAAAGCTGCAGAACCTGTTGACGAGGGGAAGTGAGGACTTGCTGTAACTGGCTTGTAGCCTGGTCTCATTAGCGTTGTTACGAACTGCCCCAGGCACGCACTCCCTAGCAAGCCAACCTCTTCCCTCAGGCTCTGGCTCCAGATGGTCCAAGATGATAATTTTTGTTTTGTTTTGGTTTGGTTTGGTTTTATTTTATCTTTTGGGTGCTCTGGCATCTTCATTGGCTATACCTTCTGTTTCATGAGCTTGACACTGCACTTTTTACTTATTTTCCTCCATGATATGACCACGATTCATAGCTTCTTTACAGATGAATCCACATCTGCTTTGCTCTCTTCGACCCTACATTTAAAGCACCGGCCTGACAGTTTTGGGGATGTTTCACTCTTACCTCAAATTAATAGGCTTCATCCCCCAGAGATATAGATTTTAACCTATATCATTGCCAGTGACAAGGGCATTATTTTTGCAATCTCTTTAACATGTTCTTTTCTGGTTCCACAAAGGCTGTTATCAGGTTGCTTTTATCATTTCTCTTAGATATGCTGTCTCCTAACAGTCTTTGCTTTATCTCACCTCATCTATTGACTGTTAATTCTGATTCACCAGCAGATTTGCCACCTGAAGCCTCTCTTCTCTCCTCTGTCCACAGCCTTCCCTAGGACATTGCCGATGACTCTTCCAGAATGTTTTGCATGCATATAGCTGTCTGATCAACACCACCAGTGACTTCCTCTGTCTCATGGCTTGGAGTCCACACTTTTTACTTGTCACTTACAATCTCATGTCTTCTGGCCTCGTCCCATCTTTTCCCAAAGATCGTGTACTACTCCCTCTTTCCAATTACAATAATTTATTTGTAATGCCTCCATATGACTTAGGTTTAATTTCCTTGACCTTTGCCCACAGATTTGTTTTACTTAGAATGCTAACACATATCATTAATACTGCTCTGAATTTTAGTCCTTTTTTGTCATTCTTTAGTCCAACTAAATCCCACCTCTTTCATGAAATTTTCTGACAGCGAATTTTTCCTTTTTTTTTTTTTGAGCCTTTAAAGACCCCCTTTCTCTCATTTAGCAAAATTGTCAACACAAAATAGGAACATAGTCTTAGATACGTATTTTTTTTCTTCTCAAAAATCATGTAAATTCCTTGACAAAAGTGTCTAAGAGTTTGATATTTGCATTTACAAATCATTTGGTTTTGATGTAATAAATAAATCTGCCATTGTATTTTGGTCTAAGATCAGTTATATCCTCTTTCAGATCCAGATTTTAACCTAAAAACCATTATAATTTGATTTGATTTCTCTTTTCTGAAGCACTACGCAGTGGTTCAGGATTGACAGCTGAAGTGTCCAGGTAGGGAGAGGTCTACAGTGTGACAACTGTCCTCTCCCATTTCTTATTTTAAAAGTCTCTATCGGGAAGCTTTACTCTTACCTAAAGCCAGTGAGTAGAACTTCAGTGTTTACTTGCATACCTGAAGTTTAGGGACTGGTGTCTGCTTCTAGACAAGAGAGTTCTAAAGGCGAGAGGCTGTAGGTAAAACACCCATTTGGCAGCAAAGGAAAAGGGTAAAAAAGAAAAAAAGCCTACAAGCAAACTGTACCTTCATAGTTGGAGAAAGTATGTGAGTCAAGTAGGCCCAGTTTTTCATATTATATTCTGTATACATAATATTGCTAGATGCAGAGGAAGGAGAAATGAAAATTGGTGGAATAAATATCAATAACTTAAGATATGCGGATGACACCATCTTACTGGCAGAAAGTACAAATGATTTGAAATGACTTCTGATGAAAATGAAAGCAAGTGCAAAAGCAGGCACTTGAACATCAAGAAGACAAAAATCACGATTACAGGAGAGACCCACGACTTTAACACAGAAAATAAAAACACTGAAATTGCTAAAGATTTTGCTGACCTTGGCCCAGTCGCCAATGCAAATGGAGACGGCAGCCAAGAAATCACGAGAAGGCTGAGACTCTGAAGGGCAGTGGCAGAGGAATTGGGAAAGATCACCGAGAGCAAAGATGCATCGTTAGAGACCAAGGCTGAGATGGTCCACACTTTCCCATTCCCAGTCCCCATGCAGGGACACGGGCGTTGGACAGTGAAGGCTGATAGGAAAACAATTGATTCACCTGAAATACGGTGTTGGAGGAGGGCTCTGTGGACACCCTGGGCCACCGGGAAGATGGACAAGTGGGTCCTAGAGCAAATTAAACCTGAAACATCACTGGAGGCAAAAATAACAAAACAGAAGCCGTCCTACTTTGGGCACATCGTGAGAAGGCAGAGTCCTTTTCCTATTTATTTTTCTTGGCTGACTTTTAAAATCAACTTTATTAAGGCATAATTTACACAACAAAAATGAGCCGAATTTAAGCATAAAGTTTGATGTGTTTTTATATATAGTTTATAACTACATATATATATAATATATATAGCTATATTTATAGTGTTATATATAGCTTTATGTGTATATAGTTACCTTTTTGTTTTTAAAGAGCATGCATTTACATAGAGTGTATCAATTTGTCTTCACAGTCTGTTCAGAGAGACAGGTAGTTCAGGCAGGGAACATATAGTGCTGATGAGAAAACCAACACCCAATAAAAATTTATGCCTCGTACATAACTTCATGGAAGGGGAAGGATGTTAAAATTGAAGCCTTGACACCAATTCCAGTGCTTTTTCTACTTTTGAGGGGCTGATGCCCTTTAATGAAGAGACCTAATTCTTGATTCTAAAAGACAGCATAGGAGGGCGTTCAGAAGTGGCAATCGGGAAATGGAGTAATAGGGATTTGTAGACAGGATTGGAGTCCGTAGGTAGAAGCCTAGAGGGGCTAACTTATTAATAGATAGTGGCGACATGTAACTTCTTGGGCAATTCACGTCAGTTTGTTTGGTAAGAAAATGGCAGGATTGTTGGGTGTTTTTTGTGCTCCGTGTTATCATTGTGTTTATGCTTATGTAGACACCAGTTGGAATGGGTCGTTGGGGGAGAAGTCAACTTGGTTTGCTACAGAAACGTCGGTTAATTTTTGTGGACGATCTACACAAAAGAAATCCTGTAAGGATAATTTTTGGAATAATAATTTCAGGGTGCATGTATTTTAAGGTTAATTTCTAGAACACAAAAAAATCACTGTGCAGTAATTGGGAATAATTCCAAAGGCAATATGAAAACACATTACTTCCCCCTATATTTACAAGCAGTAATATAGGAAAATATATTAAACCGAATCTTTGGGGACTTAAGCAATATTATGTCGTATACATGATGTTTCAATAAGTGTTTACAGATTTTTCTATAGTAGACTTTGATTTTTTTCTTGCACATTTTGAAGCTCGCTTAATTGTACATTCAGTTGGGGATTTGATTCATGTTTAACAGGCAGGTTTTATTTTTGATGTCCTTTCTTTTACCTTTCGCGCACTAAATAATCCTTTATTTTTAGAGTACGTCACTTCACAAAGCCTGCTAACCTCAGGGTTGACAGGAGTTTTTATTTCTTCTTTACTAACCACATATACCTTACATATTGGCATTTTAATGAGCTAACATACTGCTGTATTTTCAAGTGAGGGAAGGCAATTTCCTTTTTGGTGGGCGGTTTTCTTTTAAGGATCTGATTTAGTTTTTTAACTTGATTGAGTTTTGAAAAGAAACATGACTCAACCTTTCTCATTTGATACATGAGGAATGATTACTGGAAGATTCAGAAGCAAATGTAATTATTTTTAGCTTTCAACAAGGAACATCTTTACTTCTTGCAATATCTTATTTGAACAATAATTGTAGTACAGTTTTTTAAAAGTTCTTTAAAATAAGAAGATATATCATTTCCTTTGATATCGATTTTACCCCACAATATGAACTACTTAAGAATCATTAGATTTAAATAGAGTTATAAGCTCAGTTTTCTGCTGTTCAGCCTATCAATGCCCTCTCAAAGTCTGCCGGCAGGGCTGTCGTTGGCACTATATTTGCACAGGGCAATTAGCTCTATTAATGACAATTTTAAAACTTGCTCGCCCTGTAAGACAGCAATTCTAGAAAACCATCTAATGGAACACTTGTTTAAGTATACAGAATGACTTGTAAAAGAAATTCATTGCAGCATTATCTGGAATATTTTAAAAATGTAAATCACCTGCATAGAAGCTCCATGAGGCCAGGATTTCGATCTGATCTGCCTTGCGTATCCATGCTATTATGAATGGAATTGTTCTCAAGTTCATTTTCAGGTCGTTCATTGCTCATATGTTAGAAATACAATTGTTTTTTGTGTGTCGATCTTGTATGCTGATTTTTTGGTATATCAATAAAAGCTTTTCCTTTACTCTTTCTTTTCTTAGATTTCTTTCCCAGAAAAGAAACTATCATGAAATTTAAAAAGAATTCGTAAAATTAATTAATTTATTAAAACTTATACATGTATTTTTAACAGAATTACCAATACAGAGAAATATAATTTAAAAAAAAAAAACAAAAATCAGCACCCATATTTAACCGTGAGTCTAAATGTATGTTTATTGATGTGTATTGATCACAGAAAGATTTTGTTTCACATAGATGGACATTCTCATCTTTTTGTGTAAATAAAATACTTTTACATCATTAATTTTAATGACTGCCTGATATTCTCTATACTATAACTTTTTAATATAGTATAATTTATTTAATTATCGGTTAACATTAAGTTGTTCAGAATTTATAGCCATTGTAAATAAGACGAACATGAACATCCTCCAGTGTATAACTTTGAGATAGCCTTGTGTGGTATCTGTTTAGATGAGAATTCCTGGGAATGTGATGGTTGGCCCAAGCAATGCTCACACACAATCCTAAGATCTGGCAGAATGTTTAGAATAATTTACTTTCCCATCAATACTGTTTTGTTCTTCAGTGTTTAAATCATTTCAAACATATCTTAATCACTTAAAATCTCTTATGAGTTATCAGAGAGACCTGTCTACTCAATTTTCTTAATTCAAAGGAGAAAGAAAAGGAAAAATCAGACAGGAAGCCATTTTTATACAGGTATTATTTTTAAATCACAAGATTCAGAATTTTAAAGGACAATAGCCTTTCTTTTCCACCTCACGATTAATGAAGAACTATATAGCAACCCTGACAGATAGCTAGCATAATTTTTAGTGATACTCTTGTTGAAACAGAACAAGATTTACCTTGAACAAATAAATAATTAGGTATTTTAAATTATTAAAATATTTTTCTTGTCTTGGCTAAAAACCTAGTCTTTCGAAATTTCAACAGAACAGATCAGACTTATTTCTGAGGCAACGCAGCTCGTTTCCCACTGTTGATTTCACGTCAGTGGTGTCAAAAGAGAGTCTCTAACGTGAGTGTGTTTCCTGTCAGTTACCCGTTTCTGGAAATTGGGTATTTAAAATTTTTAGCAGAATTTTAAAATTATGAGATTCTGTTTCCGTGGACTGAAGTTTAATAAATCACCCCCAAACTTCCTTTTGTTCCTTTTTACTAAGTGTTACTGGTAAGTTTTACAAGTTGGGTAGTTTTTACATATAACCTGGATGCATTTACATAACATAAGGTAGAGTTTTAAGGAAGCCAAACATTAGAAGTTTATCAATTAAAATTGGGGGTGGGGGTAATCTGACTATCTGCAATTTAGGGCAAGAAGCCATTTTCCCCATCAAGTCAGCACTGAGTAGCAGCGAGAACACAAGGGGTGGGCGGAGCTCCGTCCTACAGAAGCTCCTCAAATTACATATTCAAATCTCAAGTCTGTCATCTGTTTATATTTTAAAATACAAATACGGAAATTAGATAAAATGATAATTCTCCAAATTCCTATTTTTTTTCTTGAGAATATTTATGGAACTTTAGGGCTATGGATGAACTCACTTGAAGTATTCATTGGTTTTCCTCATTGTGATTTTATTGGCTTTGGTTGCTATATAGTTGGTTAATAATTAATAACATTAAATTTATATTCCAGTGTGACTAGATGAATAAAGAGTAAATATGTGTTTCCATTTCTGCGAAAGCATTTTGAAGATTTTATTTTTTTGGTCTTCAAAAAAATGTGTGAACTGTCAATACAAAATGCATAAATATTTATCAATGCTTAGATTCTTCCTTTTAGTTGTAATACCAGATTTAACTGGGGTTGGAATGAATGGTAATTTAAACTATAATAGCCTGTGGCTTTCTGACCTATGCTGTATTATAATTATTGCTTCTTGGCCAAACTTCTCTACACCTCACAGCCTCATTTTTTAGGTTTTATTAAAGTTAAAAAATAGCCAATAAATATAGCACAAGGTAAATGTGAATGTTGGCATACAGACTGGAGGTGCTAACTCCCTTCTCTCATTGTTCATTTACCTTTAAGTGTCTGCAATGGGTAGGTGATGCTCTTTCTTTTTCATATGTGAATGATGAATATATTTCATACTATTTCACATTTTGACACTGCTTCTCATTACAGTTTTTCTTTTCATATTATGCAGTTGATGGGAAGTCAATTTTTCTGTACATGATAGATTCCATCATTTGCTCAGTAATGTATCTCTTGGCAGTGAATATATTACAATAGCACATCCAAATGGTTTGAACAGAAAGGACTCAAGTTCTAATCTAGAGTCAGACCCTGGGTTTATCTATCTATTTCTCAAATGGACACCCTACTCATGAAAAATAAATATTCCCAAATAGTTCTCATTTCATTTGCTCTCTATCTCAGACCCTAACAAAACTGGAAAAATATCTTACACATTCAAACGCTTTCTTACAAGTGTTTAAATGTGTATTATTGGTGAGAAATTTTTAATTTAATTAGAGACATATAATATTAATATTTCATTATTCATTAATCCTACCAGACCATGGTTTGGATGGCAAATATCTGAATAATTTTTAAATATCATAAAATATTTTGGCTCAATTTCTAATTATTGGCTCTTTAATTTCATGGCATGAAAAAAGGAAGAAAAGCAATGCACTTGCAATAAAACCGAAGAGGATGAGAATGAGACTATGAGACTGTGGAGCTTGCGTTTTGTTATTAAAGCAGATTGAACCGGAAATAACCAGTCACTCAGACAGCGTGAGCATAGAGGAGTCACGTAAGTCATGCCATCTCAGGGCCTCAGACATTCATATGGTGCTTATTACATTTATTTTAACGTGTCTTAGTCTATTTTTATTAATCAATTTCTTATTAAGTCTAACATGAGTTAAGAAATATTTTAACTACTAAAAAGTTTTATGTCCATTTACTGAAAACAAATCAGCTATTATTTGAGCATTTTGAACCTGTTATTTTAAGATAGAAATCATTGCGTTTTTTCTCATTAATTTTTTTTGTTGGTTTAAGTTATTTTCTTAGATAAACATAATCATTTTAGCTTCCTTTTTTTCTTCTTCCCTTTTCCTCCCACCTATCCATGTGTGGTACATCTATTAAAAGCATTCTTTTTCAACTTCTGTTTTTGAAAGATACCAAAACAACAGAAGAAATGACACATGAATTAAAAAAATAAATAAACGAAGACAAAGAGAAGTTTTGCCTTCAGTGACACTTAGAAACAGCTTCGCATCCGACTCTGCTCGGTTTCTTTTCTGAGATGACATGGAAACCTTCTCAGGTTTCTGTCCTTCCACGTTGCCACCCAATTACCCTCTGCCATCCTTTTGATAAGAAATATTTTCCTAACAGTATCTTCCATGCCACCTGTCTTATCTACTTTCGTTATCTTTGGGACAGATGAAATTGTTAGCAAGGCAAGGAAAGTTTTAAATCGCTTGACTGACAACCAATAGAAATTCCAGCTGATGACTAAGAAGGTGAAATCTTCCATATCGCTATATTTTGGCTGTATATTGTCATCTTGTCTCTAATTTTGTCAGGTTATCAAGAGCGCATTGTTCCATTGTATATACTGGCCAAGAAAATGAAGCTGTAATGGAATCTCTCTTTTTATTTTCTCTTTTTATAATCCCTCCAATCTACCACCAAGATTATTAATAAAAATTCAAAATAATGCCATTTTCAAAATCTATGGTTCTGTTTCCCCATTTCACATGCTTGTTTTATCTCGCTTATTCTGCTTAGTTTTATTTTTTTTCAGGGCTTATCATTCTATTAGTAATTTCAATTTTAAATCTTATATCTCTACATATTAAGAAAATCTGTGAGAAATAACTATTACCTTTTCTTGAATAAACAATGTAATGCCAGATAATTTAAACTCTCAGTATATTTAGTTATGATCAGAAATTAAAGGATTATTTTTGAATTTCTTATCCATTTCTTGGGTATGAATCATTGAATACTTTAACACGCTCACTCCTTTTACATTTTTGTTAGTCTTCCATTACAGCCTCTCTTTCCATGGTTATTTGGAAGCTATTTTCATCTTTTCAGCTAACTTCTGAAGAAATGTGCTTTGATTTCACTCCAGCCTGAGCAAGACCCTATTGTTTTTGTGTTTTTACACACATTTGGCAATTATAACTCCATGATTCCAGAATCTTGACAAAACCATTTGACATTTTCATTCCATTTTATGTAGATTTTAAATCTGCCGACTGCCTTCCTGTTCAACTCCATTTTATTTGCAGACAGAGATTTCTTTGTTTGCCACTCAATTTTGTTTGAATTCTTCCATGCAGATTTAGTATAACCTGAAAGCGTCTTGTTACTAAAAAGCATTTTTAATTTCTTCTAGAATCCTAATGAAATGTGGACTAATAGTGAATAAGTTATATCACTGCCTCTACCTTTCTTCATGTATAAAATGAGGATTTGGAAAAAAAATGTTTCCTACCACTAAAAGTACTTACTTTTGGATAAAATACTAAGGAGACATATGCTAGATTTATTATGGTTTATGTACAATTCTATCACGTACTTATCAATTTTTAAAGTTTTTCGAAATATAATTTATCTACCATAAAATCCACCCTTTAAAATATATAATTAAGTCATTTTTAGCATACTCGCAAAGTTGATCAACCATCTTCACTAATTTTAGAATATTTCATCATCTCCAAAAGAAACTCCATCTTCATTAGCAATTATTCCCCATTTTCCTTCTCCTCTTAGTTGGTGGCAATTGATTTGCTTATTCTGGACATTTCATATAAATGAATCATGCAAAATATGGTCTTTTGTACCTTTCTTCCTTCATTTAGAGTATGTTTTCAAAGTTTATGTTGTAGCATGTGTCCCCAATTTATTCCTTTTAATGGCTGGATAGTATCCCGTTGTATGAGGACACCATTTCTCATTTATCCTTTCATCAATCATTAGACAGGTTGTTTCTACTATTTTGGCTATTATGAATAATGTTGCTCTGAACATTTGTGTCCAAATTTTTGAGGACATGTGTTTTTATTTCTCTTGATTATATACCTAGGATTATGCTATATCATATGCTGAGTCATGTGAAAACTCTGTTTAACATTTAGAGTAACTGTCAAGCTGTTTTCCAAAGTGGCTGAAATATTTTATAATTTAACCAGCAACGAGGGTACCAGTTTCTTCTTATCTTCAGCAACACTTATTATCATCCGCCCCTTTTTTTTTTTTTTTTTTTTACCTTAGCCAGCCTAGAAATGATGCCTTATTTTGGTTTTGATTTGCTTTTACCTAGTGACGAATGATATTGAGAATTTTTCTTATACTTATTGGACATTTGTGTATATTCTTTGGAGAAATTCAAATCCTGTGCCCAATTTTTAAACTGGGTTGCCTTTCCATTCTTAGGTTATGAGTTTCTTATATATTCTAGATGTAAGATATATGACTGTAAATATTTTCTTCTGTTGGTTATCTTTTTACTTTCTTATAGTTTCTTTTAAAACACAAAGTTTTGTTTTTGTTTTTGTTTTTTTGGGACAGCCTCCCTGTTATCTATGTTTTATTTTGTCCAATATGCTTTTGGTATTATTTCTAAGAACTCATTGCCTAATCAAAATTTACAAATATTTACACTCATGATTTCATCTAAGAATTTTATAGTGTTAGCTCTTACATTTACTTCTATGATCCATTTTGAATTAATTTTTGTATATGAGATCAAGGTCCAGCTTCATTCTTTCTTTTGAATGAAGATATCCAGTTACCTACCACCATTTGATGAAAAGACTATAGTATCCTCATCGACTTATCTTGACACCCTTGTTCAAAATCAATTAACCATAGATATACGGATTTATTTCTGGACTCTTAATGCTATTTAATTGATATATACAAATGTCAATTATGTGTATATATACACACACACAGACACACACACACAAACATGTATATGTACTAGACACATTAGACACACGCTAGACACACTGCATAACTCCATGATCTGTCTGCAGGTGTCCAAGTTGAGAAACACTAGCCTGGAGGTTAAGGAGAACATTTACCAGATATCTAAAAATTTCCAAACATTCCAGGAGAAATCCTGTGTCTCAGAAACCATATGATATTTTACAAATCATGGACATGAAATGATCAAGACAATGATATTTTACCTTTGTATCTGGTATTGTGATTGCTCGTATAGGACTTTCGCTATCTTTAACAACACAGAATTGATTTTTTAAATGAAATGCATCGCAGAAAAAGTGTCTAGTGAATAATTTTAATAACAATTTATGGAGCTATCGTGGGACCAGTAGTCCTCTAACACTTATTTGCCCTTGAGATTTAGAAGAAATCATCTCTAGTGCTCATCACAAGGAGCCAGTTTAACTGAGTTCAGGTTAGCTGTGAACAAATGGATTAACAAGTACCTTATTAAAACTGTAATTTACATTTCATTTATCACATTTAATAGAATCAACTTTGTTGTTTCAGGGTGGGGAAAAGCATTCATTTCCAAGGATAACTTTAGGTACCATTAATTTTACATGTTTCTATTATTGGTTTTCATAGTTACCATAATTATATGCCCTATGTAGCAAGGAAATATAAGATGCATGACATAAAATTTTGCTGCTAAAGACTGTTTAATTATTCAACATATTAAAACCATTTGATTGTCTAGCTTGCGAATTTTCTTGCCACTCTAAGAATATTTAATTAAAGTAATTTAAAATCTTTGATCCTTTCAGGATGTAACTTAGGTCGTTACATATTTTTGTGTCAGAAGAAATAGTCTGGATTTCCATCGATAATGTTTTGACTTAGGTTTTTATTACTCACGCTACTTATTTTTTTCCTTCATCTCTTACGTATTTCTGCTACTTGCATATGACAGTATTCTGATCATATTTGTTAACAAAGATTAATGCATTTATTGATAATATGAGAAAATGCTATGTAATCAGGAACAATTATTCTATATGCAATAGTATTTACTATAACACCAATAAACAAGAGACTGATGAAAAAATGTTGCAGTACACAAGTGTTAACTTTACCAGGGAAAATGGAACACTAAAGACCATTGTGCATATTAAAACTTTTACTCAGTCTTGCCCCTAAACAAATCAGTTAATTACTTGAATAGGATTTAAAGGATATTCTTAATTTTGCTTTTTGGCCTGTCTTTAAAATTGACTTACAATGATAATCCTTAAACTCTGCTGGTTTTTATGAAATAATTGATAGCTTTGATCTATTTTTATAATGCCAATCATAATAACTTGATATACTTGAAGACACAACTGTAATCACATTATAGATTTTCGAATAGGGAAAAAATAAGTATATATTGAAAGGCCTGTATTCTGTTTTCAGAATTAGTATCCTGTCAAGATATTTTTCAGATTATATCATCAAAATAGGAAAAAGTAACATTTCCTTAATGTGAGACAAGTGATCTAATTTTAATGACAGCTCCTGTTAGCATCAGGCACCCAGAAATATTTTATAATGCTTAGTAATTACAGCAATCTTCCTTCTCTTTTACTAATTATTTCAAAAAAAGAAGTAAAAGCTTTAAGAATGGGCACAAAAGGCAGCTATATTGGATCTTTTTTTGTAAAGCAAATAGCTTTCAAATCATTCCATTAGCTGTCAGCAGAGCACAAAAAGAATTAATCAAAAATGACATCAATTTTAAGGGCCTGACAAAATCTCATGAGAAAAACAATCCCATCATCGAAAGAGAAAAATTAAGGGTAGTGCCCTGATTCCATAAAGGGGTTTTTATGGAATCAGTTTTTCCCTTATTGTACCCACATTCGTGTTATAGAGGAATATGTATCAAATCTATGTTTTAAATTTTTCTGGTGCATTTGTTGTAAGAAACTAATTTGTCTGATGTGCTAGTTCAAGTTAATCAGTACCTCCCTATATATCTTGTTTTTACCTGAGTTTTTCAAACAATTTGTATCTTTGTTATTTTCTCGATTTTGACTATTTTTTAGCATAATATTTGAAATCATTAGACTCTTCTGTAGAATTATGTCGAATCAAAACAGACAGCTAAAGCATATATTACTTGAAAACAAAACATAAGGTAAAGGTAGGGAAGCACATATGAAAACGGGTATTTTCGTTGAGCCTAAACAGACATATCTAAGAATTTCTAATTTAGTATATTTTATCGTACGGTCGTTTTTGATACCTCTTAAAAGAATAAGACTTTACCTGGAGCATTTTCTAGGAGTTTCTCAACCTGCGTGGCCTTGTTCGTTGATAAGTGGTGACTCTGTGATGTGCACAGGATGTGCGTCGCTTCTGTTCTTCAGTAGAGTTAACAAGGGCTTAGAGCAGTGAGATTGCTTGAAGAGCGGAAATAAGACTCAGCACCAGAGTCTCTAACTACTTTTCCAGGCCCTGCCCGCTGCTTTACTGCTCCTGTGTTAACTGTGCTCTGTGCAGAGCGGCACTGGCTGCAGACATCAGGAGCCGCTGAGTGGAAAGGCAGATTAAAGCTAATTTCCTTCTTTCTAGTTCTTTGCTTGGGATACATCGGTGAACAGAACAAAGGCCCGTCTTCGTGAAATTTATAGCATAGCAGAGGAAGACAGAAACTGAATAATAAACATAATGAATGAATGGACGAGTGAGCTAATGAATAGAGTTTGTTAAAAGGTAAATTCTGTAGAAACAAAGAAAATCAGAGCCTCGGGGACTGGGGTGCTGGGATGGAGGTGTGGGACAGAGCACCCTTGCCAAAGTTTCTTTCTTCTTTCGTTTAGGAAAGTGAGTCAATCTCTACCTGCCTCATTACAATATACATAATAAATACAAATTATAACAATTTAAAGATAAATTATATAAATATAAATTATATATGTGTGTACACATATATATGTGTGTGTGTATAGTCATGCACATGTGTTTGATTCTCCTTATTCACAGATTCTGTATTTGTGGATTCCCCTACTTGCTAAAATTTATTCAAACCCCAACTCAATACCCACTAGTCAATTGCAGACATGCACATATACAGAGCAGCAAAAAATTTTAGTCACCCGAAGTGCACGTCGTCAGTTGAGGTGGAGCCAGGCGACACCGCCTTCTTACTTCAGCTCTCATGCTATCAGTAAGTGTCCTTTTACGGTAATATATTTAGTGCCATGTTTTCCACCACTTTGTCCTTTTTGTTGGTGACTTTTCTGCTTAAGATGGCCCCCGGCATAGTGACGAAGTTTTGTGCAGTGTGCCTAAACACCATAATGTGCCTTGTGGAGAAAATATGCTTGTTAGATTAGCTTCATTAAGGCGAAAGTTATAGAGCTGTGGGCTGTTAATTAATTGACAACGTATATCAAATAAAATGCCTTTAAATGTAAACACACATAAAACAAAGGTTATATATTGGTAGGTTGATAAAAATGTGAGCAGAGGCTCACAGAAACCCAACCCTGAGCTTCGTCCTGAGGAAATGATTCAGTATTTGCTAATTCAGATTTTATGGCGACTTTACAGAGCCTAAATACTGGGAAGAACAAGAAGTAACTACGTAAGGTTATAAGGCGTTTAAGACATATTAAAATTATATCTTTCATTACAAATAATTCTTATGAGATTATTTCCCATAGTTGTTATATTTGCCAGCTATATACTTTATGCTTATTATTACTTTATATGACGTAAGAACTTTAAAAAAATCTTTTTGAGTTATTCCAGTCGAGATTGCTCAGTCTGATCCTGTTCGATGAAAAATTATTTCGTAGCCCCTTGAATATGTTATAATATCTAAGATCCTGCCATTTGATATATGGCTCATTTCAATGTTATTTATAACACTACGCTTATTTCTGCATTTTCTTCCTGATTTCCCTCCATGCTTCGGTCTGGATATTTTCTCTTGAGCTCCCTTCCAATTTACTCATCTTCTCTTAGGCTAAATTAAACTCACAACTGACTGTGGGATAGAAAGTTAAGTTACTTTGGGATAGAAAGTTAAGTTACTTTGTCTAGTACAGTGAGATGGCCTGAAACAGAGAAGAAGAGAGATGAGGAGATGATCTTGAGGATGAGAGTGTGCTCTCAGGAATATGGTGTAAAACCAGAGCCTGCACAGAAAGGTGACCAGTGAGAAATAGTACCACCGCCCCCCACCACACACACACACAGCTTACATAACAACGTCCGATAAAACTGCTGCTCGCATCTGCCCTTGTAAATCACTTTGGGCAAAATCAAGGGGAGCAAAACAGCTAAGTTTCACATCTAAAACAGTGAGATTAGAATAACTGAAGAATATGAAATATGAATGAGATTAAATCAAGCAGAACCAGGAGCTCACAGCCAGATGTTCCCATGAAAACCTAACCCCCTAAGAATTCACAGATCTTATATAAGGCATTGGACTTCCTTTGTAATATGGGGAAAGGCTCACTAAGCTGATATCAGGATTACAAGTGATTGAAGTGATTGGGTTTGTAGGAGTTTGTCCAGAAAGACTGTAAGAATGAAAGTTGTGTGCTTCAAGGATGGATCACGAATAACAAAAGTACCTTGAGGTAAGACACTCACAAAGGTGGGAAAGTACCAAGATCGGTGGTGCCTGAAAGTCAGAGCATCAGAGTGTCTTAAAGAGTAGAGGGTAGTAAATAATATCACACGGTTATCAAATAAGATAAGACTGCATAAACATTCTTTTTCTTTTCTTTGGTCACTTAAATAACATGTAGCTTTAACAAGAGCATTTTGAGCAAACAGCTATGGTACCAGAAGCCAGAAAGTAGTGGGCCGAAGCATGAGTTGCAAATAATAAATAATTGCAGTGAGCACTTACTCCTTTTCCAAAAAGCTTTGCAGGAAGTTAAGGCGAAAAAGAGAGTAGTAGATAGAGGAGGGCTATGCTCTCATAAAATGTGCTGAAAAGAAAGGGCCAGAGAGAGGGAGAAATTAAACATATACCAGAACGAACTTTCACTTTGTGTGCGTGTCACATATTCTTTGATTACCTAATGAAATTTCTTCACTTCCAGAAAAATACGTATTACATGTACTCACCAAAGTTTGCATGCCGTTTGAGGAAAGTACTGGTGTCCTAAAAAGAGAATTGTTTCTAGGTTAAGAGCCTTTGCAACCAAGAGAGAAAATAAATAATGGACCAAGGTGCTTGAGACAGAGGGAGAGATTGGGATCAAGAACAAGAGTTAGCATTAAAGTATTGGCTAGGTGGAGGGCCAGAGGAGAGAAAGAACTATCAGCGGGATCGTTTCATAAACTATGTAAATGTCTAACCAATGTGCTGTATACTTGAAATTAATAAAATAAAAAATAAAAATAAAAAAGCAAAAAAAATAGAAGGACAAGGGTGAGGCATGTTGTATTGGAGGGAAAGGCTACCATAATTATTTCTTAGAAACATAAGGGCTTTTAGAACAGTGAAGAGATGACCCTTACCATACATACATCTACTTTCTGAGTAGTTCTAAATCAACTCTGTAGATAGAGGGATGAAGAGTCGATTGGGACTTTTTTCCAATTGTAAGAACATAGGGGTTGGAATCTCCCAAGCCCATCATTTCATGGGTTTCTACCTTAAACAGAGAGAGTCATCCTTTTCCCTGTGCTTCGACAGCAATCTGTGTCTCCCTCCATTATGTCATTATCCTCATGTCTGAGCTTTACAAATTACTTATTTATTTATATCCTGGCCTTATGCAAATAGAGAGGCAGATGGATTAAAGTCGCCACATTTTATCGTAATTATTTGTGTCTATTTGGCACAGTTGACAGCAAAGATGTATGTCATATTTTTCCCCTCAGTTGCTGCATGTGTACTGAATAAATGAGTTAAATTATTTTTTAAGTTGCAATTTGTGAACATGATGAGAAATCTGTCACATGTATAAGAGACTTCCAGGAAACTCAGCACAACAAACTCTAAGAAACCATCATCAGCTTAAACTTAGTGCTTACTCTTGACTATTAACCCCTATGGTAATGTAAATAAGATTATAGACTGATTAATCCCCTGAATCTGAATTCAAATTTTTGTAGGTATGATTTGTATTAATTAATAAAAGCGATAGGGATAAAGACGACCATCTTGAGTTAAATGACACTTATGTATATATAATATACATATTTCTCGATCTATCTATACATACCTACATTCATATATATCATCTTTATATGTATATTCTTCATAAGAACTATGCAAGGCAGGCATCGTTTTAATTTTTTTGGAGGGTAGAAAACAGGCCACAAGAGAGATGTAGCTGGTTTAGAGCACAGAGTTGAAAGTGACAGAGCTATAACGAATCAAACTTTCGACCTTCCTTGCAGATTCTATGTGTATTACCCCCACGAAACATACTGAAGGAGCAAGGGGTCTTCTCTGATTGGTGCTGAATCAGAGAAAAGTATGGTCCTTCTAGAGAAATATCTCTCATATCAATTTTCTGGTAATCCTCACCGAATAAGGAGAGCCTGAGCCAGCGGGCCATTCTCCTTGGCTACTACAAACCCAGTTTCCTTAGCATGATGTGACATATGACACATTTTAATACGATTATTATCAAGTGGTTAATGCTAAGAGACCCACCTCAATTAAAATATTATACACGAGTGGTCATAGATTCTCTTGACCCTTTGACTCTGTTGAAAGTGTGGAAGGTCTGAGATTTTATTCTCCTTGGAATCTAATAGGTTAGCCTGTGGCAGTTTCGTGGAGGCCAGAAGTCCTGGGTCGGGCACAGACCTTTGCTGCTCATAGACAGTAAGCGACATGGGCACTGGCATGTTTGCATCAGTTCCTTGCCCCCTGGTTCCACGGGTACAGTGTGAATGGTCCAGAGAGATGCCTATATGTGTCATATACGTTACATGTGACTCTGCGAGGCACCCTCAGTTTAGGAAACCCAAATCCTTATAATGGGCCATCTCATGAACCCTTTGCTCTGAAGGGAGACACATCTTTAGCCCTCAAGATTGCAAGCAAATCTGTCTTTTGCTCTGAATGGGGATGCTGCATCTTCCAAGGTTGTTTGTTATACATACGTCCTTGAGAAGATGACCTGGAGCAAAGGGCAGTTGGTGCCTCACTTCACGAGACCTGCAGAAATGTGACAAACCTACGGAGAAGCATCTTCTATCAGACTCTAAAAATTCACTTTTCTTTGCAAACATCAGACATTTTACTGGAAACTGTTTCCATTTTAATTGCTCGGTATACCATGCCACTTAGCATTCTTGCTTAGAAACACACATTTTGATGTTATTATGCAGTGGGTATGATTATCATATGAATCATAAGTGATGGTATGATATATCACCACCTTAAAGTAGAAGCAACTCTTATTTCTCTTAAATTATATATAATTACTCTTGGGAAATTGTATTGAAAGACTAATTTTACATTGGTGTGTCACTTAATTACACATCAGTAGTGACGGGAAGAATTCAAAATATTCTATAAACCTCCTCCAAAAAAATAGTCAAGCCCATTTCTTACTCCAGTTATTATCAAGATCAAGAGTTTGTGGATTATCAAGTTTCTTACATATAAACTCAGGTCGCTGTTACTCAAACTGAGTAACCGATCTTTGCTGAAGCTTCTCATTTCTCACTTGAGAAAGTCGTGGGCACCCCCTCATGACCTCACCTAAACCTAATTATCTCCTAAAGGCTCTATCTCCAAATATCATCCCAGTCGGCATTAGGGCTTCAGTATATGAATTTTGGGGAGGCACGATTCAATCCATAGCATTCTATCCCTGGCCCTCCAAAATGCATGTCTTTCTCCCATGCAAAATATGCTTATCCCATCCCAAGATCCCTAAAAGTCATAACTCATTCCAGCATTAATTCTAGACTCTAAAGTCCAAAATCATATCTGCATATCGTCTAAATCAGATCTGAGTGAGACCTGAGGCAAAATTACTCCCCAGCTGCGGATCTGAAACTAGACAAGTTAATTCTTCCAAAGTACTGCGGTAGGACCGACATACAATAGACATTCCCATTCTGAAAGGGAGAAATAAGAAAGGACAGCGCAGTGGGTCCCCAGCAAGTCCAAGTCCAAAGCCTAGCTGGGCAAATTCCATTAGATCTTTTAGGCTAGAGAGTCATCCTCTCTGGTTTGATGCTCCACCTTCTGGATCCACTGGGCTGGCGGTCCCTAACGGCCAACAAGGTTAATTTGCTCACCCATCGCACTCCGTTTCCAAGCAATACAGAGCACACGCAGAGTGCTTGTGAATTTCTCCGGCTTAGGCTCTCACAGTTCCCTCTACCTGTGATCTCTCTCCCTCCACCCTGGGGGAGGGGGGAGTGGGGGATGGGCAGCGGGGTGCCAGCTTTGGTTTGCCCTTACCACACTGTCAGAGAGGAAACTCGCTCTTTCTGAAGTCACCCTGACACACTGACTCTTGCACATAGTAGTCACAAGCATGTTGACCTTTCCCGAAGATTTTGGGAAGGAACGGATGCAATGCACGTAAGCCATCGACTTGAACACTAGCCATCTTATTATTAAAATGTCCCTGAGCTGGTGCACTTCGGGAGGGTTTCCACTAGCCAGTTTCTGACATGGCGGCCTCCACATACCACTTGTCTGCCTCTTCTCCCCCTGCCTCTCAAGAACAAACCAAAGCTCTCTCTTCGTGACCTGCATTTGCCTTCGCGATCTTGAATGCTCATGACATGGTGTCCTGGGCTTCTGGAAAGCTCTCACCCTCTACCTCCTTTGGCTCATCAAATTATTTTCTCAAAAATGTACCCTGCTTGGGAAGAACTGTGATACCAAGTTTTAAGATCTATACATAATATTTTGATGAATTACATGTATTTCTTTTCTAAAATATGAAAAATAGAGAAAAGCACAAAGAATAAAGATCATCTCTGATTTTACTATTCTCAGGTAGATTATAATATTTTAACTTGTCAGTATGTTTCATTCTTTTCCTATAATTTATTTTGCCCATTTATATATGCAGATATAACAAAATGGAATAATACTCAGCAAATTAACTGATAATTAGTTTTATCCACTTAAAGATACTTTCAATGCCATTACATGTTTTTCTATATCACTATGTATAATGGCTACTTAGCATTTAACTGTAAGAATATATCATAGTTCATTGGTCCTCGACTATTTTCACATATTTTCATTTCTACATCTTTGCTAATGTAAATAACACTTTAAAACGCATGCTCCACGCATATGCACAAGGAGTTTTAGAGGTAGAGTCCCAGGGGCTAGAGAGTTCCATGGACAGGTGCTGGTTGCTGCTTTGAATAGTGTTCATTAAGCCTTTCCAGGCAGCGCAGGTAGAAACAGCCCACCTGGTCCCAAACGGGGCAGCGTCCTCCAGCAGAGGCGGCTCAGTTGTGCCCTGGAAGGGATTCTGAGCCAAGAGTTATTGTGATCAAAAAGAGGTTAGAACTTCAAAGTGTCTTGCTTCTTAATGACCGAGGGACAGGGACAAGGCATTTTTTTTTTCATGCACATCTGCTACTCCCAATGTATGTAAATTCTCATAGACACAGATCACTTTTCCCATTCTATCTCAAAATGCACACACACACACACACACACACACAGTTTCACATTGGACACTACCATGCCCACAGAAGATATCGTTGCTTTCAAGCAGTTTGAACAACTCTGTTAGCTTAAAGTTTAATTTCATTTTAAAATACCTTTTGCTCTCTGAACATTTCTGAAGTGTGCCAAAATCACCCTTTCTTCCAGTGACAAATTTAAAAGTGAAGAAATACATAGAATGTAGAGAGGTGTTTGTGTGAAGTGATACTAGACGACTGTTATCATTGCAGAATCTGTAAGTGTCCTCTCAGATGAGTAAAATGCTTCCTGTCATGTCAAGTGCCTTGTAGTTGTGTTACATCCTCCCTCCTGTTAAAGGACCACTTAGGACAATGGGGTGCAATTAAACCAATAGAGCCTCGGCGATCTGGAGGGCAGCTCCCTCCCAAAGTACTTCATTTACTCCTCTGTGTTCATAATGGATGGTTTTCTTACATTTGGTTATCCTGGGTTACTGAGTAGTAAGAAAATATTTCAGATCTGAACTAAATGAGAATGAAATGATCATATTTCATTAGCTTATTTTCAATTCAAAATTTCTACACATAGAGCCTTCATTTTTCATAATATTTTCTAAGGACTAATATAACAATATCACCTTTACGTGGTATATTCTAGATTTTCCCCCAAATGTATTTTATTCTCTTGTGCTTTGTTTTTCAGCTTGAATCGTAAATTTGTACAGAAGCGGCTATTTCTACCTGAAGTACAGCCTTAATATATTGTTGATGCTCAGACATATTATATGATGATTATAACAATAAAAATTTAGTCCCATGGAAACATTATTAAATTTTCCTCTATCTTAGATTACATGTCATCCTCCTGGTAATATGTGATAGCTGGGTGATTTATATGTTCTCAAAATTTAAAAATATTTCACTATCTGACTTCATAGCCTTTTTTTGGTGTTAGTTTTTCAATTCTTTCTAATACTACAGATGTAATTTCTTCAATTTTTTCTACCTAAAGACTGATACGAAATGCTTTTCACACTATTTTAGCCATTTTCTAGTTATAATAAATTTCGTGTCCCTCTTGGTTTATTAGGTCTATTTTTTCTCAATTATCCTTTCACGGAGTGTTTGTGAAATTCCATTTTGTTGCTTATTCTTATGGCCAGTCCTTTATCTTGCTTTATCTTTTCCCTTTAAATTTAAATTAATGCTAAGTATTCTTGCTTTTCTCTTTCCTTATATTTATTTCTACGACCTTAAATCACAGTTTTCGGTTTGCTTTTCTTGAGTTTCTATCAACTATTTCTTTTTGCTTTGTAATAGAAATTGTACGTACTGCTTTTTAAAGTTTTACACCTGAGATATAATTTAAGATACTTTAATTATTAAGGTAACTTAAGAAACTTTTGTCTTTGGCACAATCTGTATGTGGAAGCAACTCTCTGATGCTTCTCCTTCATGTTCACATAGTGGAACATTCGTATGCTATGCAAAAGGTAACTTGTAAAAAAAAAAAAGACAACAGGCCCAAAATGGAGTTGCTTATGTTAAGCCCCATGTTGCCAAATAGACTTAATTATGGTTCACTCTCCCAGCAATGGCATCTTACACCGGGAATGGCCCAATCAGCATCGGTTAGTCATCTGCTTGGCAGAACTTGCTATTCTCTGAAGGAAGTTACTTTGCTGACCCCATGTCACATGGCTGGATATTGAAATCAGTATTTGGCTAAAACTAAGGTGGAGGCCAAAAATCATCATCATAGAATGTCTGTGATGCAAGAATATGTTTGAACTTTTGCCGAAATTAAAAAAATATGTTAATATGAATGATTTACAGTTGAAGGTTTGAAATTTTATAATTTAACATTCTAATTTTTCAATACTTCCAGCTTCTAGATTGTTCTTGCAGGCCCTCTGCTACACGTTAGTACAGTAAATAAATGTTCCTTTCTACTGATGTCACTGGAGATACGAGACATGAATCTCAAAAACCTTATGACCGAAAGAAATTAAATATCTAAAAATATTAAAGTTTTTAAAGGTCATTTGCTTTAATGTTATGAATGCAATACAGAAATAATTCTACAAAGAATTATTTGTATTAGAAATATTAGAAAATTACTTAATCTCTCATTTAGAGTGAAAAGTTTTCAGCCAGTTACAGAATATTGAAGGTATATATATGTAAATGAATACATATATTCATTCATTCATTCTTTCTTTCTTTCATTTGGGTATACTTTTAATGTTGGCACTGGATGCTTTGAATTTGGTCGATTTTTCAATTTCTGGCATACTGACTTCTTTAAATCTGAAGTTCAATATTTTTGAAATTATATTTAATCTTATCTACAACTTCTTAATTATTAAAAAGATCACTTGATTTTTTAAAAATTAAATTTATTGTATTTTCTCAAATTTCCATGGACAGAATCTAACTTTTATTTTTGAATTCTAGAAATTGCATATTTAAAAAATCTATAAAATTTCTTATATTCCTTGAAAGCTCTCCTACTCCTCTGAGAATAATCTATAATTACAATTTCTATTGCTATCAGAGTTACTTTGACGGTCAATTGGACCACCAGAAGGAGACAAGGAGCAATGATAGACTTCAAGTTCAATACTTAATAATCATCCCCATGCTTGCTAATTAACTGAATCTCTCAGGAAAGATGTTATATAGATTTCTGTGACAAATAAATAAAGCGAGATTCTGTGACTAAGCATTGATTTGACAGAGATTCAAGACAAATTCATCTATCTATACAAATTGACAGGTATCTAAAGCTATCTAATCAATTCAATGCAGATAAAGAAAAATGAGGAAATGCCAAATGACTGTCAACTACAATCCCAATATTATAGGTTATCTAATAACCGACAAGGAAAATAATTGCATTTATTTAATTATTTTAAATAGAGAGATTTGCATTGGGGGTTGAGAATGAAAAGACAACTTAAGTAATAGTAGGCATTGTGAAAGTGAAGTGGAAAGCAGATAGTGTATGTTAAACAATAGAAATATTAGATAGTCAGCCATAGCCTAGGCATCAGCTTAAGTTATAGTTTCTTAGGTCAAAGGAAAGTAGACAGAAAGATATGGCTTGTATTCTAAGCTCGTGGTATATTGACCGTGTGTTGAGAATAGAATAATGAATAAATTTATTTTACATTAGCATATGAACTTTGACAGCATAGGGATGATTATGATATAAATCTATCAGTTGAGGTTTATTCATAGAAGTAAACTGTAGAAGTCAATATATGTACCAAAAAATGATGGCCAGTATGGTGTAAAATAGAATCAAGAAGGTACCATATTACCTAAGATATTATCAATAGCTTTCACAACTTATCTACTATAATTTTTTTAATATACATAAGGTGACCTAACTGATATTGATCCTTTTTATCACAATGACATGAACTATATTCCAATTTATACCTAGTTGATTTTGAATGGATGAGCTTTTGTTTGTTTAGAAAAATATGCTTTCTATATATAATAAAGACATATTATATTTTCCCTGTTACGTTATTATCATTTTCTCTAGAACAATCAAATCTGTGTAGCAGAACATAACTTTTCCTTACCGTCTTTTTAATAAAGATATTTTTAATTGGGTCATGGTCGTAAATACTACTTCCAGTGCTTTCATTCAGGACAGTTAAAAGAGGCTCATAGATGGCCTAAGTGTCCTCACAAATCTTTGTATAGAAAAGGCCCAGAGCCCCCTATTCTGTTAAGCAATGGGCTGTATCACTGCGGCATAGGGGTACTATAAAATTTATTGTCCGAATGGAGACACTTTTGAAAGCAAAAGGGAGTGCTATTAATAATTACCCCTGGACAACAGGTATAAACCACAACCGTCCTGAGCAAACCGAGATGTATGGTCATCCTATTACATCGAGACAGGACAATGATGTATGGACGAGATCTTTCAGGCTTAGAATGTAACTTGGTTTGGGATTTTTTCCGAGTTAAAGTATCTTGTGTTGTCTGTATGTAAGTTTTCTTTTCTCAGCTAGGCTATTACAGGGCTTTGCAAGGAAACAAACTCTTTCCTCTTCCATTTAGAAAGAAATTAAGCCACCATCTATCTTAGATGTTGTGGAAATGTAGAAGATAATTCGAAGATAGGATGTATTGCGGTATTGGTAGTATCTTCATTTCATGGGCTAATGCTCTGTTGATATTCATGATGAGAGAAGAGCTTCTCACAAGCTACGGCTTTTTTATTTTCCCTCCTACAATTTATTTCAACAAATTCTTAATATGATTTTTGTTATCATTTTATTAGTTTTTAATTTCAATAGATTATTAAAAGAGAATGTAACCTTTTAAAACGTGTTAAGCTTTAGGTTGTGACCAAATTAAACATGTAAAGGAAAAGTATAGTTTCCAGTCAAGGGATATACCTATTAAATCAATTATTATCCAGTTCTATGGATCTTACTTACATTTTGTCTACTAGATATGTCAAATTCTGAGAGATATGCAAAAGTTTCATACTCTTTTATTCAACACTTTATCACACTGTCAAGAGTTTTTATTTTATATTTTTAAACTACCATATTGTTAATGTATGATATCAACATGTTATTGATGTATGTGTTTATTTAAATCTGCTTCTATCTCCTTCATTAACTGTGATTTCTTATTATTATACAATGCCATTCTTTTTCCTTTATGGGGCTCATAATCCACCTCGTCACATATCCATTCTTGCTTTCTTTTATCTACATTTGCCTGGTAGCCTTCGTCCATCCTTTTATTTTCAATCTTTTTTTAATTGCTGGATTTTATTTGTGTGTTATCAGTCTAGATACGAAAAACTATGTTTCAGTAGCACATTAACCCTGACATTTCGGAGACTTTTAAAAAGAGTGTATTTTGGGCTCTTAGGCCAATTAAAAAAAATTTTTTTTTGACTTTCCCACTGAATTGCCCTCCATCCGTCTTCTCTATAATCCAGGCTCGTTTCAATCTTGCGGTTCTGCCATCTCAACTCGGGGTGTCAGTGTTCCCTGTGGCAGAAGAGAAAGCTGGGCCCGTGTTCACAGGAGGTTGGCTGGAACTGGTCATGTGACCCACTGAGCAGCAAGAGGCCTGGGGCTGGCCAAGAGAAGGAGAAGAACCCAATGATATTGAATACTTCTAATGTCTATGCAAACATGTTTCTTATAAATAAAGTACAGCTATTTTTTGAAAAAGTTAAGTAGAATTTCTATCTTTTATGAAAGAATTTCATTCTGTGAATGATATAATTGATTTTATTCAGCATTTTTGTTCCCTCTTCCTTATTATTTCTTGTTAATCAAGTCGTCATTTTTTTCTTCCTTTTTTATCTTTTTTCTTTTTTTTTGTTCCTTCCAATTCCATTAATCTTTACTCTTTCCTTTCTCTCTTTATATATATAATCAGGAACACATATTTCTGCTATTAGTGGAAAACATGATACCGATTTATTCTTCTCCAGTGTCTCACTTGGTATGTTAGTTTGCTAGGACTGCTGTCACAGAGGATCACTAACTAGGTGGCTCAAACAACGGAGTTTTAGTTCTGGAGTCTGGAAGTCTGAAATCAAGGTGTTGGCAGAGCTGGTCCCTTCTGAGGTTGCGAGAGAGGTTCTACCCACTGCTCAGGCCTTGCTTCTGGGGTTGCTGGGAGCCTCTGCTCTGCTGGAGATGCATGGCCTCGCTCTCTGCCTTCCTCCTCTGTTTCCAGGTCTGTGTCAGCATTTCCTTTTTATAAGAACATCAGTTATTTGGGATAGGGAGCCCACCCTATAAGATGACCTCATCTTAACTGGTTACATCTGCAACAACACTATTTCTGAAAAAAGTTACATTGGATGGGGGGTTAAGACTTCGACATATGAAATTTAGGAAAATACGATTCAGCTCGTAACACTTGGTTTCCACATGTTTTATTTCCTTTTTTTTCCTCTCAAACCACACAAATAAACGAAGCTCTATAGGAAACTTACTTCTCCCTCCATCTCAATGCCTGTAATTGACGTCTTTGCCTGAGATAGATGAGTGCTTTTTATTGTATATCCTTTATCATTACGAGCATTTAATTAGTATTTATATTATACTTTTCAGTCTACCCTTACCCATTTAGATTTAATATTTGAGGTAAAATATGTATAGACATAATCGTGTATATAATATATGTATAATAATAGATGTGAAAGTCCTTTCTCACTGCTATATCCCTTAGGCTTCACTGCCCCTCATGATGATGTCTTTAATTGGGTTCATTTATAAGTTGGTTAATATATTTTTTTGCCTATATGGAGTTCGTCGGTGTATACTTTGGATTTTTGTGTATCCTCAAGCATTTCACTTTTACTTCAAAGATGAATGACGTGTTGATTTGTGTTACCTGTAGTCTTTTCTTTGGGGATTTTCTGTGGTTGTTATTCTACTGTCTGTTAACCTGCAAAATGCCAGGCATCATTCAAAAGCCTAGAATCATTCAGCTGTATTTTTCTCAGCTGTACTCATCTTGTGTTTCTTCTCGGCAGTGTGTGAGATTTTCTTGCTATCTGTAGAGTTTGCAAATGTTGCGACTCTATGCCTAGGAGGTTATCTGTTCTCCTCAGTATACTCTAGATGTGAATGAGTCAGTGGGTCTGCAGACCGAGGACATTCTTCATCTCAGAGAAATTTTCTTCAAAGGCTATTTTACGCTATTGCGTTTTTGTTGTCCTAACCCACCCCCACCCTGCCCCGGACTCCTGTTGTTCTAATGTATGGGCTTGTTTTCTGTAAGTCTTAGACTTTAGATAGTGATGCTATCATCTGAGATGGCCTGGGGCCATCTCATCTGGGCCCCTAGGACTTGTGGGAGCCTAGAGTCAGTTTCATGACTGGAGTGGTATTTGCTGTGATTGTGGAACTCACTGAGCAACAAACATCAGGGAAATTTGAAAAAGAAAAAATATTACTCATGGGTTCTGGAGGATATGCAGCATGTCCAGAGGTCACACAGGGAAGTTGGAGGGAAGGGAGAGAGACAGACATTCGGGGTTCTGTCTTTACTGAGGTAGGATGGCACCACGAGCATATTTCATACCATTAAATATTATTCAAAAATGTACTTTTAAATATATCATTTCTTTGTATACATTAAAAAACTGTATTTAGCCATTTTCCTATTGATGCATACTTCCTGTCTCCAAATTTTCACTAGTTAAACTAATACCGAGATTGATGTTTTTACATTTTTTAACTTTCTTATTCAAATTTTGTTTGTAAGTATAAGAAACCGACTTAAGCTTGCCTAAGGCCACAGTGGGAGAGTGGATGGTAGAAGAAATTATTAGAAGGTTGTGGGGTATCTAACATTCATAAAATTAAAGTTAAAATAATGGCTATCATTTTTTAACCTGTCAAATTGAAATTGCTTTTTTTCCTAAATTATACTATTTAATGTTGGCAAGAGCGTGATGAAAGAGACAACCTCGGTTGGTGTTTTGTGGTGTCGCAGGGGAGTGGAGTGCTAGTAAAACAAGTTTCTGCAAAGCAAATTGACAACACTTTGAAGGGGATTAAAAATATTCTCTGAGCAAGTGATTTTATGCTACTAATCTATGCAAATAAGCAGATGGACTCAAATAATTCTGTGTAACGAATTAAAGTGAATTTTGGGGGAGAGTTGTCTGTCTTTCTCCATTCTACCTCCCTTTATATGGAATTGCCCATCATGCTTATAGTGGGGTTTCCAGCATCCTGAAAATGCCTGCATCACCTTGCTTCTCCTAGGTCGCTTAGTTGCTCAAGGCGGACATCTAATGGAAAGCAGAGCAGAGATTTCCCAAGAATTTGCAATACTGAAAAGGGAGACAGCCTGACCGGCATCGTCGGCAGCAGAATGATGTTAAAAGCAACACCCTAAGTGGGAAGGTCTGTGGGGTCTTCCAGCCAAGGTCTCACAGCCCACCTGGGGTCACAGTCCCCAAAGCTTAGTCACGGTTCAACATTATTTCTTTCATTAGTCATTTATATTCTTTTCTTTTTATTCTTCGACACAGTGTTCATTCATGTCCTTTGCTCTTGTAAATGTATGTGTTTGCCTTTAAAAATGTATCTGATTCGTAAGAACAGAAGTAAACAAAAATTTGAGATTTAGGCTTATACCTCCAAGTAATCCATAGCCAAGTACTTTCAAGTCCTTTCAACTGTGTTGATAATGATGGCAGAAACTTACTATTCTGATTCCTGATTCTTTCATTCCCTAGGTCTGCTCAGTAGATGTTTACAGTCCCATTAGAATCACAAATTGTCACAAGGCCAAAACGTGTTCTCTTTAAGAGAAGGTGTGACTTCATTAGGAAAGGTGTGACTTCATTAAAGAATAATAACAGCTAATAGCTAATGCCTACATGGTGCTGTAGGTGCAATACCTTATGCATCGGACTTATGATGTAGGTACTGTTACTGGCATTATCATATCTTACAAATGAGGAAATTGAAGAACAGAGGACTTAAGTGACATGATTAAAGCTATACGGGGGCACAGCTAGGATTTGAAAGTCATCTGTGTGGCTTCAGGGGTGACTCTTAATCCCTATGCCCTGGGCTTCCTCACAATAAAATAGATTTGCTGTGTAAAGAAGTGTTACACTTCTCATATATCTAACATGCTATTTAGCAAAGGTTAATATATTGATTATTAAAGAGAAAATCGATCAATATATTTTCTCTTTGAGAATATAAAAATAAGACTATTTTACAGTAAAAATTCACAAGTTATAATTTGCTGAGGAGTTTTATATTCTGGGCTAAAGATATCTATGAGGCAGTTTGGTCGAGCACAAGCCCAGGTCCTTTTCAACCATGTGATTTTCAACAAATAGCTTCAGCATCGAAGTCGGACTTAGTACCTTCAAGACACATATTTGGCTCATTTGTTTTCTTAAGTTGCTGAAGATATCAGATGACGTCATTCACGAAGAGGTTTTGTAGTTTATAACATCTCATAAAATTTAAGTTGGTATCATTATTAATGTATTTAGTGCCGTTATGGAGGAAATTACACATTCTTACTGATTTGGGAAAAGTTTTTGAAATTGATTTTAGGATAAGCAATATTGGGAATTGACTCAAAAACATCACGTGAGGACTAAGGCATCAACAGGAAAATGGAAAATAAAAATATGGTTCTGATTTACTCCGGTCATCAGAAACCTTGCTGAAAAGATGAATGTGAAAGAAATGAAGATGCTGGAAGAATTTCTTTTCGGGTTTCAGATGTTCTATGTCCTGTTTATATTTTCAGGGCTACTTTGGGATCCATGTGCCAAATGGACCCTCCTACTCTGAATTTCCGTCAACTGCATTTTTTTTTTTTTTTTTTTTTGTGGAATGTAACTTAACTGGAGGCTCTCCAGTGCCAATCTCTTCATTGTCCTGCAATACTGGACACGTTGGTCTCAATGTGTCTGAACGTCTCTCTGTCTTTGAATCTGCTTCCTCTTGAGGTTCCTTCCGTTTTTCTCATGGGCTCTTCTTCACGCATGCCTTAAAACTGGAGATGCCCCGTGATTAGGTAATCATCCTTCCGGATACTTGTGCTGGATGGTCTCATGGACTGTCACCAGTTCCGCTCATGTAGGAGGCCCAGGAAATACACAGCATCATCTTCGCTCTCCCAGATTCCTCCAGTCTATCCATCTGCCTTCTCCATGTATCTCCGTGCTTAGCCCAAGGCCTTCCTAAATGCGGCCTCAGATGGAGCTCGTTACCAGTTTAGCACGCTTCTTTGGCCTTCTATATTTTCTATTGCTGAAAACGGTACCACAGAATCATCTAAATTCAAGAGTTTGCCATTATCTCAGATGCTTCTCTGTTCCTTATATGCCATATCCGTACCCCAACTCTATTCTCTTTTTAAATATATCTCAGAGCCCATCTCCAGCTCGAAGCTACTGTATTAGTTTGGGTCCCAGTTCTCTCATCTTCTAGAACAAATAACTTTCTAAGTGGCCTTTGAGATCTGAGATCTTGTCTCTGCTATGTCTCTATCTCCATCATCTTTAGAGTGATTTTCCTAAAACACGGTGTTGATCTTAGTTTATTTCAAAAGCTCCTGTGATTTTCAGCTGGATAGACCATGTAATCCTAAATGAGGCTCTTTCTACTTTACCTACTTTCATTCTCGCTAACCCTGACTTTGCACAGTATATATATATAACACAACACTGATTTACTTCTTCCCTGAACCTGCCTGGTGCCTTTATATATGGTCTTTCTGTGCTTGTGACCTACTGATCCCTATTCCCTGCTGAGAACTCATATTTACTGATCAAGATTATGTTCACATATCATTTTCTTGGTGATTTTCCTGTGCAGTCAAGTATTTTCTCATTTTAGCTACTACATCACTTAAAAAATAATATTAGGAGCCCTGGTTTCCTATTAATTCTTCATTATTGATATATGTCTTTCTCCTATTCCTTTGGCACATTAGATTTTTTTAAAACCCTCTCTTCTACTTTGTCTCTCTTTCCTTTTACTCATTATTGCTTACTAATGGATGTTCAGTAAATGTTGGTTTAATATGAATAAATGAAGGAAAGAGGAAAATAATGTATTGTAAATGGCAAAAAAAAAAACAAACCCACTATCCAATTGTGGGTAAATATATTTGTAATATATAATTCCTCTCTGCAAGGAAAATATCAATTCTTTTTTGCCCAATATCTTTCTATTCCATTCTTTATTTGATAGAATTACATTTACTTTTTCTCTATGTGGAAATTTTCAATAAAATTTCAACATTAAAAGCAAAAAACTGAACTAAATGTATCAATACAGTAAGATTAATGTATATTTTGGGCATAGTTTTAAACAAATAATCTTAATTAATTTATCATATCCTTAAGTACCCAGTAAATGAGATGTGATTATACTGTTGGAAACTATTCGGATGGTAAACTAGGTGAGGCATTGTTTTAATCTATTCAGGATGTGTTCTATTTATTTGCTAAAGATTTTTTTTTTTTTGATTAAAACTTTTAATCAAGTAGATGATCCGTGTATTTTTTGTTGAAAGAAAAAAAATTCGCATTTCTCTTGTCTGTTCTCTGTATAGTCTGCAGTGAACTCTTGGGCATAATCGAAACATCCTGATGACATGCTAATTGCATTCTAAAAAGAGTTCTACAATTGAGAACTTTAGTTCTAAAGATCAAACATCCTTAAGGGTGGTTTATTATTATTTAAAGCATTGCTGAAAATGATTCCTTTATTTTTCTGAATTAGTTCCATTTCATTTGTATTGAATTTTTGTCAGCAAGATTCTTCCTGGTCCTTTTAATTTGCGCTGTACTCAGACATCACCTACAGTCACCCTGTTCTCCCCCTCCAGCACAGAAGTTCAACAAATGCAAAAAAATGTAAGATCTGACAGGCATCTGATAGATAATTATTTGCAGTTATAAAAGTTCTTTAATTACAAATCTATTTTTACGCAGTCACGGTGTTGAATAATGAGAATTTGACATCAAATGAAGTAGGCTGAAGAATCAACCTGCCATGAAATACTGATCGTTTAATCTCTCTGAACCTCAGTTTCTTCCTCTGTCAGAGAGACATTTCACAGAGTTTATTTAAATACAAGGATGTTCTCAATAGTGAAGCACTATTCCTTTAACCTATTTTTATTTTTATTGTGGCCACAACAGTAGTATTACCGAGTTATAGATCGTCATCTCTAACAAAGTCACTTGTGCATGTTGATTGTTCTCCTAACGTTTACTCTAAAAGAAAAAAATGTGGTGTATATAGACTCGAAGACATGTCCAAAATGTATAGCATGTTCCATTAAAAAAGTGACCCGTTGAGGAAAACAATGAGGAGAGAATAAGCTTATGTATTATTTTACCTACTTCAATGCATAGTCAACAAGCATCTATTGAATATTTATCTCTGTATGTAAAACATTCTGTTCTGAGTGATGTGCGAAATACAAGATTTTCTGAAACAGGCGGGTTCTTATTCTCTGAAAACGTGGAATTCCGTAAATGACTCCTCGTTCATTGACTATTTGAATCATTAATTCAACGGTAACATTTTCTCATCCAGCATTTATCTGATGTGCGCTTGCTCGAGGGGTCGAGTTCAGTCGAATGACTGGTACTTTTAAAATATCTAAATATGCTTTCACTGTAGTTAAGCAATTATGAAACAATAACTATAGAAATGCAGGCATTAAGATGAAATGCAATAGATGCCTTTCCGGTAAATCTGTAGCAGAGATGGCCTCTGAGGCTCTTAGATGGTTTGTAACAATTGTTTCTGAACTCACGCATTTCTCACAGTGGAGGGCAAAACCATGTACACTTTGAAAAAAAAACATGTTTTTGTTGGAGTTTGAGGCTGCTAAAATCCACACGTTGCTTTTGTGTGAGTTGTGAAACAAATGAAAAATAAGACATATGGATGAAGATGGATATGTCGGCTTTAGTATTTAAAAGTTGTTGGGGGAATACGGCTGAAATCTGAGCCAATTTGTTTTCCTAATAATTCTCCTTTTGCACATACCTACCTCAAACTGATACCTCTCTGGTACTACTGCAAGTTCCCTCGGGGTAAATTCTGCCTTTGTAGATATATCACGATGGAGAAACAGACGTGGGAGTGTCCTCAGAAGGGTACAGGTTCTCAGAAGGGACTGAATCAGGCAAGGTCTGTTTCTTCTAAATTCACTAATTAATGAAGTTACCGTTTCTCCGTTAGAAACGAAACAGAATACCTCTATCTTCTAAAATCTTGAGGAGGAGGGTGTCAGTGGTCCCTTCTAATAGAACCTCATGGGATATCCATTTACTTTTTTGAAGTAAAGGGGTAATGCATAGGTAATGCATATGAGATTTTTGTTTGAAAATTGTGAGTATATTTGAACATCTCTAATTTTTTAGGATCTAGAGTTGCGCTCCATGGCCTATGATGATGGTTTTAGGTCCATGTTTCAAACATAGTCTTTTAAATTTTTATAGAAAAATTATATGATTTTGAAGATGAGGAGACTATAAAATGCAACTCAATATTTTTATAGATAAGGAATTTAAGGTCCATAGAATTTAAGAGATTTGGCTTAAGACATACATAGTGATTGCTCTACTATAGCGAGTCTTATCAATCTTCAGAGTCCTAACACGGTGCCTGGCACTTAGCTCTATTTGTTGAATGAATGAATGAATGAATGAATGAAGAATTTATTCAAAATATAATACTGCTTTTGGTACTAACCTAAGTCTTTTGATATTATGTCACAGAAAAAGGAAAGCTAGAGTTTTACCCATTCAGACAGACATTTATCGATGGAATCATAGTTTTCGATATATATTATGATATGTTTAAAACATTATTTTAACCAGCTGTAGTTACTAATCAATGATAATTGAAATTTCATTTTATTTTTTACTGAATTCCTTATGATTTATCAATTGATAGCTTAAAAGTTCCCTGAGGTCTTTTAAAATCAATATTATTTTAAATAATATTTATAGACTCTTTTGGACAGTAAATTTCTTTACTAGGAGATAAATACACATGAATCAACAATTTAAAAAGTTTTTAAATCTCTCTAGAAATAATTTTAGAAATAACTCATAGAGACCGGCAGAAACGTATTTCCATGGCCTTGGTTGTTTTTGTCAAAACTGAAGGGTCTGAGATTTTTACCCTACTTACAAGCTAAAAAGTTAGCCTGACCCAGTTCCTAGGATGCTGGCAGAAGACCCAAGAGTCTTCAGTTAGAAACAAAGGACTTCAGTACTCATGGCCAGCAAGTAGCATGAGCCACTTTGCCCCCAAGTTCCACATAGGGTCCGGGTGGATGTTTGTGTAACTATGGGTTGTGTCACAGGAAGAGGACCCGGAGGTTTTATAACGAGCAGCACACAGACCTGATCTCTGCTATGGAGGAGATGCATGTGTCTCTAATGCCGCAAGCATGCTTGCGCTTTACTGTAGAGGAAGATGTTGTCTGTCATTCAAGGCCATTTGCTCTGCAAACGTTTATGAGAATAGAGTGGAATAAATGACATCGGTCCTCTCTAAGATGTGCAGAAACACGAGACATCCATGGAGAACTGCCCCTCAACAGCTTTCTGTGGCATTGAGGCAAAGCACATAAGTGTAATGTCTTGAATATTTATCAAGAACCAACTCTATAAAACTTAGTGTTAGATGCTGTGTGACGAGACACGGTGACGGGAAAGCCATGGTCCGCGTCATCGAGGAGTTAGAGCACGTGCTCACACGTGCGTACCGCAGCACACAGCGCTGCGATTTCTCTGTCTGAGGCAATTCACGCAGAACTTAAAAAGTTTGACCTTGATGTCGGGGGTGCTGGGATTGTCCCAGCGTGGTGGGTAAGTGTCGAGGCTGGACGGCTCGAGTTCAAATCCAGATCCCACCAGCTGTCACATGCAGTGCTGACCCTTTCTGTTCCCACGTTCCTTCTTGGTAACATTGATATTAGCACCTGCATCACGGGGGAGTAGGGAGGAGTACATGGCTCACGGGGAGAGAGAGCCTAAAATGGTTTCTACCGCACGCTCTCTCTTCAAAAAATGCGAGCTCTATAAAATCAAAACTCTATCACCTTTTATCATTGTGACCTTAAAAAAAGTGACTCGCTTTCCTTTCTGAGTCCCATTTTCCTCACCTGTGAAACACGTGAGGAAATAATACCTGCAAGGAGCAATAATACCTCTTTGGTTGATTGTGAGTCATTAATTAAAAATAAATGTGCTTAATAAAGACTTAAAACTGGTATCTGCTATTATAAATAAAGGGAGAGGAAAATTAAAGGGTAGATTTGGCTTTCTTCTTTCTACCTTTTCAGTCTCTTCTCCTGACTCTTAGCTGGTAAAATATTGTGACAGGGCAGGGCAGGGTTGGGGACAAAGGAAGCCACACTGTCCTGAGAGCTGGGACCTGGTTCTATTCTAGCCAACTTATTCGCGAAATAGATTTCCTGACCGGTGCTTGGCAAAAGATAAATACGACAGAGTCCCTTGCCTTTAAGAAACTCACAGTCGCAACTGAAGCCACGTACGTTCTTCTATGTAGCCCAGAGGACGTTCGGGACTCCTGGAGGTCATATCTGACTTGAGTCGTGGAAAACGGGTCGGGACAATGCGCATGAAATCATGGAGACAGAAAAACAAAGGCAGCGTGTTTTGAAAGAACACTGCAGAAGCCAAGCGGCCAAGGATCTAAACGCCCCGAAAGCGTTAACTTTAATTTCATAGGCCCCGTGAAGGCGCTGCAGCTGCTGAGCGGAGCCCGGCCCAGGGCAGGGCACAGAGAAACCACGCTGTCAGCCTGTTGATCCCGGAGACGCAGCTGACCCAGCCGTTCGTATTATATTACGGTAGCAAGTAAATGCGAGTGCTGTGAACTTGTAGGAAAAACCATCCCGCCACACTAATCTAAGTCCCTTAATCGTCTTAGGTTGTCGCGAGAGCTAGAAATACCTAAGACCCTAAAATAGAGTGCTGACCGTGGAGTTAGGGAAAGGTCATTCGGGGTTAAACTCGTACTCTATCCTTCGGTAGCTCGGCGGTGAGCATGTAGGGGGGGCCAGGGGCTGGACAGAACTGCCTCGATGTTTATGGGATATTTGGCACCCCTCCCCCCTGGCGACTAGGACCTGCAGTGATTCTATTTGGCCATTGAATTTTAAAACTACTGCTCGGTGGGAGCTTATTTCTTAACACATGAGACATTTTCCAAATGTTTGCATGACCTGACAATGTTTAGCGGTGTTAGGTATTCGATCGTCAAATAGGTACATTTTATTGTAATGCTGTCACGCCGGTCCCCAAACTCCAGCAAAAAATACTCTCATTAACTGCCATTGCCTTCATCAAGCATCTAACCTCTCGGCGGGGCGCTCGCTCCCTCTGCCAGCCCATCACCAGCCCCCCGCCCATCATCGGCCCCCAGCCCATCATCGGCCCCCAGCCCATCGTCAGCCCCCGCACTTCAACCAAGCGCATAAGCACCAGCTGTCAACGGCACTTTCAATCCAGCTGTCAAGCCAGGTGTGGTGGGCGCAGAGCGGCCTCCGATGTTAATGATGGATTAATTAAGGCGCCCTGCGTGTGTTTATGCAGTGAGCGCTCCGCTTCTGGCTGGGCTCGCTCGGGGCCTTCAGCGTATTCCTCGGGGGCTTCCTCTCTACTTGCCAACAGGTCTGTGCACTCCGCTTCAAAAGCCAACAATCAGCTTATCTGAATTAAAAACAAAGAACCCCATGACTAATTCTCCAGAGCTTGTGGTCTTGACAGAGAAAGCGCAGTGCTTGTGTGACAGATCCTGGAAGGAGGTGGCGGTGCTGTCCACGAGTAGACGCGTCTGTAGGTACGTTGCTTATGCTTCAGAAGCCAGTGACGGGTTAGGGTGTTCGCAGCTCTTAAGATCATAGGGTTTGGCTATATTTAAATGTTACCCGTGAAGTGCGTGCATGTGTGCGTGTGTTTGCAGGATAACCTTGTTGACAACCTTGTTGGCCTTTGGAATGAATTGCTCTCCCCTCCACTGAGTAGCCTCTTTATCATCAGTTGAGCTCCCTCTCTCAAGGCAATCTGCAAATCCTTCCGCTACAGAGTTTTCAGGCACCGCCTCCCTATTGCCCACACGTAGTGTCCTGTCAACGCATTGCTGAGGACTTGGGGACCTACTACCCAAGGACTCAAATGCTTTGATCCCAGAGCATACTCCACTGTGTCTTGGGTGAAAAAGAAAGGCTTTCACTTTCTAGATAGAATAACAATGAAGCTGACAACACAACAGCAAGTACGGTTAATCGAGCACCTATTCTGTGCTGGATTCTATGTTATGTTCATCTTCTCTTCATAAAGCCATTTTGTAGAAGAAGTTAAAGTTTAGAGAGAGGAAATAATTTGCGCGGACCTCTGTAGCTCATATCGAAAGGAATGCATTTGGAGAAGGTAGATGTTGGAAAAATCATTAGGGATCGATTGGGAGGAACAGGAGAAGCCATAAGGGAAGAGATGTAGGATGCGGATGACCCAGAGGCTTAGGAGCTCAATGCCTGGTACCTCTACAGCGCTCTGATGTTGAAGAGAGATGTGGGGTGGGGGAAGACTGAGAAAGGCCACGAGGAGGAGTTCGACCTTGACTTTCTTCCCCTCAGTGAGAGGAACCAGTGAAAGGAAGTATTCAGTTTAGTTTTTAGAAGAAGGATGCACCAAGGTGAGTGTCTGGTAGGAGACTAGCTTTCAGAGTTTGCACCGCTGAGATGCTCGCCTTACCCCATGCGGGGAGCAAAGCCTGAGGCTGAGCAGAGGCCGGCCCACTTCGCTGCAGCCCACCCTGGGGAATGCCCCACCAGGCAAGCGTCACAACTGGACATATCAGTCCTGCCTCTTCATGACAATAAGAGCTAGTGTCTGAGTGCCTAGTGCCTGCCAGACACTGTTTTCAGTTCTTTATAAGGATTAACTCACCTTTTCTTTGCACCACGTCTCTGGGTGCACGCGGTGAAATGGAGGACCCAGGAATGAATCCATGGAAGCTGGTTTCTGGGTTTGCTATTTTGACAACAGAATAAGGTAGTATTTTAGGCAGAATTTATTTTATTTTATTTTATTATTTTATTAGCTGCTGGAGTTTACCACCCAGTAACATTTATAATGGATATAAAATTTAGATTTTGTATCCAGCATCGTCAATAACGAGTTGTCATAGTGTGTCTGTGAACTCGCTGAAGTGGTGTAGAATTCCAGAACCCGCGTTTTTTTGTTTTGTTTTGTTTTGTTTTGTTTTAAGTTTAACATTTGAGGAATGACAATTAGATCATATTATATCTGGCTACCAGGGAAATATTTTATATACTACCTTAGCAGATCTCACCAGAAAAATAAATTCTGAACGGCTCGAATGTGCACTACTGTCAAATGGATTTAAAACAGAGTGAAGGGACCCAAACAAATAATAATGACAAATCGCAATGCGCTGGCTTGGGAACAGGGCGCACTGTTGGCCGCTTTCATTTAAGACGTCCTTGTAATGTTAGAGCTGGAAAAGGCATGAATAAATGAGTGTGCAGTGTTGTGATCTAAAACCTTTTTGCACATATCTTGGTCCTTGCTCAGCACAATTCCTTGTTGCTATTATTATTAAAGATTTTAAAAAATCACATCAATTAGCCTGCACGATATCTCTGGTATCACAAATATTTCGAGAACTGTCATTAGTGGTTTGTTTATTGATGTTTAAGCCGCGACCACTCACCTGCCAAAATAAACAAATTCTTAGTTTTCAAGGCGAAGAAAAAAGAGAAATCTAAACAGACTTTAGTTTCAGATAACAATATTCATTTTGTTTTGCAACATCAGCCCCACTGGAATTCTGCAGGTAGAGTCATAAGTATTTAAACCTCCAACCTATGTAAACCTCCAACCTATGTTATGCATAGCTTAAAATAGTCATAACAAGAAAAGGAATTTAAGAATGAAAATATATTTATTTGTAAAAGAGATTGACTATAAAATAATCTTAGTGTGTATATGCAAATTGTCTTATCCATGACTTCATAATTTGTAATGGTATTCAGCTTGACAATGTTTACACTTGTTAATGACTTCCTTTATGAGTAATAATTGATCTATTTCATTATCATATTAAATCCTCGATCACATGCCATTAGGTTTGATGTAATAAATGATCTGTGTGATTTTAGTGTAATGAACTAATTAGACTAATTACAATCAATACGTGTGCCAATATTATACTTTGAATCCAAATGCTCCTTCTTACTGTGCTGGCTTAAAATCAGCAACTCGGTAAAAAGGGTCTAATGCTGATTTATGAGCACTTGTGGAACACCAGGCAGAATAAATTGCTCGTGGTAGTAGAGACAGCATTAGTGAAGTATAAGATACTAAGTGCATTGTAAGGTCAGCAGTTGGGGTGTACTTACACATGTAGCTTTATGGCCCCTTAAACCTCCTCTTAATATATCAGAACATCCTAGCAAAATGATTTGGCTTAAATGTCAGTGCGAACACTCTGCACTTGTTCATAAATAACCCTGCAAAAATACAAGCATCCCAGTTAGGTAACCGGTCTACGAACTAATGAAAATATGCATATTTTGTTTGATATGTGTTTTCAACAATTGATTTATTTTCTGTTAGAGCGAAGGAAACACATTCTAAAGCCGAGGTTAAGTAGAAATCAATGTGTAACTGTACCACTTTAAACCATCCATCATTCATTCATTTATATAGACATTATAAATGGTAATTTTAGAAGACCTATAGTAAAATTCTTCAAAACTAAGCTCCAGTGTCAGTTCTTTGAGGAAACCTTCCCTGACCCTCAAGTCTATACCCTACCCCTCATTTCGATGCTCACCCAAATGCTTCTTGTTTTTCTTTATGTACCAACGCTTCAATGGTATGGTTTCTTAATTAACGGCGGTTGAATCTCTGGACTGTAAACTCCATAAGGACAAGAGCCCACACCTCTGCATCTTCCCTACGTAGGCCTGACACAGCGCTTCACTCTCAGAAAGTGAAGTGTATTTAAAATATGTAAGCTTATTTGCTGTTTCTAAAGTTTAAGTATATTTTAGATCCTTTTAATAGAAGCTAAATAGCGTATCTCATAAGTCAAGAGGTAGCTGCAGAAAACAAACAAACAAACAAATAAATAACATTGGACCGCCATGTTTTCTCCACAGAGCCTGGCATATCTCTTCCATGTTTCTGTCCCTTGAAAGCCAGTGAAAGTTGTAGGCGCTAATGAAAGCTGAATTTGAATGTGGAACGTTTTCATTCTATGCTACATCAGTGGTTGCTCGGTGTTTGCTTTAGTTCCTTGCTCCTCACGTGATATAAGGGTTTATAGCTATGGCCAGCAAATGGAAATCGTATGTAATATCTTTGGATAATTTCTTTAAAGACTTTCTGCCAGGTTTGTTTTACCTCTGTCTTCTGATGATCCAAATATAGGTAGGCATTTAATGTGAAAGTCTGACTTTGGGAATAATCTTTAGTGATTTGACTAACTCACTAAAGTGAGGCAACAGAAAAGAGACTCTCAAGGCATTTGCTCCAGCCCATTCGAAACTGTCTCCCCTATTTCTTTTTTCTCCACATTCCCCTTGGATTCCACTCATCACGCGTTCATTCCTTCAAAAATAAACACATAGTTATTGAGAATGTATGCAACACGCTCTCCTTGGTTCTCTGATAAGAGTACGGTGTTCCTTGTCCAAAGGTCTTCTCGTCTGGGAAGAGAGATAAAACACGTCCATAAAGAGTTCTAATCTAAAATCTGAGATAAATCTTTGAGAGTCTCAAATAAATTACAATTAAACTTTAAAGAGGGGCCAGTGACTTCTAGAAGGGTAATTTGGGAAGGCTTTATAATGGAGTGGCATTCAGTCTGAACTTTGATGGCTGGAAAGAACTTTGTCAGGCTGAGATGGAAAGTGAGCATGCTAGAGAGAATGGAATCCGTGAGCCATCTGCTTATCGTGAAATAAGGTGAACCACTGTAATCCAGACTGGCTAGAGGGATGGCGCAGCAGTCTGCATTAACACAGATATGAATTATAGATTATTCCTTTCTCACGCATTTGAATACTTGGAATAATTGTGAGTTTTCTAAAAATGATATCTAATAAAGCTTACAAATAATTTTTAAAAATGAAGTACATGTATAAGTAATATTACAGATTGTCGAGAACTTCTAACATATAACGAGGATATTATGTAAAACGATTTCAAGCCATTGATTCTTATACTATTTCATCACAGAAGAAAGTGCATCACTCTATTTTTCCTTGGTGCTGGAGGTTAGGGATAAATGGTATTGACAGATACATTAAAAGGAGGCTTGTAAAAGAATGCTCTTAAATCTTAGGAAAAACCCCAGCATCTCACACAAATAAGCGTGAACCTCTTCTCATTGGAATTAGGGTCAATCCATCCTCTGGTCCTTCTCATTTCCTGAAACGGAGTCTAAAGGCTACTTACTCCTCTCTGTTCAATACAGGATGAAAAACCTGTGCAGGTAACACTGTTTCATGTTATGATATATGGGATTAGCTCAGAGCACTGGCAGTTCCAAGCGAGCACTTGCAAATGTTTATTATCATTATTATTATTATTTTCCTTAAATGGAGTTTCAGGAAAAGATTGAGTACTCAGTTGTGACATTGTTGGATTTTGTGATTTTAAGGAAATAGCTTCGAGTTCAAGGTGTCAGCATTCATCAAATTTAAAATGGGGATTTTGTGCTAAGCAATAGCTAATTTTTTTCCTAGTTATACTGTTCTATGATTCCACTAGCAATAATAGTATTTTAACGCTCATGGAGGTATTGGTATTTTTATAAAACACCTTTTATTTTTTTAAGAGAATAATCCTTTAGTGGAATTAAAACAATGTGACAAATTAAACTCATGTATTCATGAAACAAAATGTAAATGAAATTTAGGTATTTGTGGGAAATAATGTTTTCGGTAGAGAGTCGATCACAGAGACACTCTGTGTGTTTGTTTCCTTTAATTCTCTCTATACTTGTCTCTCTCTCGCCCTCCTGCTGTCTCCCAACTGATGAGTTCCTAGACTGGAGAGGAAAGATTTGTGTAAATAGGATATTTTACTTTATCTGACGATATTTTTATTATTTTTCTAAATAGGCATAACTTTTGATGCCTATCTGTATTTATTCTGATAAAGAATTTATTTATTCTGATAAAGAATTTATCGTTTATTTGCACTATTAAGTCTTCAAGGAACAGAAGCTACGTTATATCTGTTTAAATACGTAATGCCTACACCATGATATATTTCCAACTGTTCACTAAACAATCTCTGGTTCATTTTTTCCAGGCTATCTAGAGGTCTTTGACTTTCGATCGTGGCTGCTGAGAAAAATAGACGACTGTGTGTTTTGCTTCCGAGAGGCCAGTCTCTATCGTTTGATTCCAATAAATGAAAATAGGCTTAACTGACAAAACAGTGGTAATACTGTGACACTAAGCAACGGACTTTTGCTTCCATTCCTTGTCACGTGGCTGGCCAGAGGCCGGCAACCTGGAGATGACGTTAAATTGGAAAGAGCGTTAGACTTGGGTTGTGACCTTGGGTTGGTCTTAGCTCTGCTACTTATTAGTTGTGTTATCCAGAGAAACTCACTGAAAAGTGAGGATGATAGCATCTTCGGTGTCATAGCGTCATAGAGATGATGTGAAATACTATCTGTGAAGGCGATTCATAGGCTTCGAACACTATAAAATGTAGGATGTTATTATTAATTCTTATAACCAATGAATTTCACTTGTATATTTAAACCTTGGACAAAGTACAAATTTTATATTGGTAGGATATGGAAGGTGAAAGTTGAAAATTACACCCTGAGTACCAGTGAGTGTAGATAAAGAATAAGCCATTGTCTGTAAAAGAGAGTTGATTAAGAGAAAAGCAACCAAATTAGAAGTTCCAGAATAAGTATGTTACGTGCTTTCTGATTGAGGTCGAATGATATGACTGGAACTAGCTATATGTTTATGAGTTTAAAAATGTTCAGCGCTCTAGTATCTAATGGTATTTATGTCCAAAGTAACCTTTTGTGAATTATAATTATTATTATTTACTTTTTAAATTAATTTATTGTGATGACATTTTGTGAATTATTTTAAATCGATTGCATAAAACACGGGATTACCACATTGTAATTATACATTTTTCTAGAAAATCAAATATATATGTACATAAATAGAATATGATTAATTTTAGTGAACATTCTAATATAGTGAAATTATACAATTTTATATATACCTACATATACTTTAATTTTGAATGGGCAAGTGTTATTTTCACTTTTTGTTCAATAAAATATTCAAAAGGATTTTGGCCATATCCATAATTTCAATTATTTATTTATATATATATATATATATATATATATATATATATATACACACACACACACACACATATATATATACACACACACACACGCACGCACACACACACATAATTGAAATACACATATATACATATATACGTATACGTGTATATATTATTTTGTATCTGTACTGTATATATTATTTTTCAACATTGGAAGTTCTGTGGAAGTCTAGGAACACTTAGGGTTATATACTGTGCTTCCTTAATGTGTCATTCTATACTCAACATGTTGAAATTGAGACATTTTCCAGTTGAACATCTAGACTAAATTTAGTGGCATCCTAATTTTAATATGTTATTTTCAAAGAGACACTTTATAAAAAGAAGAGTTCAAACCACAAACATTTCACTGTTTTGGATAAGGTATTATTTATGCATTTTAGGAGCAGCTTTATTTTTGATGAGTTTTTATATTTATTTTAATTCACAAATATCTTTCTTGCCCTCTTTTGTATGCTGTAATATTTTGTGAATTTTTTGAAATAGACTGATTTTCAAATATATCAGTCGTCATATCACTCCTAAGAGCTTTCCTTGATGGCCGCCAGGTAGGAGCTGACCACTACCCTCTTGTATCCATGATACTTCATTCCGACTCTGTTCTAAAAATTACGAACGATCTTTACACTCGTGTTTATAATTGTCTCTCCATATTAGATTCTAAGTTTACTGAGGGCAGGGCTATATCTCATTTCCATACTACTCCTGATATCTGCACTTGGACTTGACATTTGCTAGTTACACAAATAATGTTTTTGGAATAAAATAATAAAATAGGAAATATTTAAAAGACTGCTTTTATGTTGCTGCTAGGAAAACAACACTCATTTAGAAGGTATTCTAGCTTTCTGCAAACCTGCCTTGGAGAAATATAAAATTATTTGTGTGTGTTAGCAACAAAGCCTTTGTTTATGTTGACTCTAATGTATCTATTACATGCCACCTGATTCTTTATAACAGTCACTGAATATGTATAACATGAATTTCTCAGGGCTATTGTAAGAATCAAAAAAGAATCTTGCTGAAAAAGTATTTTATAGACAGTAAGATGCTATAGAAATGTAGTACTTAGTAGAAGAAATTAGTAGATTTTTAGCAGTGTCAGTCGTCACTGTCATTAACGGTATCGGTTTGTTTGGTGAGAGGTTCAGTGCTCAAATCAGCCAGGCTTCTCATCACCATGTGCAAAATCTTATTTATTTTCAACTTTGTACCTACCTATCCTCTTGCTTATTTTCATCTCTGTAGAATTAAGCAAGCTTGCATCAAGTGCCTTCATAGACTCCTTTAGCACCGACTTCACTGTATGCTGGTCACCTTTGTCGCTATTGTATTCGACACATAGAATCCACTTGGCTTTCTTCTGAAAATGGCAACCTATGGATTTGTTTCGGTGTTGTTCAAATCATAATTAAGTTGTACTGCATAGGCCTACCTTGGGCATGTGAACCAAACTAGGCCAGTTGAACTTTAAACTCTTAGAAAAAGAAATGATTTGAGCTGATTCGTCTCAGTATTTTACGTTGGCCATTGTTTCTGCCACCTAGTTCCCTGAGCTGTCTCCGTACTTTGCAAGTCAGTTCTTCGGCTTAAAAAAAAAAATGTTTAATGTACTGTGAACCATTTCATACCTTTTTGATAAATCTCTTCTTAGTATAAGTTAATTTTGTTTATGCATGACAAAAGAACGCTGGTCCTTGGTCCATATATCTGTTGGTATTATGATTATTTTGCCAAATTAGAGGGAATGGTTGGCATCTGTGTGATTTTCACTCCTTTCGAATACTCAACAAGTTTTTACACTGCGTTTTCTTTTGCATGTGTGCATACTTAAATGATGCTGAATGAATAGCTTTATCAATACATGATGTCTGGTTGAAGTAGAAATAGCAGAAACATGAACTTTAAATTTTATGGCAATTTTCCTGTGCCATTTAAGTTATAATATCCACCTGTATTCACGCTGTAACGAGAATGACTCAAAATAGCATAATTGAAAGGAGATTACTTTCACACTTCCCATGTTTAGTAACAAGCAGACATAAAATTGTTGTTTTCTAAAGTAAAAAATCAGCATTAGGTGTTTATGATCCAGTGCTCTTGTGTTTAGAATAACAAATTTCCAACTAACTCATAAGATCGCTATTTTTTTTAAGCACAAAATTAACGCAGTATTCAGGTTGGAATTCTGAAGCTGTTTTCTAACCAAAATGATATTGTTTTGATTTCATTATCTAATTAGACCATATTTTAGTTTTTGATATGTTTTATGGATAGTGTTCTATCTCTTTTTCGTGACTACCTAGGTGTGTATGAGGATAAAAGGGAAACAAATTATCATCTCACAAATTACATTTATAAATTACAAACAGAAGACACCAGGAAAAAAAGCAATAACTTTATTCTTAGATGTGAAATCTAAAAATAAAGCGAACATTTTGTCTGAAGATTAGATAGAAAATATTTTGTGTGCTTTTAAGTGACTCGATTTGGGAATGTTAGAATGTTTTTTTTTTTTTTTTCATTTTGAAAACGTATGTTAAAATACGTTGCTCAACTTATGGAGACCTTACTGAAAAGTTCAGTGATTTTGTTTGTTGCCTGTGCCATTTTTATAACTTGTACTGAATGATAGCCATATTGTGTTTATTTATGTTATGATTATTAGCATCATTATTTTAAATTTGTGTCTCTCTGCTTGCAGACTTCCTCTTGATTGGTACTGTATGACACCAGGTAATGGATACAATAGCAGTAAAACAGTCATCATCACTGCTGGGATGAGAAACCCCTCCTCTTTGCTTTTTTTAACCTTCCTCAGCTGGAAAGTTTTGACATCTGCTGGTTTGGGACATGGCTGAGCAGCTGTCAGCAGTGGGGTAGCTGCTTTCAGCAGCAGTTGGCGGGATGGCAGGGTGCCAGCTTGTACCATCTGTGCGCCTGACATTTCATTCTAATTAACAGTAGGGTTAATTGTTCTGGCAGGCTCAAATGTAGTGTCTAACATTACCCAAGGGAAACATGTACAAGTGCAGGAGTGGCAGGGAGCTGGGGACAGCATCGCTAACAAACCCATCGAGGGGGAGTGGGTAACAACTACTGAGGATTTTACTAGCTGGCCACATGCAATGAGGCTGAGGTATTTTTTATGCTGATGAATTATGCCAAGCCTGTAATGATGTAGAGGGAATCAAGCTTAGAAAGGCTGAGACTATTGCCTTAGGGCAACTGCGAGGAACAATTTGCATGTTATTACTGCATATTCATACCTAATTGTGTTAGGCTTTGCTAATAGAGCAGAATGACAGTATGAAAAATCGAGCAACTGCTTTAGAGGCAACAAAGCCAATGTTTTTTTTCTTCCTACCCTATGAGTGCCGAATGATCCTTTAGACATTTAGTTGCTCAATATGACAAGTCTACCATTTGTTAGCTTGACATAGTGTAATTTATAAAGCAGTATTCTAATTTTACTTTTAGTTTATTCTTCTCATTTGATACAATATTCATGATAGCAATTTGAATGGGGATAGTCATCCGCTATTGTGCATAGTTGTGATTCTAAGAAGACTATATTTTGTATGAAGCATTGTCATTGTTTTATGATGTATTAATTTGAATGTTTAAATAGCTTTTTCATATGTTAATATAACATAAGTCAGGAGCTGATGAGAAATCCTTATTAGAGCTGTATTCGTTTGCATTGCCATACCTGCAGTCTTAACATGTCCATTATATACAGACCTGTTTTTAGTGTGGCTTGGACAAAGAAATTGTCAGGTGGTACAGATCCAAAGGTCTGCTCTTTTAGAATAGTGACTATGTACAGATTCACCGAACTTAGTATTCGATTCTGTCTTCTAAGGAGATAATATTCTTAAGAAATCTCAAGCACAATAGTACATTTTTTATGTTAGCCCACAATACCTTTTGAAATCTTTTTACGGAAGCTCAAAGAAGACAAAGAATTGGGAAACATAGCTTTAGAGACCTACATTGAATAACTGGTAAGATCTATCTTCTTCGCAATTTTATGTTTTTTTAGATTTGTAAGGCCATCACGGTACCCTCAGGTTGCCTCGAGCTCACATTTAAATATCCATTCATTTCCAATCATGAGCCAGCTCACATATTGTATTGCTAGTTCTAAGAGTTCAAAAAAGTTGTAAACTTAATGAATTGGAGAAAACGTTTCAGTAGCTTTTCTGGTTATAATACAGTAAAAGTTTTAAATTTATTTCTTGTAATTTCTGGTTTTTTTCCTGTGTTTAACGTATTTAGTTCATAATTTGTTCTAAGCTTTTATTATAATGGAGAGTTCAAAGTAAGTCAAAACTTTGCCCCATGTTAGTTTTTTGTTTTTTGTTTTGCTTAAAACACAACTATTTTCCAAAATAAATGTGGGTAGTTAAATAATATATAGTATAAAATATTTCCACTTTGTATTTAAATTTCAGACCATGGAATTTTATAAATAGTATGTATTTGCACCTTCACTATGTAGTAAAATATCAAAAGACTGCAATGTGAAAAGCATATGATATGGCTTAGTTAATTTACGAGGCCCTAAGACGTTGGCTATTGGTTGGTGATTTCATTGAGTCCCCCACGTGAGATATGTTCTATATTTGTACAATTTGAGTTAAAGAGTAAATAGAGACTTTTGTTAAGTATATGAGTCGTCTCTCAGCCAAGCGTATACTTTGTCACCACCAGTGTGTTTTTGTCGAAGTTATATATTTTAAAGAGCGAAGCTTATTTTGGAAGCTTATTCTAATATATCATCCAAATTTAAGCAATTATAGAACATTTTAGTTGAAATCCAAGCCTAATACAATTTCATAGACTATAAATTTAACTGCCCTTTCTAAAGATGTCATGTTGCATCAGACTGTTTTCTTTTTTTACTCTAAATTTTGAAAGGATAAAAGCAGAACATCGCCAAACAAAAATACGAAACAAAAACAAAACAAAGCAAAAAGAACGACAACAACAAAGTTTTCTATCTTCAATTAATTGGCTCCATGTATTTTCAATTATAAAACAGAGGTAAAAATACACAAAGCAGAAAACTTTGCTTCTCAAATCATACCCACAAAAAGTTATAGTTATGTTATGTTATTGATTTCTTAAACATTTAACAGTGTAGGTTATGTCTGAAGTTTATTAATTTATAGAACAAAAACTAATTCTGACTCAAGGACCTTCCTTTGCTTTTAAAGAAAAACTTTCAATATATCTCAGTTAAAGATGTCCAAACGTGAAACAATCCGATTTAGAAGGTAATGAATCCCTGGCCCCAAAGTGTGAATGGCGAAGAAGCAATATGATAAAAATACGATGAAGTTAATTCTGAGTCTGTGATCCTGAAACGTACTTTGCATAGAACCTCGTATAATACAGGTCAACTGTTTCTGAGTTTCTTATTCTCTTTTGGACTATTGCCTGAGCCCATAGCTTAAACAGAAGCTGCCACTGTGCCTGCGCCATCCAGGGGTCCAGCTGCCCTGGGCTCCTGTCCTGATTCCCGGTGACACTGGTTTATGGAAATGTCTACCTTGGTTTTGAGCCTGGATAAATTTTTGATTTTATCTTTTAATATTTTATCAATCACTACTATGTATTTGGGGCATAGTGCATATGCCAAAGTATATTTATTTGCCATCTTGAGTAGAAGTCTCAAAGAGTTTTTTTCAGTGAAAACCATTTTTTTTCCCATTCTATAATATCAAAATGCCAAAGAATAAAACACTTCTTTTATGTATTAATATAATTTCATCAAAAAAATCACTTACCAAATTCTCATCTTTAATTAACAAAGTTTTCTATTGTTTCTAATATTAAAAACAAAACAATTTTTTAAAAGATTGATTCGAAAAAATTATACTAAAATGGAAATATATCAGACTTTGACCATTAACATTTGTTAAAAAAAAATTTTTGGAATAGCAATAATTTTGATTGTAGAAAAACTAAACTGTAAATTTTTTTTTACCAACATGTAACTGGAAATTTAATTTTTCCTCTTAATCTACATCAAGTATGTATTCCATGATCATATTAAACATATTAAATATGAAAATATTATGTGGACTAATAAACATAGTTACCTGAGCACAATAATAATTGGAAATCTAATTGTTAACAAATCACGTTTTACTCTTTGCTATACTTTCTTGAAGAATTTTGCTATGGAATATTTCAGAGTAGAGCGATTGTGAATGTGAATAATTTGTTATAAAAGAAGAACATGCTAGTTTTTTAAATAATAATCTCCACATTCATGCTTTTCTCCTGTTAATAATAGAAAACATAGATATTACTCATTCAATTTGTGGATTTCTGAAAATATATTTCTGATATATCTTGGAGATAGTAAAGAAAGCTATAGGTTTTGAGGATTTTGGAAGTATATAATTTGGCTGCAATAAATCAGCTCAGTCTCTCATTTCATATTGTTAAATAACATAGTAATTATTATGATTGAATAACAGAATTTGGATATGATATAAAAGCATTCTCATTAAGGAACTAGTGTGAGTAATGGCATGACTGGGGAATGCTCAGGCTAATGGCAGTTACTTTAGTTTGAAAATGGTGATCTTGAAAGCTAAGCAAGGTCGGGCCTGGTTAGTACTTGGAAGGGAGACCACCTAGGAAGACCGGGTGCTGTAGGCATAAAAAATAAAAAAAATAAATTGAAAAGAAAATAGTGTTCTGAATATGATGAGCAACATGAAGACAGGAAATGGAAGTAGGAAACCAGTCGTGGAAGATCTTGGATACTAGACAAAGGGCTTTGACCTTACTGCATGGGCCAATGGGAGGAAGAAAAGATTTTTATTTAAGGGGCTATCTTGATCAGATTTGGGCTTCGATGATGTAAATATGCTGAAAAGAAGTTGAGAGGCCATTTGGAAAAGCTAGTGTACTAAGACAGGTAATAAGAGTGATGTTTCTGGACATGAAGAGGGACTATAAAACGAGAAAGTGAACAAGAAGCCTCATAAAGGGAATGTTAACAGAAGTAAGAAAAGGCTGATTTCTGAGCCTGGGCGATGGTGTCGATGAGTCATCCTAGCACGCAAACGGGTCTGGTCGGAAAACGAAGATGATGGGGTCAGTGTTGAAGCTGTTTAGTTCGTGGTACTGGCAGGCCACACAGCTGATTGTCATTAGGCTCCTGGAAATGTGACTGCATATTGCTTTCTTCCCGTGAACACTTGCAAAAGCCATCCGAGGCTCCTCTTGACCTCCGAAGGAAAATCTCATTAGCTTCGCTGTTGGGAAATCTAATCAAAATATAATTGACAAAATAGTCATTTCACTTTCATCTTTAATTTCTAATACTGGGGACTCACCATGTCCTCAGTAAGTATTTGGACAAGTTTGATAGTCTGGGAACGGGATGAATTGCGCTCCTCTTCTCCACAGTAGAATACGTTGAAGCCCTGACCCACAGGACCTCAGAATGTGACATTATTTGGACATAGGTTCATCGTGGATGTAATTAGGTAAAATGAGGACACACTGGAGTAGGGAGGGCTCCTAATCCAGTATGACAGGTGTCCCCATACAGTGAAAGCCATGTGAAGACAAGAGACACAGGGACAACGCCCTGTGAAGATCAGGCAGAGACTGGAGGTGCTCAGCTGCCATCGGGAAGATGCCAGCCACTGCTGGCGAAGCAGCAGAAGCTGGAAGAGGCGAGGAAAGGTTCCTCTCTGGGTTTCAGAGGGTGCATGGCCTGGCTGACACCTCGATCTCAGACTTCCGGCCTCCAGAACTGTGAGACGATACATTTTCATTGTTGTAAGCCACCCAGTGTGTGGTGCTCTGTCCTGGCAGCCCTGTGAAACTAGCACAGGGAGTAACATACATTGTGGGGTATATCACACCTCTGTTCTTAGTCCGTCGCATGTCTCTATTACGTTTCATGGAGGTGACAGCTGCATGTGAGGGGCCACAAACTTTCACTTTCAGAATTTCCTGCATTTGGGGAATCTATGCCTTGAATACTAGGTTAGTATCCTAACGATGTCCCTTGACATTTATTTCCAGAAATTTCTTGTCAGCTCCATCTTCTATTTGTTTTTAAATGGTGCAACTGCTGTTCAGAACTACATACCAAGTTATGATTTCTATGAACCACTTAATGCCACTGGAGACCAGGTCCACGGAGATGGCATATCAAATCCACTCTATGTTTATGCAGCTTGGCGATAGTGTTTAAAAGGAATGACGGGATGAACTTTTCTGGGATAATGAGAACCCATCATATCTTATGAAAAATGACATATTTATTACTTTTCAGACTCATTAGTTATCCTGTAAAGTCTTTTGACATGAAAAATCTGGTCATTAATTCTTCCCTTGCTTGAATTTTGAGATATATTAATTAACTTTTATTTCCTTGGGCTATGCATGTTCAAGTAATTATTTGGGGGGAAATTTTGTGAGATATTCTTATAGACCAGTGAACAATGTCCGGTGAACATTTCACTTACATTTAATTTTCTAAAAATATACAAATATGAACCTTAATTTCATGGATTTTCTATTGGAGCTAGTAATATTAAAGATTCATCATTAATCAACAACTAGTTAATAAACAATAGATATCAATGATCCTTTTTAGCATCATTTAACACCTGTTCCAAACTGTTTTATTTAAAAGATTTTTACTTTCCCGTGAGTCATTTTCCTGTTCACTACTAGATTTAAGAGGAAAATAACTGTCTATTTTAATATTTTCTCAAACTAAACTGGAAATTTTTTATATCCCTGTTCCGCCGAAAACGTGCCCTTGCCTACAATTATTTCTAGCTACATATTTGATGCTATTACAGAATGATAAGTACTGAAGTAGTTTCTTCAATTCCTCTGTCTTTATAGATGAAGACTTTTACAGAATTTGGAAACATAAAGTTGTAGAAGCTATGACATCATGTACTATTAAGGCCATTTTATCGATTACTCTTCTGTGTGTAAATAAGAAAAATGCATAGGTTCCATTCCTGTGTGTGTGTGTGTGTGTGTGTGTGTGTGTGTGTGTGTGTGAACACCTGATGTGTACAGCGTCTCACTCACACAAAAGTACTGAATGAAATACCCCTTTTTTTTTTTTAGAAAGTACCAATGATTTTGATACATTTTGAAGGTCAGTAATGTTCAGTGTAGAGTAATATGTGGAGAACAATAGCTCCTTGGAGAGTGGAAAACATGGTACTCTCATTATCCATAATCTCAGCTGGTCACCATAGTAACAGCATTTTACTATTTTCCAAGATGTGAGCCTTTATGGTCCTGTAGAATTCACTTCCTAGGCCTCCAGACACATCAGCGGCATCTAGTGGCCGAGACCTCGGCTGAAATCTTTGCGCTTCACCGCCTGCCGTATTATGTTGAAAACCTGATGGTGTGCACCTGTGGATGCCCTATATTTTTTTTTCTCTCATCATGATGGGTGACTATAATTCTTCGGAGAAATATTTGTGGGTTATCTACAAAAAGGGTAAAAATGTAAGCGAGAGAAAAGTATTTCACTAATAGTTCTATTAGAAAGAATTTTGCAGGGGGTTTGGGGCGTGAGAGGCATTGTGTGTTCTTCAAATACAGAGAGAGGTTGGAAAGGGGCAGTTCCCAGAGGTGATGAAGTGGTTTCTCAGAGAATGTATAGAACTACCTTCTGGAATCTCTAGGGGATGGCTTTGTTAAAGATTCAGAGAGGTTACTAATGAATCCTGGGGGCGATTACTCATGTTTTCCACGTTCATATTCTGATCAGGCACCTGTCCTTTACTATGCAATTTTTAGAATTTTATATCCTAGTGGTTATTATATACTTCAGATACTTACAGAGTCAAACTTAATTTGGATAGTCAGGGAGGCAATCAGAAAATCTATTTAGTCTGTAGAAAGATAGTATGGGGGTTTGGAAGAGGCATGGACACTGCACGAGACCCCAGCGCTATTCTGCTTCTCCTACTTCGTAGATACGCATCATGAGCAAAGCTGCAGCCTCAGTCCTCAACCTGGGCTGCATATTAGAAGAAAAAGTCAGGACCCGTATTCCATCCTGGACCAACTGAAACAGAATTCTGGGAGTATGGCCTGAGCATAACTTGGAAAAAAAATCTCAGTAACCAGACCTCAGAATGCCCAGAGGAGCTTTGTAACAATACACCATCACTGGTCTAACTGACACCTCATTCCTAGTATTTTGTGGGCCACGGACCGTCAGCATCACTTGGAACTGGATAGAAATTAATACACATTTATGTTTGAGACGCAATGAAAAGCCATAGAGATTCTAATTCAGAAAGTCCGAGGCGAGCCTGGGAATCTGTGTTTTTTGAAACTTAGATGTTTCTCCGTGTGCTTAGTGTCTGTCGTGACTGAGGTTAGTACCTACAAGTCCCCTGGAGGATTAACTGAAGACGCTTAGGTAGACTGCAACGCATTGCATGAGTGTTACTCGTTTGTTCACTAAGTCAACCTTGCTGAACACTGGTCAAGTTCACGTGCCAGCACGGGGACCCAGGAAAACGCTGCGGTGGATGACACCTTGGGGTGAAGTCGGTCTCGGAGACAGGGGCTTCTCAGCTCATAAATCGTTTTCTGAAATTATTCATTCATTTCTCTTATACATAGTCCAAAAATTTTAATATAAAAAACTTCAAGAAATCATTTTTAATTCACAAAGTGAGAGTTAATATTTATTATATACCTAAATCTGTGTTTCTTTTAGTGAAATTATTTTTTTCAAGAATATAACACATTTCCTGCCTTTAAGAAATGTGCATTGTAGACGGCTACTTAAAGCACATTAATGAAGTAGCCAAAGGTAAATACCAGAATAAGGTTATACAGATGAGCTAATTATACCGTTTTAGTGACGATGTAAGTTTTGAGGAAAGTGATATGAGGTGTGGTTTTTTGAAGACAGGTTCTGGTGTGGAGAACTGTGTGTGATGGTTTCCTCAATGTAACTTTCCGGCCATCTCTCACATAGACCCATTCTACATTTCAAGATGTACCTTTCGCCACTCTTGAATAAAATCTTATGTCCTCGCTAAGTGGACCAGCTGAGCTCTACCCAGACCACGTTCTCTTCTGACCACTCGTTTGAAATTCCCTAGCCCACGGGTCTTCATTTTCTTGACCTACTCATTAGGTTAACAACTGACCTAAGTACCATGTTTCTTATGAAAACGTCTAAGGTAGGCTTCTCAAACTTGAATGTGCTTATAAATCACCTCCTATTGCACGCAACCGATCCTTTTGTAGAGTATTGTTATTCATCTTAATAGAAATTAACTTCTTAATTAAACGGCAGGCTCCTTTCCATTATAGTAATTACATCTGATATATTTTTGTCACATTTCTCGTAGCACTTAGCTTAGTCATAGTGTGTATTAGGGACTCCGTCTATCTGTTGATTGATTTTGTGAGAAGGGACTAACATGGTTTCTTGCGTGGGGCATGAGTTTCTGGGGGTTTGCGGTGTTATGCCTGCTGAATGAGAACTGCTACTAGCAGTGACCTCTCTGAGCACCAGCAACGCTGTCCTGGGTCTGCTCCTCCCTCACCCCAAAGAGCGACAGTCTCTACAGCCCTATTGAGGAGTTTTGGGATACTTCTCTGGCTCCCTTGTTGGGCTTACCACACATCACGTCAGGTCAGGGAAAAGATGCCATATCTTTACTGATGCTCAAGGGCACAATAAATAAAAATAAATTTTACTGAAGACTCAGATATTCTTAATTTTTCCATGTTATGACCCCAGCTCCTCCATCTCTTCTAGCTTCCAAGGAAAAGCGAGCTCATACACCCAGCGATACCTGCTGGTGGCCCTTTCCTGTTCTAGAGAAGCAAGCAGAGCATCAAGTAAAGAACAGTTTCGAGCCTATTTCTGGTTAACGCTCGATGCCAGCATTTGATTGACAGCACAACCAAATAGCTGTTCTACTTTTCTCACTCAGGGATATTCTGTTTCCCCATCGAAGTCTCTATTTGCCCTTCATAGACACATTATTTTATGGCTTTACTCTTCATAAAGATGCAGGCTAGCAACTGTAGCTCTTTCCTCGACCGATTTTAACTCAATTAATCAGAATAGAAACTGACTTAATCTATATATCATATATGTTGGGGATAAGCACAGCGAAGCGTCTCATTAGATGACTGACTGTAAGTGGTGAATTTGTTGCAGATTCGGTGTCTGCTAATGACGCAGTGCCTCACGGCTGACTGCCTTGGGCCATTGTCCAGGTGGATGTTTTGCTTTTGTGATCATTATAATTTCATGTGTATGAGTATAAAGTTATTGGTATTCAAACTGTGAAAGAATTTAAAGATGTTTTTCAGTGTGCTTCCAATTCTTTGGGAAGCCAAGAGAGCTAATACTAAATATTTGATGAGGCACAATCTTTTGAAAGAACTCTAATAAGCCCTTTTAGTCAAAGACTACAGAATTTTGATGAGTATTTCTTGTCACTGGTTGACAGCATATGTATACTCATAAATTGGTTATTTTGTTGGAAACTTGAGAAGCAAGCATAGCTGTGCATATTGATGTTATTATACAAATCAAATATGTTTAAAGACACTGGGTTAGCAGAGTCTCAATATTAAAAGGCTATGGTTGATTCTTTCTCTTGGTCTTAATTTCTGTATCTCTTTATAATTGATTAATGTTCATTGGCAAAGTAAGTATGAATAATTTATGATTCACATAGCTGCTGGCTTATTAATTGCTTAATTTCAGAGAAAATAACTATATATTAAGGAAATTCAAGTTGTCACTCTCAGCGGCGAAATGAATTTATACACGTTGTTAGAGCATAGTCCAGAAATGGAGGGAATCGGGCATATACTCTATATTTCCTACAGTGCTTAAAAAGAAGAATGTTAATGAAATGGTGACGGGGTTTTTAAAAGCAAAAGACTTGGCATGTCTGAAGACCGTGTGCTCTGGGTTTTTATTTTTCCCACTCTTTAAACATTTTCTTCTGCTTCAGTGAATTTATGTAATGTGCCAACCGTAAAATGAAGTTAACTGATGAATGATGCTTATTCTTTAGAAGAAAACATAATTAAATATAGAAAAGAAAGTTTTAATTAACCTTAGCTATATTACGATTTCTTTGGAGTTTGAGCAAATGATTTTAATTCTGAAAAATTAAAATAAATGACACAAAATATGTGAAAAATTTGCTTCCTTTAGCAGCTGCATGAAAAAACATACTGTCTTGGAAAAATACATATTATTCTCATCATAATTGCTAATAATTTCATTGGTTTCTACACGTATCGCTGAAAACCAGAGCTGATATAAACTGTAATTATAATAAATATTTTCAAATAAATCTAAAAGAAGAAAGTTTTAATCAGCATTCAAATAATCTTCAATGGAGTCGAAGAGTAAAAATTTGAAACTTTTACCTTCCCGAAACATAATTGTTAATGTTATATAATCAAGGACAGGATTTTGAGAAATGGTCCATAAGATTGATTTTGTCCATCTTTAAATATTTTGGTTGTGTGACAAAGGTCATTTCATAATGCTCTTCCTACAGGTGAAGTATGTTTGGGTCCAGAAGGAGAAGGGATAAAATGACGTTAACGATTCCTCTTCCTCTTTCATGCCTTTAGCCCAAATCATCCTCAGCCCTTGGTGAGCGGCTGTAGAGACCACTAGCTGTGGAACGGAGCCCGAGCTTAATGTTGGTAGTTTGGTAATGATTCCTGCTTTCATGTAACCCTTTAGAGAATTGGGAAGAAAGAGGATCAGAGAAGGCTATGTGATCTCATAAAATGAAAGCAGAAAAGAACAAAATGCTACGTATATATTGATAGAAGGAATGGATGGCGTTTTAGTTATCTTAGTTATGTGTGAACAGCACTCACTTTTCTTGGTAGACTGTGACCTCCTGATGGGCATGGTGGCCCATGTTTAACTTAGTTTTTGTATAACATATTTTTTGCGTGAATAAATGTGGTTGTTGGCCGGCATTTGCTTAGATCTCCACAATGTCATATCTAAATCATTTCTCCTGCACCTAACGTTAGACCCCCTGTCTCTTACTGAATATCTTCAACTTCATGCATGCCTCGTGTCCTTCCAAACACATTAATTTAAAAATTAAGGCATTCTCCTTACTCTTTTGCTCAAGGCTAAACTTTGCGTCGGTGCAATTGATTGCTTTCTCTAGAGTATTGTTCTATCATCTATTTTCTTACTTTAAGGAGTTTTTCCTCTCTCGTGGCTACTTCTCAGCTTAATAACAAGCTCACAGTTCAGCCACAATAAAACAATGTAGTGGAAAAAATTAATAAATCAACCTGCTTTGAGCAGGTATCTGCCTTCGGTTATTACTACATCTCTCTTCCTTCTGGATCATCTGAGGTTTTTAAGAAAGGCATTACGCTGTCTCCATTTCCTTTCTTCACACTTGTTTTTCAAGGAATTACAAACTGATTTTACTTACCGATACTGTGATACAGGTCGCCCTTGACTTCTGGATTCTCAGATTCGGTGGTTATTTCCTCAGTACTGTTTTCTTGGATCTCTCTGCCGAACTTGGAATTTTGATTCTCTTAGATTTCTTTTTAAATAATAAATGAGGCCCAAATAAATTTTTTTAAAGTCAAGTGTATATTTTGTTTGGTCGCATTGGATTTCTCTTTTGTTAGTTGTCTGTACATATGTGTTGTTCATTTTCTTATTGATTTGCAGTATATTTAGAATATATTTCAGATCGTAATTTAGTGTTATTGGTATGGATTGCAAATACCTTCTTCCAGGTAGATATGGGGTTTTTCCACAAATAACTGGCCATAGATTTTCTCTAACTTCTCTATCTCTTTTTTTCATTTCATTAATGTTTTTTATGTTAATTCCATTAAATTTATTGGGATGATATTGGTTAATAAAATTCCATTAAATTTATTGGGATGATATTGGTTAATAAAATTATATAGGTTTCAAGTGTACAATTCTATAGCACATCATCTGTATATTGCATCGTGTGTTCACCACCCAAGGTCAAGTCTCTCTTTGTCACCATATATTTGACCTTCTTGACCCTCGTTAATTTCCCACCCCTCTTTTCCCTTTTCCTCTATTGACCCCCATATTGTTGTTTTTGTCTGAGTTTTTCTTTGTTTGTCTTATTTGTTTGTTTGTTGCTTTTAGTTTTATATTCCACATATGAGTGAAATTATGTGGTTCTTGACTTTTTCCATCTGACTTATTTCACTTAGCATAATATTTCGAAGATCCATCCATGTTGTCGCAAATGGAAGTATTTCATCTTTCTTATGGTCAAGTGTTATTCCATTATGTATATATATGTGTGTGTGTGTATGTATATATATATATATATAAAATATGCAGAGAACCTGAACAGACACTGCTTCCCAAAAGACATGCAAATGGCCAACAGACATATGCGAAGATGCTCAACTTGACTAACTATTAGGAAAATGTAAATCAAAACCACTATGAGATATCACCTCACACCTGTCGAAATAGTTATTATCAACAAGACAAGAAATAACATGTGCTGGAGTGGAAAAAACCAAAGTACCCTACCATAGATAATTGGATAAAGAAGACTTGGTATATATATATATATATATAGATAGATAGATAGATAGATATAGATATCTATATATAGATATAGATATAGATATCTATATCTATATCTATATATAGATATAGATATAGATATCTATATATAGATATAGATATAGATATAGATATCTATATATAGATATAGATATCTATATATTTTATATAGATAGATAGATATAGATATCTATATATAGATATAGATATCTATATCTAGATATAGATATAGATATCTATATATAGATATAGATATAGATATCTATATATAGATATAGATATAGATATCTATATATAGATATAGATATAGATATCTATATATAGATATAGATATCTATATATAGATATAGATATAGATATCTATATATAGATATAGATATAGATATAGATATCTATATATAGATATAGATATAGATATAGATAGATATATATAGATATAGATATATATATATATACCAAGTCTTCTTTATCCAATTATCTATGGTAGGGTACTTTGGTTTTTTCCACTCCAGCACATGTTATTTCTTGTCTTGTTGATAATAACTATTTCGACAGGTGTGAGGTGATATCTCATAGTGGTTTTGATTTACATTTTCCTAATAGTTAGTCAAGTTGAGCATCTTCGCATATGTCTGTTGGCCATTTGCATGTCTTTTGGGAAGCAGTGTCTGTTCAGGTTCTCTGCATATTTTTTAAATTGGATTATTTGTTGTTATTGTAGTTGAGTTGTATAAGTTCTTTATATAAAAAAGGTAAGTCAAAGAAAGTAAAATAAATAAAAATTAAATAAAAATAAAGACATAACATGTCTTACATTTTTTTCTTTTCGTTTCTTTGACTTGTCTTTTTTTTTTAACTTTCAGACTGTGAACTTTTAAGTCATTAATATTGTCTTTTCCCTTTATGTATTTATTTTCTATTATTATTGTTTAAGGAGATATATTTCCCTCTAAATATACTTGAGCTTCTTCCTAAAAGATTGATAACTAATATTTTCCTCACTATTTAATCTTATATATTTATAAACATTTATTGTGATCTCTTTCTTGCACCATGTGCTATTTAGAAATATTTTTAAAATTCACCTTCAGCTTTATATTGCACATATGTACATGCAAGAAAAAGTATCTGTTCATTGTTGGTTGTTGAGTACTATTAGGACTTAGATTGTGCTTATTAATTTGCCTTACTCAAAATTTTCACGTTTTTACCTATTTTTTGTCTTCTTTTTAATTACTGAGACAATTGTGTTAACATTTCCCACTGTGTGGATTTTACCCTTTCTGATAATTTTTTCAGTTTAATGTATTTTATTTTATTAGGTTATAATTAGGTTATAATTTTGCTACTTTTTATTCTCTTTAAGTGCCCTTTATTAGACTGATAAAATTAGTTTTTCCTCTTATTATCTGTCTGACTTGAAATTTAAATATGCTATTGCCATTATTTTAGTGATTATGCATTAAATTTTAACAAGTTCGTTAATATACTTTGTTATTTTTGCTTTTTTGAATACATATATTTTATCATCACTTTTGAATGATATTTAGATTGGGTATTGAAATTTGTGTAGATACATTTTATATCTGTACATTAAATATACAATTCTATTGATTCATGATTTTTATTGGTGCTTGTGGAAGTCTTATTGTCATTTTTTTGTAGGTAGCATGTATTATCTCGATAGTTTCTTTTGAGATTTTTTTCCTCCTTAGTTTTTGTTTTATGGTTTTACTGTTGTCGGTCCAGATGTGGATTTATTTTTATTTTCTTGAAAGAGACTCAATATGCTTTCTTTCTACTATTCTGGAGATTTTTCAGTCTTTATTACTTTAATATGCTTTTTTCCATTTTCTTTAGTCTTTTATACTGCAACTCTTATTAACGGTATGTTGGAACTCATAATTATATTCTCTCTGCCTCTTACCTTCACAATTTTCTCTCTCTCTCTCTTTCTTTTTAAAATTCTTTTGGGATCTTTGTGCATGCCAGGTAATTTTCTATGATTTATTTTCCAGTAAACTAACTTTTCACTTTAACTGCTTTTAAAAGCCTGTTTAACCCATTCATCAACATTTTTTTTTTTATTAAAGTAACTCCATATTTCGGTTTTTGAAGAACAGAACAATTATATTTGATCTCTTTTCAGATATGCTTGTCCTTTTATATGGAATCATGTAATGTTTCCTCTATATGCTTTAATCACTTTAAAGATTTTTAATTTTATACAATCTCTATCATACCATTTTATTTTTTTGCATTTTCTAGAGGCTAATTGTACTGTCCATTGTATCTTATACCTACTTTTCCTTATTGAGTGTTTCTTATTGTATTTTGTTATTTTGGTTTTCTTATCTTTAGGGAGGCTGTGTGTGTGTGTGTGTGTGTGTGTGTGTGTGTGTGTGGTTATCCTGAGGATATATTTCTATGGTATAGGCTTGTTTTGTTTCTGTCATGTATACTAGAAGTATCAGTAGCCTGTGTGGGACGTCCCATGCCATGCCATTTATGTGAATTTAAATTTCAAGATCATTTTTAAGATGCAGCCTGTGATTACAATTATTAGGATCAAATTTCTTTGTTACATTCCTGTACTATTGGGCAATTTTTTTTCTAGATTATTTCTTTAATGAGGATGTGGTAAGCTCAGAGTCTAGACTTAATATATCCCAGCTTTCTATCTTTCAGGATCTTAAGTTTTCTTTCCTTTCACCATGTGGTCACTACCTCTAAATGCCAAAATTATTATACTAACAAGGCTATTGCCCTGTAACCTGGAACAGAATAGGAAGTCAGATACTAAATCACCTGTTTATTTATTTATTTATTTTTTTACCTAAATGTATCGACCTGTCTATTGTTCATCTTTTGAGTGTCCTTTTTTGTAATGTTTAAAAATTGAGATTATAATTGACATACAACATTATATTAGTTTCAGGTGTACAACATAATCATTCGATATATACTGTGAAATGATTACCATAATAAGTCTAGTTAACATCTAGTGAACATCTATCATCATATAGAATTACAGGTTGTTTTTTTTCCTTGCGATGTGAACTTTTCAGATATATTCTCTTAGCAATTTTCAAACATGCAATATGGTATTGTCACCTGTGGCCACCATGCTGCACATACATCCCCAGGACTTATTTTATCACTGGAAATTTGCGCCTTTGGGCTCCCTTCACCCATTTGGCACATCCTGACCCCCCGCCTCTGGCAACCACCAATCTATTCTTTGTAACTATGAGTTTGGTGTCATTTTTCTCCCCTAGATGGTATTTGTCTTTCTCTGTCTAACTTATTTCACTTAGCATATTGCTCTCGAGGTCCATCCATGTTGTCACAAATGACAGTAGGGACTTGGATTTTATGTTACAATTTTACCTAGAAGTCTTACACTTTACTTATACAGTATCTTGGAAAAATAATTACTATTCATTAATCTCTCAATGATGATTTGGTCTTCGAATGAGCATTAGTTATTATAATTTGCTTCAGGTCTGGTTATAGGAGGTACAAACGCAGATGTAGATGGGGGAACGTGTGGGGCAAACTGCTGAACAAGCACTGGCTTCACAATAGATCCGCAAACTTTCTTACTGGAAAAAGTTCCTTCGTATTTGGTATTCCAGACACATGTCTCTTATATAGGTGGTGTCACATTTACAGATGGGAAGTACGGAAGGCTAAAAATGGTCCCAAAGACATCAAGTCCCGAGCCCTGAAACCTGCCAACGTTATCTTATTTGGAAAAGGTCTTGAGATGGGGAGGATATCCTGAAGCATTAGGCAGGTCCTGAATACAATGGCAAGGGCCTTGATAAGAGGGAGGATGTGAAACAAGGGAGGAGAAGACACATAAACGGAGTAGAAGTGATGTGAAGTCATCAAGTTTGCGGTAATTTGTTTCAGCAGCCACAAGAAACTAATGCAGGTAGTTAACATGACTGCTTTTCTCAAAATTAGATAGTGGAGTAGAGATTAAAGCATTATCTCAAGCCCGATGTCTTCAGATGTGGTCACAGAGTTCAAAGCATACACAGGATTGGGCAATTACTTCAGCATGGGGTTAAAGGAACAGTATATCTGTGTTCGAATCTCATTACTGTAATCAGGGATTTCGCGGAGGTACAAAATAAACCTGAGGTTTTTCCTCAGAAAGGAAGGAAGGGAAGGAGGGAGAGAAGGTTTTTCTTTTCTTCCTTTCCTTCCTTCCTCCCTCCCTCCCTTCTTTCTTTCTTTCTTTCTTTCTTCCTGCAACTTCCGGAGTGAAGAACGCTGAGGGTCTGACTTGCCCTTGGGGCTGGACATCCATGTGGTATCCTGAGAGAAACAATGTCAGCAGGTACCTCTACTGTTGGGCTACCTCTGCGGGGCAGGTCCCCACAGCATTCTCCACTGCACTGGCTGTGTGGTATAGCCTTTCTGTTCTTTTTTGGTCAGAATTTCTCAGTTGCGTTTGCTATCCATTGCACAGTATAACTCTGCTTCAAGATCGAGTTGGAATTTTATCTTTCCTTTCAACTGAATTTAGAAAAAAACATGTAAATTAGTTTGGCTAACATATAAAGACATTCATTCCCACATTTAGATATTTTGCTTAGGCAATTTCTGTCCTTGTATTTTTCTTCTTACAAACAATACAAATTAATTTTATAACGAGACGAAAATGTCAATGTGTCTCTTTTTTTGGCAATGGTCTGCTCCACCTTTTTTTAACACGCTTAAAATTTCAACACTGTGCGAAATATTTTACTCTACCACGTTATGTTTACATTTTGTTTAAAAGATAAGCTAACGATACAAACACTCTTTTACAATATCATGATCTTTTTATTTGTTCTTCTTTCCTATAATGCCTATGAGGAAAATGAGTTTTTAAATGAACCATTATTTCACCAAAACACGAGTCAGGCAGAGTGGCGGGCAGCTGGTGGAGTTATCAGTAATGCAGAGGTTTTGCAGTTAAGGTACACTTCAGATTGTCATGGAGAAAGAGGAGAAATCTGAATTTATTGTAAAAAAATTTCTAAGGATTAAAAAATACATTTTGAAAGCCATTGATCTAGAAGACTGTTTGCCTAGGGAGAGGAATCTGCTACAGTGCAGACATGTTGCTGTACAATGCCAAATAAGTGAATTTTTGAAACTAGTGAAGTCATATTTTCAAACCTAATTTTATTTTATTACCATGTTTTATTTCAGAGAAACATTTGATAGTCTTTTTAAATTAAAAATGAGATTATTTCATAACTACTTTTTATGGATTTTCAAGTAATCAAGTTTTATAAATCAGTGAACTTCTATTAACTAATGTCATACCATTTGCTGAATTCAACTTGGATTTTTTCCTCATTGAGATGCTATTTTTAGATCAGTTTTGGTATTTTTAAATCCCTATTTGGATGTACTGTTATCTCATTGGGTGATTATTTATACTTCATCAAACTATTTTAAAAAAGAGTCTTCCTAAAACTGGCTAATAACATGTTACTAAGAGAAATTTAGTGTGAAAGGAACTGTTTGTCAAACCAACTTTTATCATTTGATGAGAATTTTCTAAGAATTTTGAAAATTGCAGCAAGTGATAAAATGCCTAATGTTTTTTAAAGATCATTATAGAATTTTTAGCATCCCAGCATAAATTCTGTATACGAGAAGTCGATAGGCTTCTCTTGCATCCTTTTTTTTTTTGCTATCAGCAGCACCTTCTGTCACGACTCTCATCAATATTCTCTTGACATCAGGGTTAAGGAGGTGAGTGACCTGGAGGGAAACAGGTGACCTGGTGAGCTCTCCAGCCTTTGGAGCACCTGTTATCTGTGGATTTCAAAGCACTTAATCCTGTTTGATGGTCCTGAGAGTTAAGAAGTGTTTTACTACTCGGCCATGAGCTTGTCATAGGTCTGCAGTACATTATTGGAAAATACAACCCTTGCGCTATTTTTCTGACTCCTGGGTCAGTGTTCAGGTCGAGAGATGACACCTGAGCGTTGGCTGACGGGGGGATGGGTGTTGATGGTTAACATGACAAGTCATCGGTCTTCTTGCTTCCTGTTTATCCATATGTACAAAACATGTCAAATTAAATATACCCACACTGCACAACCTTGGTAGATGGAGAATTATGATCTTCTCTCATGGAAATATAAATAATTCAGAAACACGTGATTGCACCACGAACAGTCAAAGTCGAAGAAAACAATAGAATAACTAAAAAAGACTTGTGATAAAATATAATTTGGGGGAACTACATTAAGGCATGAACGTTTTATGAGATATTTGTACCCTGTGTAAAGCAACTTTGCATTTGATGATATTTATTAGTGAATGGGAATTTATTTCCCTATATTGAATGAGCATTTCTTGGCAGGCAGACTGTGCACAAACTACAATGAGCTTCAATGAAGTGCTTTCACTTCCCTTTCCCACTGAGTTGAAAGCCTTCTTGTATTCTCTCAAGTGTGTTTCTTTTCCCATGGAGGATGGCTTTGTTGAAAATTGCTTCCTCTTCTCTTGATTATTGAATCAGATATTATATTCAGTTCTTCAATACTTTATAGAATGTTGGTGAAAAACGAAATATAATGAGTAGGATTATTTCCTATGTAGATTCAGCTCTAAAGAATTTAGTGGGGCGAAACCAGGATTGGAAGAAGGATATTATTTAAGTGACTTTTCTCTTTCTCTGTAACTGCTCCGCCACCTCCCTGCCTCCACCATTAAACTACTCTTTCTTTCCAGCATTTTTTAAATAGCTCAGTAGCCAGTCAGCCCTCAGCATCCCCATGTCTCTTGTAGTGCACCCATTTGCTCCAACTCAAAGGGTTCATGTCAACCAAAAATAATTTGCTATACTTTCCAAACAGACCAGCGTCCTATATTCTAGAATTTTCTTTTCTTTTAATTCCTTTTTTCACCATGACCATTAACCTAACCTTAGAATGTTGTCCATCTACTAAGAAAAAGTAGACTGCAACCGAAGCACACGAAATGAATGCAAAGACATACATACCCTCTCCACACTTCAAATGTTGAGAATCGAAAAAGCCTCGACTTCTGATGTGCTTCAGCTTTGCCACTGCAGAGTTATACTGTGTATCATAAAAATATGAACTAAATCTCATCACAGTTATACTCTAATCTTTTTGCCTTTTTGAGTAGACATACTATAATGATTTTACTTTATCCATTCACGAGCAGTTGAATGTCGTCGTTAGCTCATAAACTCTGGAGCCAAACTCTTCTGTCTACTCCTCCCTATGTCTCAGGTCTCTCACTTATAAGAAGAAGATGAGATTGCTATATAAGCGAGTCTGTAAATACAGTGCTGGGCACGCAGTGCAAACTATGTGTTTTTTTCCATTATGATTTATTCATCATCAAAAATTTATCGAGCTTTTACTATGTGCCATGATGATGACCTTGTAATGCTAACGGTATTGGAGGTCAGACATTAATTCGATAAGCACTTAAATAGAGTTTCGAATTATGAGAAGTGGTCAGTTAAAGTGCAGAAATAAGAAATACAGTTGATGTAAAATCAGACCGAAAGGCGGGGGAATCTGATTTACATTGGAGGGGATGGTCAGTCTTCAGTGAAGAAGAAACATTGAAACCGAGATCTAAAGGATTATGAGAGTTCATTGGTTTAGGGGTGAGAGGAGTGTTCCGAGAGGAGAAATTGCCCGAGTTAGAGGAGGGATCATTGATAATAAATGTCTGAGAGCGTGGAAAGGAAATGGATCTAATATCAACAAAAGCAAGGAGATACTAAGAGACTGGGACCAGTGCAGGTAAGGTCATGGGTTTGATGGCAGTTCTCTCCTTTCACCTGTTAGCTTTGTCGTGCAAGGTGAGGCTGTCTGCTGAGCATGAGCTTTCCGTGATAGTCTGGTGATTTGAGGACAACGCGGAAGGTTTGAAATTGTTGTGTGGAGACAGGAAAGTGGCTTGACCAATGACTATGGCACGACTTCCTTAACAGGAAGTGCTGAGTGTTCCATTAAGACTGGTGGTTTATTAATTTATATAAAGATGTCAATATTCCCTGCTGTTTGTGTTTCTCTAGCAGGGCTCAAATGCCAGAAGTCAGGGCTGTAAAAAGATGGTGATTAGGACCATTTAAATGTGGGGTCTTTCGAATGGGTAAAATGCGAAGACTGAGGAAACAGGTGGTTAGGTATGATGCCTTGGTTAGAATCATGTTCCACAGGATTTTAACTTGGTGGAGGGAGGTGAAGTTACAGAGTGACTAATTATAGAGAGACGCTGGAAGGATCAACAAATCAAAAAATTTTTCAATTGTAATGACTTTTAGGTTTGTAGTTAGTTAAGTAATAATAAAAAATAAATAAAAGAAAAACCAGTGATGATCAGAGAGAAAAATTCTTAACATATCAATACGAATGTTGGAAGAATTCAGAGATAACAAGGGCCTGTGTTTGCCTTGGAGAGTGAATGACCAAAGAGAGGTTCGCTGGGAATGAGGACTTATAGAAATCGAGAGGCCAGGATTCGGGATGAGTTGTCCATGTGGCTTTTAAAATCTCCCAGGGTGACAGCAGAAATTGTTATGAATAGAGAAATTGTGAGCTAAGTGCCAAGATTTCAACAAATGTGAGGGCTGGGATCCTGACAGATGTGATTGTGAGAGTAATATAGTAGAATGGAACGAGCTTCAAAAAAGCAGAGTTTTATTATAAAAGCATAAGGGAATGATTGTCTGGAGATATTGACATGAACAGTTCATAAAGGAAAAAGCAATTTTGTAACTCATGCTTTTGAAAGAAAATATGGTTTTCATGATTTTCTCATAATTTGTCATTAAAATACATTCTTTTGATTTTCACATAATTAAGGGGGAATGTCAGTTTTGGCTTAAGGCCTAAAATGTCCTTTTAAAACTTGCCTGCCTTCAGTATTATTTAAAGAGCTTTGTTTTACATATAAACACAAATACAAACACACACATATTCTATATGTAAGTAGAAACACCATCATATAATTCGTGAAATGATACCAGAGATTCAATTGTATACTGGTAGACTGTAAGTATTTCAAGATTAAGAAAATATGTTAGGATAAAATATGTTTAGCAAAATATTTTCAAAACACAGAGAAAAAATCATGATGAGTTAAGGACGTGTTAAAATAGTCACATACAGCTTCATCCATGCTCATACATTAGAAAGGTGGTTTAATCACCCATAAGAAATTACTAGCTTCTCTGCTGGCGAAGCATGACATTTCAATTGCACAGGCAATAAAAGAATTACATGAAGAGACTGAAGTGATTTACTGTATGGAAAGCATCGAGACCAAGGTTACCATGGTGAACTACCTTTCTGCACACCCAAGGTCAAGTAGGAGTGACCATCAATGGGCAACCTTCAGCTGTAACCTGGGCTGAAACTGCTCTTCCAGTTGTTAGTTGGTTTCCTTCTTACATAATAGGAAAGACTGTACTGGATTTGTTACCATTATTTACTTATGATAAATTCCAATTTGTAATTTTAAAACGGACATTATCATTAAGAAATTATTCGAAAAGCACTGGTGTTTTTCAGAACCTCATAAATCACAGCTGTGCACCATAATCATTTCCTGAAAACGTGGGCAGGTTAGGAAATGTTTACACATTTAACGTAACTAGAAAGAGGTTCCAGTTGTATTGTAGTTTTTAATGTTTAACCAGAATCATCTTTATTGTAAATCCTATCTTTATTCCATTGGGAAGGAGAGAGAAAGAGTATAAATAGTGTATACAGATTATAAAATATTGTAATGCATAATTAATACCTTAAAATATGTCCAAAATTCTGGGAAGTTCATATATTGCTTTTTTTTCAGATATGTTTTGTTGATGCATAAGAGGGGACTGTACTAATAAATGTCTCTTGAATTACGCATGGTGTAAGAAAATGAAAGCCTTTGAGTGATGAATCTTGGATTTAAAGAGGCAATCATCAAATATTTAAGACAAAAATGCAGGAACACATGCTTGCTGTCATGTGTAAGTTTGGCGAATGTTATGACAAGGTTTTTAAAACATTCGTAGTTGGAGTATTTTTATGAAAATAATCATTAATTCAAACAGACATTCATATCTGGCAATCTGCATTTTAATCATAATTTCTGGCTGCATGAAAAAAATCGGTAAAGCCATGAAAGAATGGGTGAGATATATGGCAATCATGTTTAAATTATACACCATAAGGCATACATATCTGTATGTTGTCATATTATGCATTAAATTTAATGCATAAATCAGATTGTTATAATTCTGATGTCGCCAAAAGGCACAAAATATGACAAACAGGGAGAGGCGTGTAGATATTATCATATTCAATAATTCAATGAGCATTTGTTTTATGTAAATTAACTTTCTGTTAATAAAATTATACTCATTTATTACATCACTTCTATATGATAATTAAAAAAATGTCTTTTTTTCTCTAGAAAATCATTATAAAATGTGAATAATGCATTTGTTTAATATCTATATAAACAAGATTTTACCATCAGATTATTTCTGGAAATGAAAGCATTATTGATTTCTGTAATAATTTTTATAATATTGCTACATTGCAATATTGAAGCTGCTAATCTCATTTTTGTGGAGAACTCTATGCATTTAAAGCAGCGTTTAAACTTTCTGAAAGTAAACAATCTTAGTTTTGGTAGAAAATCTACTTTTGGAAGTAAACAGAAAATAGTGTGAAAAACTTAAGAAAAAGTTGAAATCCTCCCCTCAATACTGTATCCTAATATCATGAAAATAACATTCAAAGCTAATCTATTCAACGCTTCAGTTCTACATCTAACTTCCTTAAAATCGTCACGACAAGGAGAAAAGATTTAAATAAACTCCCAAATGGCTGACTTAAAACCATAAAAATATTATAAAATGCCACATTAAATGACAACAAATTGTCATATTGCAAAAAGTCACTGCCCACATTTCTTTTGCAAAACCGTGAGCAGCATTCTCTAATGAGAGCTATATTTTTCCTCATGGTTGTTACATCATCATATTTTAATGGTTTATTCAGGTCATATTACCATTATATGCATAGAACTTTATCATCTGAAGCTACCGTTTCTGACTTAAAAAAGTGAGCATGTCTTTTAGATGCTTAAAGTTTTACTTTATTGTTATAGTTGAATATGCTCATAAACTTTTTAACCTACTTTAAACAAACAAGTATTTGCCCTTGAAAGAAGGCCTAGAAAGGTAATTTACAGAAAATGAAGGAGTTCCACTTTAAAGTTTAGATAGCAAATTTAAGCATCAAAATAAAGGGCATTTAATGTACACTAATCTACATCAGCAACAGGACTTCTATCAAATTGTTAGGTTGCGCCACGTGAAATTTCCAATATTCGAGCATCTTTAACCTGCAAGAATAGTAGTTTCATGTGGTTCCACATACAATAACGTGCATAGGTGCTCATGATTACATAAAGTATTTCAGTGCACGTTGTACCCCTCTTTACACGATGCACAGTCAGTCAGTGGTCTGTCCAAACAACTAAGTTCTTAGAGAATAAACTTCACGAAGTATTACAGGGGTAACCGACCTAGGGATTTATGTTCCAGCCATGCCTCTGCCATTTCCTCACTGAGTCAGCCCCTTTAGGCCAGCCGCACAACTTCTCTGAGTCTTGGATTTTTTTTTTTTCTTTTTTTTTTGTATTACGGAGATGTCACAGTTAGATTTCTTCGATCGCAAGTCACAGAACACAGCTAAAGTGGTTCAGACAAAGAAAGCTGCTGATCTCAGAGAACAAAGCTGGAAAAGTTCCACGGCTGCTTCACAGGCACAGCTATGCCATCGAAATCCCAGATCGTCTTGTCTTTCCTTTCTTCATGATTCTCTAAGAGTTTTGGACTTGGGATCTCCTGCTCCTGGAGGCAGGATGGTTATGGCAGTGTGGTTTTCTCACATAGTAATGTCCAAAGGGCACATACCTGTATTGTGACCTTATCTAAGACCGAAGAAAACCTTCCCTAGAGACTCTGCTAACGTCACCTGAAACCTTTTTGTCCAGGCTTGTATCACGTGCCCCAAATAAACCAATCGCAGGTAAAGAGGAAAATATCATCTTTATCTTGTGTTAATCAGAGAATCCCTTCCCTGAATTTGTGGATACAAAGAGCCAAGAGATCCAGCAAAATTAGTTCCTGCCAAGAGATGGGAGGAAGATGTTTATGTGGGTACCACCAACAGTCTGTGCTACACGAATTCATGCAATGTTACGGTAATAAAATTATACATGAAATATCGGAAAGTAAAGAAGCTAAGTTTAAATATCTTTCTATATCCTGTAACAGAGTACTGAAAAAAATTGCGTGCATAGAGGTGAAATGATAGAGAAATAATTAATGTGTAAGCATGTACAATAGAAGAAGTTATTTTAAAATGTGGTTATTGGTCGTGATAAATAAGAGTTGTACAAGTTTCATGGGATGACATGGGAATTTGGGAACACCGTAAATTTATGGGTAAGATATTTAGTAGAATAGCAAGATTTCAAGAACATTGAGCTAATTTGCTCAATTTTCTGTAATCTTAAGAATTTTTAAAAGCGTTCTTGGATAAAACTTGCCTAGTAGTCAACTTAAGACTCACTAGGTTTATTGATTTTCGCCTTAAGAAACTAACCTCTGTGTAAGTCCAAACGTCCAGTTAGGGAAATCCCCACCATCCCGAAAGTAACATAATGAGAGTACAACAAATGAACTTTCAGTATTAATTTCCAGCAGATGTCAGAGATAAGAGCCTGTAATCAACTCTGAGAAACTGTTTTTCTGAATTACATAAAATATTTGACATATAAATATAAATATATGGAATATTTAGTAATGGCATATTTCATATCTTAAGTTGTGCCAGAGCACTTGAAGAGCAAGAGTTACATTTTAATATACATTTACTTAAAAAAATGGACTTTATTTTTAAGAGCCTATTTTATATGGCACTGGCACCTTTTCAGGCGTTATATCTGAAATAGATAGGGAAATAAAATGAATGAAACAGCAGGGTTAGGGTTATTCATTAAAATTTTGTCTTGATGGAGTAACCAAAAGAGAAGCTCAAGAGCCACAGGGAATATAACTAAAGCACTTTCAGCATCTCAGTTCCTCCGTTAGACATGGTGGAGGAACGTCGAGAACTTTCCCAAAAAATGGATTCTCTGACTTCACTGGCATAGGATATCGTGTCTTTTTATCAAAATCACTTTTTTAGTAAGTAATGCACTAAAATCCTTTAACTTTATTTAGAGTGTTTCATTTAAGAATGAACTTTAATTATTCATCTTAAAAGAGAGCAGAGTATGTAAAAGTCTAATGGACATACTCCACAGTCATGTGAATCTGGTATTATTGTATTTATAAATAAAATATTTGTATTTACATATATATATATATGTGTATACACACACACACACACTCACACACCATGGTTTTATTTATTCATCTTACACACATATTGGTGGCAAACCATGAGTGAATCATTTAACAAGGTGCTGTGAATAGTAAAAAATAGAATAAAGATGATGGATAAGATAGATTAAGAAAAATTCCCGATACAATGCAGTACAGGGTAAATGCTTTGTGGATACCACAGGGAGATTTCACCTGTGCTGAACTTTCGAGAATCTGAAATTCAGTGAATAAAATTGGATATCATGCTATATACTTATTGGAGCAAAATTATAAACTACTCCTAATTTTAATCTGAAATTATGTCCTTCCTACATTTTTAGAGTTATAATGTCCTATTTTTAATGAAATGATTATTTAAAAAATATTCTCAGCTGACAAAATTAAATACTGGATAGGCCAGGCTCCGAACTTATTTTATTTTACTAACTTATTGCTCCATGAAATTCGAACCTTGGAACAAGTGATAGAGACCAAGAAGTAGAAGGATTGAGTTTAGGAAATTCAGTTTGGATGAAATAATGACTCTACCCTGTGCAAGAGGGTGTATGAAATTTCTCATTCGCTATAACCTGCCCTGCTTTTGTACATACTCAATTCTGGGAATATTCTCTCATAAGAAGCGGCAGGTGAGGGATGTTGCACGCATGCTTGTCTGTGTGTTTTGGGGTCAGAACAGGTGGGTGTGAGGAGGGAAGGGTGATTAAGTGTTTGGATTGCAAAATGCTACTCCATGCAAAGTAAGTAGAACTGTAATTACCATAATAATTGAGTCTGTATTCTCAACATGTGAGGAGTTAAATTTTCTTTAACAAATATATATAATATGTATATATTATCTGTATAATATGCTGTCATTTTATTGAGTTGAGTATATATTGAAAAATCAAGATAATATTTTATTTTTGAAAGGGAAATGTGCTTAGCGAGAATGTTGGCTGTGCCATGAAGCACAGGTACCACAAGTTCATTCCTCTAAAAAGGCTTCACTCGATTTATTAGTTGAGACAACAAATATAAGACGATCCATGAAATTGCTACATACTGCCTGAGAATATTTGGCTTTCTTAATTGGTTAATTTACATATATATATATATATATATATATTTAATATATACATATATATATTTTAATGTATACATATATATTTTTAAATATATACATATATATTTTTTAATATATACATATATATATATTTTAATCTTAAGGGAAAACATTTTTTTGGTGTTATTCAGACAATTCCCTTCTGAAGATGTCTACTTGATGGTACAATTGAAAACAATGTCAGACTGGAAAGAGGAAACCAGCATAACAATAAAACTATTTATAAATAAATAAAATCGACAATATCATTAATTGCTATCAATTTGATAACAACTTACTGTGTTTTGCAAGCAAAAAAATAGATATCAAGCAGCTTGTATTGTGTCACTAGATAGAAAAAAATAAATCACGTAGCTAAGTCTCCTTTATGAAAATATTATGGTCTGTACTAGGAAATCTCTAAGATTCATTCTGAGGTTACAAAGGTCTATGAATCACAACATTTATGTTTCTTAATTTTTCTTCAAAGGGGTTTCATTCTAATTTTCTTTGAAGATATGACCTTTTGCTCACAATGCAACAAAGCTAATTAAACTCATATATTTTACATGTTAATTTGAAACTCCAACTGTAATTGACTGCATCCGAAGCAGAAGGAACACAAATGGTTAATGGATTTGATCAAATTTCTGGATTGTTTACAGAACTGAGCCTAGGGAAATAAACTTTCATAACCCGTGGGGCAGTTCATGTAGAAAATTAATACCTTAAAATAAGTCGTAACAAAGGTATTAAGTAGCATTGTATATGTAGTTGGAAGAACAAAGCTCTACTTTAATTTTGTTGTAGAAAGAAGAAAAATAAATGTCCCTTTCAAATTATAAAGGTCAGTGAGTGGAGGATGACTTAGCGCAAGTAAAGAAAACAATTTGAACTCGCGAGGTCTTCCCAGTTTCTCTTCTGTGTCACTAAAGGAAGCCAGTGAGGCGAATGGTTCTATTCCTTGGCAAAATTGTTACGGGCCTTGAATCATGTACCAGAAGGAGAGACTGAAATTGCTCTTCAATATCATATACCGTGCTACCTATGATTTGGGCTAGGGAACCCGAGCAGATGACATTGTGTGTAGAACTATCTCTCTCTTTTCCAAAGTGGATAAAGTAATGCTAAAAGTCATGATCTATTTTTGAAAGTGTATGTGCGCGCGTGCATATGTGTGTGTGTGTGAGTGTGTGCGTGCCCGATGAATGAATATATGTAATTAAAAGGTAGGATGAAGCAAGGACAGAATGAGTAGACTTATGCTAATTTTCCCACTTTTTTAATAGCAGAAAGTCAGTAGATGCAAAAAATAGCATTGTTTGGAAAAACTTTAATTTTTATAAGGTCAGGTTTTATAAGATACACATCGTGTTGGCTAAACATAATCCCCATGATTATTTAGACTTAGATCTCAATCTAATTGGATTCCATGTTCACCACATAGTCTCTTTTTTACTATGATTTGTCGACTTTAGAATTTTGAAATCTTTGATTTCTCTTTTTGTTTGAAAAGTGTTTACTATCGACGCGCTTTTTATTTTTTCTCATTCACGTGTGCTGTATCCACTGGGCTCCATTATTTTCTTTTTGAGAATCTCTATCTGTTGCCTTAATAGTCCCCCCTTTATCCGTGGTTTGATTTTCCTCGATTTCACTTACCCACAGTCAACTATGGTCTAAAATATTAAATGGAAAATTTCAGAAGTAAACGGAAAGTTTTAAATCATGTGCCCTGCTGAAGAGCGTGATGAAATTTACAGGGTTCTGCTCACCCCTTCTGGGACATGACTCTTCCCTTAGTCTGGCATCTCCATGCTGTAGACAGTCCCCGCCCATTAGTTCACTGAGAAGCCGCCTGGGTTATCAGATCAGCTGTGTGGTGTTGCAGGGCTTGTGGTCAAGTCATCCTTGTTTTACTTCATAATGGCCCCAAAGTAAGAGTAGTGATGCTGGCAATTCGGATGTGCCACAGAGAAGCTAGAAAGTGCTTCTTCGAAGTGAAAAGCGAGAGTTCTTGACTCAATAAGGAAAGATCAAAAAAACATCCTATGCTCAGGTTGCTGAGATCTACGGTAAGAACGAACCTTCTATTCATGAAATCGTGAGGAAGGCAAAAGAGATTCGTGCTAGTTTGGCCGACCCGCTTCAGATGCAAACGTTACGGCCGCAGCGTGTGTGACACGTGCTCAGTAACGATGGAAATGGCGTTAAAACTGTGGCTGGAAGACGAGAACTGGAGACACGGTTTGACTGATGGCCACGTCTCGCCCAGACAGCACTGAGCTTCTATGAGGATCACGGCAAGGGGCACCCCAAAACGAGTGACCCCACTGCAAGTGAGGGGCGGTTACAGACCCAGGAACAGGTCTGGCTTTTATCGTCTCTCATCATCGCCAGCAGAAGGGTGAGTACAGTACAGTCAGACGTTTTGAGAGAGAGAGACAGAAACCACGTTCACATAGCTTTTATTACGGCGTATTGTCATAACTGTTTTATTTTGTTATTAGTTGTGTTGATCTCTCACCGTTCCTAATTTATAAATTAAACTTTATCATAGGTACAGATATAAAGGAAGAAACTCAGTGTGTATGGGGTTTGTTACTCTCTATGGTTTCAGGCATCCACTGGGCGTCTTGGAGCGTGTGCCCCACGGATAACGCAGGACGGTGTAAGGCACACAATTCTTTGTGCACACTTTGTGCACACTCAGAAGTTGGGTGCTCTCACAGACATTTCTATTCCATGTTGTGGCATTACATGAATGCTGCTCTGACGCCCAGTTCACCTTCCCCTCTCGTTGATGAATTCCTCCTACTGTGTCTTTAGTTTTGCAGTTCATACACTTCAAGGAGACATGCCTCGGTGAGATCATTGTGTTAATTTTTTCCGGACTTGGTCCAATAAGTAGTGCTGATTCAATTTTTTCTTTATTTCAGGAAAATATGTTCTGATATTTTATTAAATGTATATTTTAAATTGTATGTGTTTTCTTATTCAGCAATATCCGGTATACAAATCTGGGGTTCCTTTTTCTGATTTATATATATATACATATATATATATATATATGTCATCCTTTTTATAATTGCATTTTTAAACTAAGGGCTGAATGGATGATATCTAACTATATAAAACCCTGCAATTTGCTTTATTAAGTTAGATTATGTTTTTGAGATTTACTGATAATATTGTATTTCTCTTTAATTTTCATTTCATTTATTTATTTCTTAAACCTCCTACTTAAAATCTTGGAAACTACATTTAAATGCTAATCTAAAAATGCTTAATATCATTATAGTAAGATAACTTTAGATGGTCACTTTACCATCGCTCCAGAATTCTATTAAAATGACTAGATTGCCCTTTTAAAAGACTCTTTGTCTTTGAAAAATACTTTAGGAAAAATAGAATATATATCTATATCTATATCTATATCTATATCTATATCTATATATATGATTATCACCTGTACATTGCTTCTTAAAAGTCTAACTTGAAATTAAGTTTGTTTTTCACATGAAAGAAGATTTGAAATCATTGAAAACAAAAAACTGAAAACAAACCATAGAAGTTAGGGGGAAAATGATAAATTGAAGGGAAAAATTCACTTGTAATAATTTCTTATGGCCATTTGTTTTGTCTTACTGGTGTATGTGTATAGAAATATAAATTATTTATACAATTACAAGGAGCTGCTTGTATGTGATGCACATACATACTGAGTTTATACATTATTTCAGCAGTGGGAAAAGACTGAGCTCAAGTCATATCTAATTAAAAATGAAACTCCCCAAAGAAATATGCATAGTATTAAATTCTAGTTTTTCATAAGTGTAATGAAAATTAAATTAGTATATACACTCTGGAGTTCATCTATCCATCAAAATAATTGTTTTTCTTACTCTTTATTACTTTAGCAATCAGTCCCTAGTATGTAACTGACCTATTATATCAGCAGAACATATACGCGAAGTGTTTTGCTTTCTCTACAGTGAACTGAGGTCATATAGTGTTCCTCACCTAGTCAATTCAGTTACTATATTGATGTTGAGGGAACCTTGGCAGGTTCCAAGACCTGTATTAATTATGTACACAAGGCTAGGTAGGCAGCGATGGAACCCCTCCAAACGCTAGAGCAGGGTCAGTCTTTACTTCTCTCTATCCCCGTGATAAGAACTGCATTGAATCACATCTTCTATCTGTGTGCTCTGCTACCTTAAGATGTCACTCATCTGGTTCATGTAGGGGTCAGGGCACCAGGTTTACAGTTTTGTAGATTCTCTCTACATGTTTAGTCTTACTTATCCAATGGCCTAGAGCAGAGTTTCTCGACCTCAGCCCTACTGATGTGTTGGACTGGATGACGCTTTGTTCAGGTGTCAGAGGTAGGAGAAGAGGACTGTCCTGTATATCACAGGATGTTTAGCAATCTCTGACTCTTACTTGCTAGATGCCACTAACACCTCCCCACTCCCATTTCTGACCAACAGAAACATCCATGGACATCACCATTGACCCCAAGAGGGTCGGGCAGAACTGGGCAACTTTGGTCCCAGTTGAGAACCACAGTCCTGGAAATAACTACCACCTTCCACTATCTCTAAACTTAGTCTTACATGTTTGGGCAAAATTTATATTTGGGATACATTTAAACTTGATCTTTGGGGCCAAGTTGATTCCTAATGAGTTAGGCTAAATTTACATACAGAATTTTCTTATCTTATATAACATTTTATTAAAAATTTTTAAATGTAAATTATATTTTTCTATTTTTGAATTCCACTTCTGAAAAGTAACTTTAAAATCTCTCAGCTGTTTCTTTGCTATTTCCCTTCACATTCCCAAATCAGAAGAGGGGCGATGCATGGGAGAGAACTAAAAATGTACAGCTTTGGTTTATTAGATATAGGGGAACAGTGAAAACACAAGTGTTAGAGGCTGGGAAGCTGTCATCATTGCTATGCCAGGAAATATTTAATAAACCAATGCCCATGGCATGTAAGAAGGCAGACAGACAACGGGCTACATAAGGTCTAAGAAGTATTGATAATGTTGCAAGATTTAAAAATATTTTTTACATAGAAAAATGAGTATTGGTAAGCCTATTTGCAAAGTTCTTTTTGCATGCAGCTAATAATACAAGTTGACTGAAAGCTGGATAGTTTTGGGATCTCAAATGTTGAAAAGAAAAAGAAACAACCAACTGTTTACCAAGTCGAGTCACTATATATTTCGCCCCTTGGTTTGTGCCATCACAGCTTAGAGATCATGAGTGGGGCTGACGTCTCTCTCAAGCCTGTTGTTTCACAAGAGAGGGTGATGGGTAGATTTCAGGGGTCAGTAAATCAAAGATCAGAGTCATCAGATTTATGTTATATTTAGAGAGAATATGGTCTGTATTTACTCTAATAATTAGTCAGAAGCAAAGTGACTGTTGCTGGTCTCTGGGTGCCCAGCGTGCTTTGTTGTCTCCTTCGCACCTTCCTTATAGGTGTAAATAGTCCCTTCAATAAATGATCTTTAATTAAACCCGTTAGAGTGTGTCAGGAGCTTCTTTACATTTATTTTCTGTAATCCATGTGCGTTTATTTATTTTCATTTATTGGGGCTTTTGGAAGATGTGTAAATAAACACACATTTATCTATTCTGAAAGTCTATTTAAGAAATCTTTCCTAATATACATTATTATAATGAGAATTTGGTGACAATTATGGATTTAAAATTTACAATGGAATTATCTTCTCTCTTGCCCAAAATGGTGCTAATGAGACTTATCTACATTTTTACATCGATTCCAGTTTTAAGACAGCTGACGATTGTTATTTCTTGTGGAGCTTCTAACTGATGATGCAGAAGCATCCTTGTTTCTTCAAAACCACTGTACTAAATTGCACCTTTATTGATCATATTTTTCTCATCAGACAGAATTTTGGGCTCTGTCCACTTTCACTCACTAGCATACTTCCTTATCACCAAAGATTTCTCATAGTTGCGAACTTACAGTGCATTTTCCTTCATTTCTGAACATCGAGCAACTAGGTATTTAATCAATAAATATATGAATATATGGGATGGTAGGTGTCCCATTTTTTAAAAATTTTAAGCTCTGTTAGGCTAGTATATCTATATTCTTTGTCTTTGCTTCTTCCAGCATTGGACAGATCGCTTAATTTATTAGACCCACAGAAAGGTATGTTGGATAAAGCAGAGGTCAGAGATCACAGAAAGACAAGATGGTAGGAAACTGTAATAACTTTTCAAAATTTTCTGAAACAGTTCTCCCTTCATTATGTGTGGCTTGTGTTATAACTGTCCTAGTCCAGCTTTCTCTGATTCCTTTTTACAGTGCTCAGAGACAGCTTCCAAACTTCTTTTAGATTGTTACATGGTCCGAGCAAATTGACCTTGACTTGATCATTTTCAAGGTGGATAGAATGATATTGAGTAATTTGGACTTTTCAAATTTTTTTTTTTTTTTTTTTAATGCAAGCGAAAGACATGAAGACAGCGATTTGTAGCTTCAGAGGTAGTAGGTGACTTTTTCTCCACTTCGACAAATCTTCATTTTCTCTCATACCAATCATTATTGAAAACATTTAAACTCTCCTGAGTTTAATGAAAATGAATGAATTAAATTTGGTTTCATTTAATATTTTAATGGTTTTTCTGGTAATTTCACAGATAAAATTTTTTGACCATCTGCCACTTAAGTCATTCTCAGACCTATTCATTTGTACAGATTTACGTGAAAATACTCTGTCTCCTCGTCGTACTTGTATGACATGTTCAATCCTATGAGCCTTGTTCACAGGCTAAAATGATCATTGGCAAGAGCAGGTTGTGCAAACACAAACTAATTACATGCGTGTGGTTAAAAATAATCTATGGATTTGGAGAAGATGTTGAAACATCACACGATTCATTCACCTCTATCTATCTTTTCAGGTGTTCTTAAGAATTTCACATATAACATCTCTCACCTTTAATAAAAATTCTTGCCACCACCGATGTGCTTCTAAGTTCTGTTGATTTTTCTTTGAAAGTTTTCTCTGAATGAACTTTCCCGGTCTATTTCTAGCATCCATATCCTCACATAATTCTTACTCTTACCAATCTTAGCTCTACCTCTCCACTCAAATTCAGTACCTACTGCACTGAATCATGACTACGCCTCTCTGATTGGTCTGGTCTTTTCGAGATCATTACTCTCGCTGTCCTTTTCTACTACCACAGCCCAATTTCATTGTCCTCCGAAATTCTGTGGCTTATGTACCCTCCAAGACCAAGTTAGACTCCATTTCTTCCTAGACGCCTTCTGCCAGAGGCCACTCACTCCTAACTCTGATGGTAGTCTCCCACAAAGTCTAGGACTTAATTATCTCTTATCTTGAATTATTTCTTTATGGTTGCATCTACATCAGAAATGAATGCAAACTTCTTGAGAACGGTCAATCAAGGTTTCGTCTACATTATTTTTTTCCATAAACTAGGTATTATTTGAAATACAGAATTTTGAGGTCTAAGTAATTAAAATGTAAGAATGTAACATCGATGGAATTACTAAATTGTAGAGAATTTAGAGATATGGGGCTTTCTTCCTTTCCCTAATATTTACACCAAGTATTATGCCTAGAGGAAATGCACAGGTCAATATGAGTCAAAGAGAGACACAATTTTGCTTCTAGACAAAAATTTTTCCCTGAATCCCATATACTTTCTACCCAGGCAAGTTCAATTATATAATACAGGAAATAAAAGTTTTCTTTTTCTTTATTTCTTAAATCTAGAGTTTGGAGCTTAGAGCTTGTGGCTGGTAAGTCCTCTTAGCTCTCCTCAGGGTCGTGGGAGATTGAAAAGTAGGCCAGTCTCGAAAAGCGAGCGGTCCTCCTATTTTCAGGAATGAAGGCAACGAGGTGTCATTCCAGGCTTTTGAACAGAGGAGGAACAGGACAAAACTGTTATTTAGGAGAACTGTCACACCCAGAGTTTCAGAGGTCCATTTTGCAGGTGGCAGAGTATTCCCAATAAGAAGAGATGGTATCTAAACAAGAAAATAAAAAGAAAGGGTGGATCAAAAAAATATTTAAAAGGAGAAGCGAGAAAGTTTTGTTACTAATTTCATTTGGGGGAAGGAATGGCAGTAGAAGATAAATTGTATGAATCCATGATACCAATACTCTGAGTTTTTAATCTAATTTTTGGAATGATTATATGATGTCATTGGAAGACAGAGAGACAGGTTTAATCTTGATTCACCAAAACAAAAAATATTATTTAGTTTTTATTTTAAGTATACAGTTTACTAAAAGAGTATCTCTTATACTGAATATATCCTTATTTTTGTTTAAAAGTATGCAAATACATGCCAATCAATTGAGAAAATAAAGTATGGAGTAGTCAGTAGAAAGCTAAGTTAGAGTGTTCACATTTTCTTTGAAATCCAGCAGTTTAAATATTATATTCAGAAAGTTATTGTGACCTGCAGACAAAATAAGTTTAAAAAACTGTCTAGCTTATGTTTTACATGGTATACTGTATCATCTCATAAGCAGGAAAATAATTTTCCAATAAATGTAAAAGTTCTCTGCAAGAGAAGTGAATTTAAAAGATATGTAATGTGTTTTATGGTATTACGTAGAACTAATGAAAAAAAATTAGGTGCTAAAACACATTCTCTCTTTATCCCTTTACAACCAGAAATTAGTTACATATTAGTAATCAATAACAATAAAACGTATTGATGATATGTATGTAAACTGCTACCCTAAAGTATTTGTAAATGATGAAGATTTAAAACCAATCTATTTTCAGTGTTTAGAAATGGAAGCCCGATAGATATCTAGCCTTTAATTTCAGCTCTAACTTTAACTGTTGATAAAACAAACTGATGGGCAAAAAAAAAAAAAAAAAAAGCACTAGCAATGTTCTTATAATATTTTTTCCTCTTGGGAAGTAAAGCAAAAGTGACATCACTTTTCCGACATGTGTGGAGTAGATAATAAGTGCTCCACCTTCACTATTTATGTCAGAAAATTTAATAGAAAACACATGATCAAAAAGGCAATGAGTTTTTAATACTTAAGAAACCTTCAAAATATATGAGAGACAGAGTTAAAAATAAAATGAGATAAATGGCTTTACTTTGTTCTCTGCATTTTTTAATTAAATAGAACACTTTCTATAAATCTATTATTTTGATTTGCCAAAGAATCATGTTAGAAGTAAGACTGACAAAGAAACCTCTGGATGTGGTCTGTGGGAGCTCTTCATTTATTATGGCATAGTATATTGGAAATTTAGCTTCAAAACTACAATGGGAAATTTAGCTTCAGATTTACTAATTGGATTCAACTTGAATAACTTTAATGACTTTATATGCCAACTTGTCAATAGCTGTTTTTATAGGGATCGAAATTATGAATTGTGTAATGGCTAAATTTCACATAGTGCTAGCATTATTATTATAATAGTGAAATTATATTCTTCATAAAAATCTGCAAGTATTTTTTAAGTATTATTGCCAACAATTGCAAATTTTATGCATATTTTAAAGACTCTCTTAAGAAGAGTCCCTAAAAATTAGAGAACTTAGATCTACCTGCATATTTGACGGACTATAATGATCCAGAATAACATATTTTAAGATTTATAAAGCTACAGTCATATATTTAACACAAGTGCTTATAACCTATTAACAGTTGATCTGTTAATCCAGGGGGAAACATGCAAATAAGATTATCACACTTTTGGTCATGCTCAGTGTCTCTAACCACTTATTAGAAATATTGAAATGTAACTTGGCTATCACACAAGCAAAATAAAATAGAACACTAAAGTAATTCTGCTTGCAATAATTTTTTAACTTTCTTTTGGCAGTCTTACTTTCATCTTAAAGTTTCAGTTGAAAATGCTACTCTCTTCATTGCCTTATTTCACTAATGATGCTCTTTTCAATTTAATGTTAACTTCCCTCTGCTCCCAGGTATAGTATGCAATTATTTTTTATAGGTAGATTCTTCCCTGGACATATACCATCTGAAGCCGACATGTCATTTTATTCACAGGCATGATGTAACTAGTGAACTTCCCCTAGCCTTCCTGCAAGGCAAAGAGTCTATGACTGTTTTTAGCCAATGAAATGTTAATGGCAGTGGTATCTGTCACTCATGGGTTGAGGAATTTAAGAACTGGCTAGGGGACTATTTGTTGCCTCTTTTTTGGGTGTAGAAACCATGAAGATCTCATGTTAAGATGACTGCATCTCAGAATGAAAGGGACGTGATTCCTGAGCGACCAGAAACAGAAGAACCTTCACTGACCCACAATGAGTTTGCGTGAGTAAGAAATAAATTTTTAATGTGTCGTTATTAAGAATTGGGGCTTTCTCTTAATGGCAGCACGATATCCTTCTATAGCTCTAGTTTCTCTCTAAATTCTCAGTTTCTTATTTATCACATAGTAACTGCTTAAAAGATGTAAATAATAATGAATTATTTTTGGAAACTTGTTTAAAATAACTATTGGAATGGAATGTCATTCTTATCTATTCTAATTTGTAGACTTAAATATAAATCTCATGCGCACATTTATTCATTAATTAAGCAAAATATTTGTTGAGTGTCTGCTATGTGCCAAGAACTATGTGTCTTGGGCCCTGGTAATACAGTGATGAATGAAAGCAATAATAAGAAAAAAATAAGAAACTGTCCCCAAGAATCTCAAATTCTACTCTTAGAGACAGAAAATCATATGACTATGTCAAATATATACACTAAAGAGAAAAAAAATTAAGCAGAGAACGGTGATGAGATGGGTTTATTGACTCAAATCTTAGAATGAGAGGCCAAAGAAGACCTCTCTGAGGAAGTAACTTTTGAATGAAGACCTACAGGAAGCGGGGAAGCTAGGCTGTGGATAACTGAGGCGAAAGCTCCAGGCGGAGGAAGTGGCACGTGCAGATGCGGGCGTTCTCTGGGCTCTCTGAGAAACAGGACGGAAGCCAGGGCTGCCGAAGCAGTGGGAATGCAGGGAGAGAGGAGAGCAGGAGTTATCACATTCAGGCAGGTGATGGGGACCTGAACACTGGGGCCTTGAAAATCACTGTAAGGACTTTGGCTTATATTTTGAGATGGAGGGCCGGTGGAGGGTTTTGATCACGGCAGTGACATGATATAAATTCGGTTTTAGTAGGATCGCTATGGAACTGTGCTGGGAATAGACGGAGGGGCGAGAGCACTGGACCTGGGAAGGCTGCTTGAAATAATCCAGATGAAAGATATTGATGGCTTTACCCAAGTTGGTAATAGTGATGGCATGGAAAAGTGATAAAACTCTGAATGTATTTTGGACTTAGAGACCGTGGGACTTGTTATGAGGCTAGCCCGGGGCTTGAGAGGAAGTCGGGTCAGGAATGACAACACGATTATTAACCCGATGGACTGGAAGAATGCAGTTGTCATCAGCTGGAATGGGAAACAGTGGAAGAACAGCTTTAGGGGCGTGTCAGGGCAGGCGGGGATGAGAGCGCGTGAGGTGCCAATTAAGTCGCTAGGCCGAGATGCTGGGGCTCTTGAAAACATGGGTCTATAATTTACGGGGGAGTCCTGGCAGAAAATATGAATTTGAGAGTTGTCAGGATAAGGATATGGTATTTTAAGCCATAAACTGATGAAATAGAATAAGTTGGAGGAATGACTGACTATTGGGTTTAGCAAAGTGAGGCTCATCGATGAAGCTGGTAATGGTTTCTTCGCAGTAATAATCGTGGAACGTAATTTAGTAGATTCAAGAGAAAATGGGAAGGAGGAAATTAGAAGACCACTCTTCAGAGATTCTTTCAAAGAGTTTTGTTATTAAACTGGAGGTAAGGTATTAGTGAGCGAGATGAAGGAACTGGGTCTAGGCGGTTTAATTTTTTTAAAAAATATGATTGAAATGGTAGCTTGTGGCGTCCTGATGGGATGATCCAATGGAAAGGGAAAAGCTGAGACTTCCAAAGAAAGAGCAGAAGCTTGCCGGAGTATGTGGAGAAAGTTACTGGCGTATGAGTGGGAGCATTGCCTTCTGAGCCTTCAGAGTTCACCCACAGTAACGGTGGAGAATGTAGAGTGTTATTGGCACAGACACAGGCAGGGAGTTACATGCGGAGAAGGCAGTTTTGGGGAGTTCTGCCTTTATTGCCCCATATTCTCGTTGAAGTAGGAAGCTAAGTCATGAGCTGGGTGTGAAGATATTGGAGTAGGTTTTGGGAAAGTGAAGAGAACTAAGATCTAAGACGGTAGGTGAGAAAATAGATTAAATAAATGTATTATTTATAAGCAGGCTTATGGGTCCACTTAAGATTTGTCATCACAATAGACCTAGTCAGCACTGTTGTGTATTTTTTCCAGCCGGGTTGAGCTTTAGAGGTACTGGGGTAGAGTTGGTGGAAAGTTGAATGGAAAGAGGGTTTTTGTCAAGCGAGGGGGAGAAAATAAGAGAAAGGTTTATTACAATAATTATAATAAGTTTAAGCTGGATAAAATAGTGAAGAAAGGACATGAGGGGCGTGGGGAGTCATGACAAGTCGATAGGCTAAATGGACTGAAAGTTCTGATGAAATCCAAAGATTGTTAGAGACAGGTATCAGAATGAGTGAGGTGGAAAGATAAAAAGTGATAGTAGACAGGAGTATATGGTAAATTCAGATGGAGCATTTGAGGTTATGGGAAAGTCAGGGTCAAGGGTAATGACCTTGGTATGAAGCATTGCTGCAGGATGAACGAGATCATTGGATGAATGACGTTTGAGGATTTGAGAGATCAGGTTATTGACTTCTACATGGAACTTGAAATCACCAAAAAGGATAACCAGAGTGGAGATGGAAAGTCAAGGGCCGGACTTTTCCAAGAAAGATGGGGAGTGTCAGATGACTGCAAAATACAGGGATAGTGGTCTGGAAGCAATAATGAGGAGCAAAAAAAGACATCTAAGTCGTTTCTTGATCCTAAGGCAGAAGAGGTGTGGGGGAAAAAATATATTACTTAAATAGCTTCTTAGTAGTGGTGTCATGGAAGAGCCAAGTTTCAGGTAAAACAAGTACTTTTCATGAAAATATTTGGTAGAAATTTTGAAAGTTATTTGCTGATGATTGACCTTGAGGTCTAGAGTGTTAAAATTTAGGAGATGGATAGAGCTAAGAGATGAGGTCAGAGAGACTCAAGGAGGATTTATCCTGGGCTAACAGGTATACAAAGGGGCATGATGCCATTCGTCCTGGCATCCCAAAGTCAGTGATAGCGAGGCCGTGACTGCAGACAGGAGAGAAGAATGCGAGGAGAAAGCAGAGTATCCAGGAGCATTAAGGGTGAAGCAATACAGGGATGCTCCATGGACCACTCCTGCTAGAATCTTTCCGGAGGAGAGGCAGGGCAATGGGCTGACTCTTGCTGATGGCGGTATGCAGAGAGAATTTATTCCAAGAGCCTGAATGCAAGACACTGAAGGTGATGTCATTCTTACTCCTTGTCTCTCTTTTAATTTTATATCCTTACTTCATTCTTCTCTCTAGGCTGCAACAATCTTATTTTCCTGCTGTAGTCTAATTTATAATTTAATGTTCTATGAATTTTCACTTTTTTTCCTCTGTAATCATTCTGACATATTTCTAATTCTAAAGATATACCCTCATTTAAAATAATTAGTTATCGAGGACCAATTATTTTTATTTACATTTTATTTTACCGATAGTAAAATTCACTGTTTCTGATGTACAATTGTATGAGTTTTGACCATTGCATTGAAACATGTAAACATCACCACGATCGATATACAGAACAGTTTCATCATTCCTAAAAATTCTCTCATGCTGACCTTTGTGTTAAACCTCTCCCCTGCCCCTAACCCCTAGCAACCACTGATCTCTTCTGTGTCCCTATAGCTTTGACTTTTCTAGAATGGAAATCTAATCAGAATGTCATTGGTCTTTATTCATGACAGAAATTACATTTATCCAATTATTAAAGGCAGACATTTGAGAATCATCCTAAACAGTTGCTCCTTTGGACTCCACATCTAATCAATTATTATGTCTTCTTTAATATTTCTATAATTCCTTCCTCCCTTTCAATGAGCTAGGAGAAGTAAGAAGTGGAAGTTATTGAAGTTCCACATTTAATCAGTATGTTTTTTAAGTGGATGGTCATTATTCTTTAGTTTTACTTGGGGCTTTTCTTCTAAGGCATATTTTATTTATTGATCTGTTTTGTAGGTTCGTCCTGGTGTTAGGAGAAAGAGTTGAGAAGGTGGGGGACAGAAAAATGTAAATACAGGCTGTCGTTTTGTTTGGAAAGGAGTGTACAAAAGAAACGAGTCTGACAAAGTGAAAATATTTTTCCTGGATGGGTAGTGATCTTAAAAACAGAATTAGTAAAATTAAAAATTGAGAGAGATTCTGATCATCTAGTCCATTGGGATGAAACAACAACAGGTGACTTTTTTTCTAATTTCTCATCAGCCATCGCATGCTGCCCTATTATTGTGGCATTGAACGTTTCCTTTGCAAACACGCTATTTCATATCTTTCACTTGATTTTCCTTCTGAGCATTAAAATCAGGCTTAGTCCAGGTAGCTGTCTTTAACAATATCTGAAGTATTCTTTTTTAACTTTATAGATGTGACAAACATACATGCTGAGAATAATTGAATCTTCCCTGTGTAATGAGGATGCTTTTGAGTTTGCAACAATATACATGATTTATTATACTGGATACATTCCTCATTGAGAAATTGAGGGTAACCCTTTCCATGTAGCTGAACTGCATGGTCCAGCCTATACTCTCACGTGCTGTGTGGGAGACTAGTTAGTGTGAGTCGACTAAGACTAAGAGGAGAGCCTCTAACACTAGATTCTGGACTTTTGAAAAATGTATAATTCGTGTGTGGAGAAGGCATTGGTCCCGAAGAAAACAGAAATTTCTCTGGGGAGAGAAATAGAATAGCAAAACAAAAACAAACACAAAAACAATAAAAATAAAAAAAACGAAACTAAAACAAGCAAAAATAGGAATGACACAGATGTACACATACATAGAGAATGATCCCAAAGGCGTGAAGAGGATCAGTGTGATAGAGACTGATGAAGAGGTCGTTTTTAAACAAGCAAGATGATTGAGGGGTAAGGACCATCAGGCTGAGTGAGGCTTCTCACCAGCCTCCAGGTCCTGCAGTGCTCAAGAGCCTGCCATACTGCAGTCTTCTTTGACCCAGAGCTCCTTTTTCATTGGTGGACGAATGTGATGACTGTCTCTCTGCTTAAAGTATTTCCCACTTGAAAGCTCCAGGCTCTTTCAAATTTGACTGTAGTCAACGCTGAGAGGTGAAGCCGCCCGCCTCAACCTGTGCTTATTCCCGACTCTCATCAGAGTCACTGTCATTCACCTGTGTCGCCCTCAGTTTGGTTACCCTTTGAAGTACTGTCCACTCCTGCAAATGGGGCTCTGCTGTTCACACACGGGTCCCCATTCTCTAGAATGGAATTAGTTCATTTATTAACTAAGTAAAACTTCTCATGATCTCACATCCTCTTCTTTTTCTCTGTATGTCCATTCCAGAACTGGTTGAACTGAGTTTCTCTTTTAGCCAGTGTTAGATTTGAGTCACCATGTATTTGGGGATCCAACACAAGCAACCCATGACAGCATCAGCTGTTTGCATCTTTGAACGTCTGAGTACAAATCTGACCCTAACCCTCCAACAGCTGCTCGGACCTTTGAACGGATGTCCTAGGAGAGGAGGGAAAAGACGATCAGCGGGCAGAATGAGGGGCGGATGAACAGCGGGATGCAGTTGTACTGACTACCCGCTTCATCCAATTCTGCAGTCCTCGCCCGAGCTATCTGCGAACAGCTTTCTCCTTTCATTTACCTGTTTCTGTCCCTATCAAGCATTAAGCCTACTTATTTCAGTTCTGTTCATCAGACACTCATTGAAGGCGTACGCTGTGGCAGTCACTCTGCTAGGTAGCAGAGATACCAAGATAGATACCGGATACACTTAATCCTTTGAACAGGTCATTTCGAATACAGTTTAGAGAATTGCAGTTGATGGAGCAGAGAGAGATTATAAATTAGTATACCTTTTCCCCCTTCTTAATATTGGCTTTTGGAAAGCGAGATGAAAAAAAAAAAATCCGAGAGAGAGACAATATGTAAATATGTTTGTATTCAAGGGATGTAAGTGAGTTATCCTGTTTTCTAATCTCGGAGACCTTAATTTCTGTATTTGTTTTATAGAGTATTGAGTTTCCTTTCTCACATCTATTATATTAGGAGAGAAATGAGAGATGAATGGGCCAGATAGGAAGTAAAGAGGAGATAGCAAGTGTGTATATTAAAGGTTAATGGGAAAGAAGATAGGAGATTAAGTTAGAATTGAGAGGAGTGTTCGTGGAGTTCTGAGGAGGAAATTGAATGGGACTAACATATGTTACGAAAAAAAGAACAGAAAAGAGATACAGGGAGCACCCGGAAGAGAAAAGAAATATAAATATATGCTTAAAGAAATTTTCAAAGACGAAATCTTTAGTCAATTTTTGCTGGTAGCCAATTTTAAATGCTACTGACATGTTAAATTTAAACTTTTCAATTCAGATACAAGGCCACCGTTACTATGTAGGATGTGTATTTGGGGAGAGGGCTGAAAAACGAGATACTGTTATTTTATTGTGGAATGCTGCATGCATATACCTGGTGAAATTGTATTTAAGTGTATTTCAGATAATAAGATATAAATAACTATGGAATACTCATGTAATATATTTAAAATCTCACGCAACAAAAGTCAGTAAAGAAAACACTTTATGTTCTTGCTGATGCTATGCACCGACAGTGGGCTGTCGATGTCCAGAAACAAGAATAATTTAGATGTATAAAAACACTTCCGATTCCAGTTTTTGCTGAAGCTGCGGTCAAAGACTAGGAGCCTCTATACCCCTAAAGTATAAAATCGAGCACGATCTAAATTAAAAAAATAAAACAAAGCATAAAATGGATCTTCCACCCTAGGGAATATGCACAAGTGGGCTGCCTCTTACTTTCAACCAGCGATTCTCATGAAGGGGCTGCAACTGACTTAATTGTGTTACGCCCACGAAGCATGAGGTAATGGTGCATTTGATGGATGAGTGTGAAGGAAGACAGGGAGAGAGGTCCGTATCAGTGCATCTGCAGCCTCGCTCAGATGCCCCAGCATCTGGTCAGGCCAGAAGCCCGGATCCACCAACGCAGCCCCTCCCGGGTTCCACCTGCAGGTGCAGCTTGGAAAAGCTTTAACCTTGAGCTGGTTACTTAACCTTTCGGTTCCATAAGGTACAGATCTGTAAAATCGGGGTAATACTCCTAAAGACTCCAGGGAGTTGTTATGAAGATGATGTAAATTGATAAATGTAAAGTGCTTAGGGCCTGGAGTGTAGTAAGTGCCAAAAAAGAATTAGCTAGACTATAAACTCCATAAAAGTATGGCTTTCCCCCAATCTAGTTTATTGCTTCATCTCCAACACCTAATATATAACGGGTGGCCAATAATATTTATTGAAAGAATGAACAAATTTGTTATCTTATTTTGCCTTTTAAAGGTGAGACCATGAAACACAGAAAAGAATATTTTGGCCTATTTAGCATTTGTATACTCTATAAGACATTAATAAGTTACTATTCTGTTATAAGCTTTAGTTTCTTATAAGATTAGTTATATTGCATCAATAAACCAGGACTTGGTGTCTTTTGGAGAACTGATAAAATACAGTTTCTGAACCTGTAAAAATGAGGAGTTGGCTGGACAGAGACAATTAATATAATAATTAAGAGAATTTGGAATCTCAGATCCACCATTGACCATCCGTGTGATTCGGGCTGTTACCTAATCTCTCATATATATGTTTCTGCATCTGTGATATTGGAAGTGTAATCATACTTATCTCAGACTGTTCTTTTTGAAAATAAAATGAGATAATTTATATAAAAAGTGCCCTTCAGAGTGTATGGTATATAATAAGCCCTAAAAAAATTGGCTCCCAAACATGATATTAATTTATTTACTTAATTTATTTACTAATCCAATCAATATTTACTGAACTACTTGTCAAGTCGACAGTAAAAAAAAACAAATCAGATGTCGTTCCCATCCTCAGGAACTTCCAGTGTCACGACGTAGGGGGACAAATAAAAAGGCAGTTAGCAAATATTGGAAATGGGGATTTTAGGAGTACACAGAAATGGAACTTGAACTGACAGTGAGTGGGTTGGAGAAGATCAAAGAAGTCTTCACAGGAGACTTTCTGAGCTGAGACTTGAGTAGGTTTAGAAAGCAGATGGAGGGGACAGCAGTAGCACGAAGGACGGAGGAGGGACAAAGCATCGGCGTTCTTCAGAAATCTGCAAAGCACCTGTACAGCTGGGAAGTAAAAACATGCTTTGCTGCTTGCATTTCCTGAGCAACAACACAGACTGGCATGGTTCTTTAGAGGTTATAAGGTATATATATATATTATGTTTCTTGAATTCTCACCCAAAACTCTGAGAAAAGAGAAAGGCAGGTATTATTGTCTGCATTCTGTACATGAGGATGCTACATTTGACATTTGTAGATGAGGATGCTACATTTGATTTTAGAAGCTGGCCTATGCTGAGGTACCTATTGTTGGAAGTGAAAACCTAGCTTTGATTCTTCTCATATTTAGCATCTAGTGACCTCTGTTGCAGGTAACGGTGCTTGGCCAAATATTATCATTGTCACTGACTATGATACTGGCTTTATATTTATAGTTCTCAGTTATATGTAAAATCATTCTGCTAATGAGTATTATTCAAAAAATTCTACTCAATGTAGGGTTCAAAATCCTGTGCCTGGTATGACATGATATTCAATATGAGTCTGTCGAGTGAATGAGCAATCAAACGACTCCTTAGCAATCGGAATCCTTGTTAGTAGAGTTATTCCAGAATGCTTTTTTGCAGATACAGTAAAAACTTTTTAAAATTACATTTACATGCAAATCACTTGACTAAAGATAAATTTTGAAATTTCAGTATTTTATTCAAATTCTGCCTTATAATAAGGCTAATATTTATTAATTAATAAATTAATTAATTCATTTGGTCATGAAGCATTTAGAACAGGCCTAGTATGTGTGATACACGCTGCCAAGTATGACACACATCACCTGATCTAATCTTTGCAACAACTCCATGAGAGCGTTCTGTTATTTTCTCTACTCCTTACAGATTAGGAAACTTGCAGAAAAACATAAAAATATGCGCCAAATCACTACAGCTGGCAAATGACAGAACTGCAATGTCCAACTAAGATCTGTGTGTCTTGAGAGCCCACTGCTATTCAATTTTAGTATGTTATAACCACTCATTACATTTGCCTCTTTTGTTTTTGTAGGATTTTGTATGCATTTTCTACATGAATCATGTTATTTCTTTAAAATGGGATATCCTTTTCCTTAAAATACAGGGTTAAGGATAAACTTTTTTTGTTTTGTTTTAGGATACTATTTTCTATTCAATTTATTAATATTTTATAAACTGTTCATGTACTCTCTTATATGTTTATGTAGAACATTCGTCTGTAGTATCATTCATCAGAATCCTTTTAGAAAACTTTAAGATTTCAGTTTTTGTTTTCTTGCATGTTGTTTCTTAAACATTTACTAATAACATAATTATTTAGTTAGGGATTAAAATAATAAATAAAGCTGTTTTTCTTTAATGAGTTCAGATTCTTTCCTTATTAAATACAAAGATTATCTAAAATGATGAATTATTCTAGGGTTATATTGCTATTGGGAGCACCTGTATAATTTTATCTTTAGTCTGAATGAAAAAAGACCAGAACAGTATATGATCATCGAGGGAGATGGCAAGGAAGACTTAAAATAGATTTAAAATGTCATCTGTGTTTTTTTGTTGTTGTTGTTGTTTGTTTGTTTCTAAGATTAAGATACATATTTCCTTTAGATCAAGGCTGAAGCTTTGGAATTGGGTTAAAACTCAAGCATCCCTTTCTGTTTTATAATATCACCTTACATTTCTGCTACGTTAGTAGTTTCCTTTTTTTTTAAGTGCATCAAGCAAAAAAAGAGCATGAGTAATGGTAACTTTTGTTCTAGTCCTGTAACTCTGAAGTTATAAGAGTTTGCTTATTTATAGTTTCTTCCCAAAATGCGATCTTCAAAGAAGCACATGATGACTTTAGGTATACCCTTGCTGTCCTTAAGAAGACTCTGTGCCCGCCTTCACTACATATATATCCCTGTTTATAATCAAGGGATGGGAAGAACTTTCCACATTTCCTATCCAGGTAACAGGCTGAGCAATTATGAGGTTTGATTAATACTATTGATGCTTTAATGGCCCATTTTATATCCTGAACACTGGGGGGAAATACGTCCCCTTCTGTAAAGGCTGTGGTTCTTATGATTCACTTAGCATAGATAGCAGAATGTATGAAAGATCTCTTGTCTCACAAGAAGAAATGGGTGGCTGTGTAATGCCAGTTGCATATATTACTGAACTGCTACAGAGGAGAGGAAATTACCCAGTCAGAATAGATAAGTTTCTGTAGCCTTGTATCCGCATTCTAATAGCCACAGAGTTTATCTTAGTCTGAATGGAGCTCTAGGTTATTAATTGTTTTAATGATTTCATTGATTTCTGTTAATCTAGGTAATGTGCCTTACCAAATTCGGTAGTTTATTTTGCTTTTCAATTAACCTTTTACTTTTGTTATATCATTTTTTATTAAAAACAAAAGTTTCATCTGCATTTTAATGATATGCCTATCTTAGCGTATTATGAATTATATTTGGCTATCTGTACTGCAATTTTCCTGAATACTTCAGGGTAATGGCAAAACTTAATGGCTCAGTATTTTATCACAGGTTATCATTAATACAAAACATTAAAAAAATCATTTGAATAAATGCTAGAATTTTAAATGTATAACCAAAAATAATTTTTAAAGAATTTCTTTGTATTTTGGAAGAATACAACGATGGAAGAAATGTAATGCTTTAATTTAGGCTTTTATTTCTCAAATTTAGGAATAATATTATTTCAACGTAAATACAAATTATTTTAGTTTTGTTTGATTCATAGACATGAATATATGTTATAAATCCTTTGGAGATTTAAAAGTGTTTGAAGTAGTATATTCCAAAAGAAAAGATGCAGTGTGTGTATCTTTACTGTGTGTCTTAAGATATTTCACTGGCTTATATGGATTATTTGATATTCCAATACAATCTGCCCAATTAAGGTCTTAAGTTACTCTGGCAGATGTAAAGTTATCCGTGTCTTCATAAAAACCTTAGTAAGATGGTCCCATGTGGTGCCGAAGTGAGTGAGTCCTTTACTCTTCATTCCTGGGGAGTCACATTCACACATAACTTCTGTGCCAATTAAAAACCGTTAATGGCAAAACATTGTAATTGATTAGTCTTTGTATGTTTACAGCTCACTTTAATTGCTGAAAAACTCCATTTGTCAGTTTCATGTTCTATTGACAATGCTATTGATTTATCTGAATTTGGCTTTGTCTTGTCTCTCGTACATAAAACTCACATATGCAGTTCAAATGGGAAATGACTGTATTGATTTCCTTAACTTGAGCCCAAATGCTAAAGATTTTTGGATAAGCTTTCTTATTACTTAAGCCAAAATCAATAAGAAAGAGCATCTTTTAATGAAAGAGCAGTTTGAGCAACGTACTCCAGAAATAGGGTCCTCTTCATTCTTTGCTTTACAAATCGATCTCTCGGTTCCTTAAGTGAGGTCCAATTGGTTGACATTGTGGTTTGTCTTTGTGTGTAAACTTGCAGCTTCAGAAGAGAGAAGATGAGCTACAGAGAAAGTAGAAACTCTCTCACTGGGGAAGAAGATGGTCCTCCCGCAGGTATAAAATCTAATGCGACACAACTCACAGTATCAAAGAATTCTTACATCTTTTAATTTCATGCTTATATATTTTATGATTATACAATATTTAAAAGATTTCTTCAAACTGGTTCACATCCATGTGTGTGGATTATATGCACTTACACCAATCTTATTGGTTCTTATTTCAGAAAACCTGCTCGTTGCTGCAGTGCGTGTTTATGGAATGCAAAATAATTCACTGAAACATCAGATCATTTAAAATCACTTTTTGTTAAGTGATTTTTTTTTTTTTACCTTCTTTTTTCTTTTTAGTGTTAAATTTTCATTTTCTGCAGGAAGACAAGTATCGAAACTGAGCTGCGGGAATAAAGTGCCCATCCTGAGGAACATATAAAACAAGTTATACGGACAGGCCAAACGCCAGGTACTGCACTGTGACATCATTAACTTCCGTGAACTACATAAATTAAGCTGATTATGCCTTCACTTAATTAACTGAGAATGACCTATTGATGTACAGGCCGAGTTAGCTAGACACCGCTTGCCGCACTGTACTTAATATATTGGTTTTCAATTAGTTCTTCTCTTGCACGCGATCGTCGAGAAAAAAAGGTCCATTTACATTTATATCCTATAGAGCATTATTATGCACAGGGAGCTTATATTTAAAATTTTATCCTGAGTTTTGTTTTTTTATATTTTGTCTCATATTCACTTCAAGAACTATCTTGCTTCAATTAAATTTTAGAAAGTAATTTTTTACCAAACGTACTATAAACTGTATTTTTGTGGAGCAAACTCAATGACGAAAGTTCCCCGGTAAACATTTAGACTTTTGAAAATTTTCTCTAGACATTTAACCTGAGAGATTTTTTTTTTTTGGAAAGGTGAAAGATAATGGTATAAGTGGCCATCCTTAATTTCTTGTGTTAAGTTGGACCACTGTATATGAATATTCAGACAAAAAGTTATCCTTTAAATTTTTACCTTTTATATACTGATTCTGTGAGTCCATTTGTACCTCACTCGGTTGCATTCTATTATGTAACTTTTATAATCAACTAATCAAATGATATTGTTGGATCATTCTTATCTTCTCGGTATCTAAACATTAGAACATTTCACTAGTGGCCAGTAGTTTGCTTTTAGATTTTATAATCACTTTAATTATTTACTATTAATAGTTATTGTAATAGGGTCAGTCAAAATATGAAAGTAAAATAAATGCTTGCTTCGGTAATTCATTTTATCTCTCCCAAATTTAGGTCTTCATCTGAAAATGAAATTAATAGTGGAACTTGGACCCAGGACTCTTTTGAATTACTAGCCAACTCTTGGATAAAAACAGTAACAGTATTACTTATTCTGGAAATTCAAAGAGATAGGTATTTCTGTGGATTGGCGTAGGCAGGGATGGACTAAAGATTTAATTATTCCTACAATACATAGATGGGTAAGATTATAGTTTATAATCTCTGTTAAAATTTTATGCAGCATTTAATTAACACTATAGGAACTTGTGGGCATATGAGGATTTAACATTTGTGTTATTTGTGAATAGCCCTCAAAACCCATACATATTGTAGCAATGTGTGTATCATGCATTTGAATCTCATACCCTGCGCGCATATCTTACTGCTGGGAGGATAATTTGACAGCCATATCCAAAGAGGCATCGTTTTCACACATTTTTATATATATAGTGATTCTCACTGAGGATTTGACTGGCCTCCTTAAATGCTTAGCCATATTTTCCCAAATTTTAGGAGAGAAATTGTCTGCTGTTGCAGAATTTGTGAATTAGGGAATCCACGAAGGACTTGGAGTCTCAGCTGGAAATATCAAATGACTACTGTCTCTTGAAAATTTGATGTAGATTATGTGAGAAAAGTAGTAGGAGATAAAACTTATGTTTGGAGAACACTTCATCAAAAATTCCTTTTAGTTTTGTAATAGGAGATTTTTATCGAACACTAAAGTGTGTGTGTTTTGTCTATTTGTCTGTGTCTGTGTCTGCACGTGTCTGAAGTGTTCAGGGGAAAGTTTTAAATTGCAGATCTACAGTTCTGTTCTAATTGAAAAATTATCTGACCCAAATTTTCTCATACCAACACGTGTATCATCCTATTACTTAATGCTCTGTATTGAAACTGTGTGCTCAGTTTCTGTCTATTCACTAAACTTTGAACTACTAGAAGACAAGATGTAAATCTGACTCATTTTTATATTTACGACATCCAAATACAGTCCTTAGAATGAAGCACAAAATTAAGAAATGTTTGAGAGATGAATAAATAATTTAGGTGATGCCATTGTACTTTGTGCTAAAGGCATATAAACAGCAAAAATGTGTTACATATAACTGGGAAGTTTGACACTAAATGTTATTTCATATTTAAACTTAATTATCACTTTTTATATCCTACTAATAATAGTGTATATCAACTATAATTGAAAATTAAAAACTTATTTAAAAATATCTTTTAACTTCAGGTACATTGCTGAGTTAATCAGTTCATGAGACATCACCATCATTGATTCATAAAGGTCTCTCTTCATTTTATAATTTTTATTTAATTTTTTAATAGAAATTATTTTTATTTCAACAGCAATGTATGAGAATATGGCTTGCCAGCAAAGATTGTAGTTGGTCTTTGGCTTTTGACAATCTTGGGGGAAAAAAAATGGTATCTGTTTATAATCGTTACAGTTTTAATTTTAATTTCTATAACCTAAATGGATTTGAACATCTTTTCAGTTTAAAGGGGATTGCCTGTTCCTATCTGTACTGTGTTCATTCAGTTTCTATACGTCCTTTCCTCCACTGAAAATGTCTTAGATCTTAAACTTCCAATACCTGCAAACCTTTGCATAATCTCAGATTTACTTGTGACCTCCCATTCTTCCACTTCTGAATTTTAAGCCCAGGAAGCTTTATTTTGGATATTCTCACTGTTTGCCATTATTTACATTGCGTCATCTTATTTAATATGAGAGGAACTCTAACCTCATTGTTGACATTTTCTAAAGCAGCTGAATATTTATACTTTTTCTATTCCATCTAATATTACTTAAGTAGAATCATTTCCTGAAGGTTCTAAGGTTCTCGATATTTTCTCCTTACATTAAAGGTTTAATTTGACATGTCTCCGTGGGTTAGCTTCCCTTTACTAGGAAGTATGAGCATCCTGCCACCAGGAACAACTAAGCAGCTTAGCAAACAGGATAATTGGTACCATTCTTTTCACAAACACAAAAGTAAGTTAAAACAGGATAGTGCTTTTATCATCAATTGATTCTTAGAAGTCCTTTCTTGATATTTCAGCCCCGAGGCTTATATCAAAGGTGTTTCCTTCAATGTGGAAACTTCAAGCTTCCAACTCACCAGTCTGCAGACCCTGAGCATCAAAGCAGACCTGCCCTGTGATCCACGGCTAAGCACTCACTTTCTTGAAGCGATGCTTGGTGCTCTGATTCGGCATCAAGATCTAAGAGGGCTGTTAGGAGAAGATAAATGAGGAAACCAGACGGTTACACTCTTTGGCCTCCACTGAGATCTTCCTGAGCCGGAGCGCTTGTCTCGAATTCCTCCAAACTCATCACCGCTTCCACGTGGCAGCCACAGCTCAGGGCTCTCACTGGCCCTACACAGTGCCTGGGAAACCGACGTGTGTGTAGTCCGGTTGCTTCCCACGCTCGTTGTTGAGAGTCCACGCGAACCAAAGGGTCTACACAACTGTATGTTATCTTCTCTTTAGTTACCTTCTTTCTTTAATGCCAAAACACATGTTTTTTTTTTCTAGTGTACTGATCACTAAACATGTAATTTCCTTATTTTAAAAAATTTTGGATAGTTGCTCATTTCAGTCTATTGGGCTGATGATCTGGTAGTTTCTTCTTACTTAGAGAAGTCATGATTTAAAAATAATTACCGTCATCATCACCATCATCGTCTATATTCTCATTCTCATTGAACTTTGAACAAGAGGAAAACCAAATGATGCACGATTTATTAATACTGCCTGCTTATCAAGTGTCCACTGCTTTATCCAACTTCCCTGTATGTCATGTGTTCTATTTGTGCTCATCTAACACTCTGGGATCCATAGTAGAAGCTCAGTCACCTCATTGCTCTGCCTGACAACTGATTTAAAATGGATACATGGTAAGGGGAAAATCTGAGATCTCTGTTGTTTTAAACGTGTTAATTCGTACCAGGGAGAGACCATTCATTCCTCAGATGCTTTTCTGGTTGACCTTGTCATGTGAGTTACCCTGAGAGACATCTTACATTTCTTTCTCTTTCCCCCACTACCCAATTCAGGTCTCAGCGTCGATCCCTCTTGTACTGCACACTCTCTTCCACTGTCTCATCCACTTCTTGTCATCGTCCTGCTACTAGACTGGCCTTAAAACACATACACATACCCACACACTGAGATCTGATCTTATTCTTCCTCCGCTTAAAATCCATTTATGTTCCCAGCTAACCACTGAATTTCCTTTCACACTGAGGCCACCAGGAATAGTGCTTCAAATCTCATTGCCAACCAACTATGCCAATTCTGCTTTGCGTGTTTTATTTATTGGGCCCAGCTAAAATTATATTTGAAAAGTAAGTATTAGTCAACGGTCACTGTAATAATGCCACGTAATGGGACATCTTCAAATGTCAGGGTCTTACAAACATTTACTTTAATTGTTCATAGATTTTTGGATATTTTGAGGCATTTTTGCTGCAGGTACTTCAGGTTTCCTCCACACACATTTTTTTTCTGTTATGAGTGGCTTTCTGTGGCCTGCTGTCCTCATGAAGCACGCAGAAGCTCCAGAGACAGGTCGTACTATAATACAAGCACATTTTGAAGTTTGCCCATGTCCTCTGTGCTCAAATCACATTGGCCTATGATGTCGCATAGTAAAGAAGGATACTAAAAACCATGGCAAGGGCAGGGAAAGCGTGAAAGATTGTGAGTAAATCATACGATCTACCAGAAAACGGCTCTGTCATTCTAAACAGAGACTTTGAAACAATTGATCTAAGTAAACTACAAACCTTAAGAGAAGAAACAAAAGCCTACATGGCCTCTTCTTATTTACCTTTCAGCTGATTGTCCACTGTTCTCTGCTCTGTCTTAGTACTTGTACTTAGTACTGGCTGCAAATGAACTGTAACATTTCACATGCAAACAGGTTTTCCTGTGTTAAATGTCCTATGTCTTCAGCCTGGGAAACTGGTTCTCATCCCTAATTACTCAGCTTATTGTTAATTCTTGCTATCCCAAAATAAAGCTGTTTCCTGGCTGAAATGAACAAAACCAGATTCTGAAAGCAAACGACTGTGTGAAGGCCTAGTTCCTCCAAATAAAGACAAGTCTCGTTTCAGCAAAAACTTTTCCAAGGTTTTAATAAATAGTATTTTCTGGAAGAGGCACATCGTAAGATGAGAGAGGTGTAGACTTTACAGTTAACAACCACAATTTCTATAACACAGAGAATGAGTGGAAGTCAGTAAAGTTTTCATATTACTTTCTCATTAGGGACTAATTCAGAGACTGTTCCATGGCATATGTTCCTTTTCTTGTTTCATCCAAGTTCTGACGCTCTGCCGTGTGTTCTGCATTATTCTTGCACGTACGGTGCTACAGCGCGATGTTGACTTCCTGTATCAGAAAGCTTATTATTCATTTCTACTCACATACTTATTGAAAAATGAGATTTGAAGGAACAGATTTAGTCACTTGCACAATGTAGGAGGCATTATTTTACTCGGTATTGTGGCAAAACACTGTTGTTAAAGAGAAAAGCCACAGGCCCATGATAAAGCCCGTGATACCGAACCTCAACTTCACACCTGACCTATTGCTGTTTCAACCTCTCCCAGAAACGTAATCTTAACCAGTCTGGAATTTTCTGGTCAACTCCAATGAGGTGATCCATCACACGGGCCCTCTCCATCTCTTGTACAAAGGAGAAGCCGTCGGCATGGTCCAGACCCTTTCAGTTTCCTTCTTCCCGCATAAGTCTTCTTGGTTTAAAAACGATCTCTTTTTTTTTGTTAATAGCTCCCTTGTCCTGCTCTTCTTACTATAAAAACCTTCCATTTTGAAGAGCTCCTCATTCATAAATTGCTTAATAAAGGCATTTAGATCTTCAAACTTGCTGGGTTGAATTTTCTTCTTTAATACTGTCTTCTCTACTTATAATATCATAACCCTTGAGATATTTTCTCTGATAATGCAAGTCTACTCCCTAGGCCGTGTACTTTGCTCCGTATCATCTGATCATTTGGACTCATGCAGCAAGGAAAGGGATGTTTTGTTTCACTATCCTTGGGAAGAGCGGTAACTTGGGATCAGAGCTCAATATGGTTCCGGACACAAATAAAACGTGGATGTTAAGATGCTGTCTAAGTAAACATTACCTTGCAGCTCAAGCTTTTCCCTTTAATCATGTTCCGGTCATTGTCTTGTTGATTACATACACATCACATATACATAAAAGAGAGGAACTTCAATCCGTGCTTGCGAGAAACTTCTCATGGTAGATGGATAAAGCAAGAGTGGAGGTATGCTATGACCATTCCCAGTGAGTCACGAGATCGATCGTTTATTTATTCCCAGTTCCTTGTTCAGTGACACAGTGATGGTTTGAAATTGACCACTGTAGGAGTATTTACACCATGGAGATTGGCCAGGGTTGTGTTTTTAGAGAGCTGGTTTAGTAGTATATGAGAGCCAAGCCTCATACTTAAGGATAAATTTTTGTTATTCTTTTTATCATGGTCAGATTGATAAATTCTATGTAAATTTTATTTCACCCAATTTGTAATGTTTTTAAATTTTATTATCACATTCTATTTTTTTCCACTTAAGATAATCACATGACCTAGTACTATTTTTTTTCTTGTTAATCCTCAGGTTCTATTTTTTTTTCAGACTTCTGATAATATATTTATAAAAATATTCTAGTACAATATTATATATTTCAAAATTAAAATGAGTGCATTGCTTATTATTATAAGTGTTATGTATAAACATTCAATAACCATTTATGTTTAAATGTTATGTATAAACATTCAATAACCAAATATTTGTTTGCAGGGAATTTTAAATGCATCAAAAGAATTTTGCAGTTTATATGTAGAGCTAGAAACTGGCTAGTTTAAAGATATTCTCTCTCTCTCTCTCTCTCTCTCTCTCTCTCCAAGGAGAATCTAAATCCAGACAAACAAAAAACAAAACTTAGGTAAACTATTTCTCTATTTGAAACTATTCAAATACACTATTCCAAAAATATTAAATACCCAGTTTAGATATACATTATTGAAGAACAGCTCTGTAGGTACAGGTAAAACTGGAAAGTCAAGTGTAAAATTGAATAATTTGGGAGCTTCTTCTGATTTTCTTGTTGGTGCTCTGGTGCTGTGTTCCCAAACCTGTAACCTAGGCCTGGTGATTTAAAATATTTGTCACAGTGCCTAGCAGAATACTTAGTGGTTCAGGATCTTATCAATAATTAAAAATATAGATCAATATGGTTGCTAGAGAATCTCAGTTTCTAGCAACCAGTGACAAGACTGAATTCTTTTTTATATACTAACTCTAGAGGAAACAAATTATCTTTATTTATTTATAATCAGGATATGGTATTAGAAATAGTCACGTTAGAAATGTGCTCCATCGTGATCCCTGTGTTCGGGCTTCTTATGTACGTGTATTTCTACTTCATTACGGCTATTTTTTTTTTTTTTTTTTTTGCTCCCTAACTTTAGGGCCTTGCTTCTCCTATTCTTTATTCAGATTAAATTTCTGAGTTGGAAGATCCAGGTTTTGGCATTTTAGTCGTGGTACAACTTTAAGGAGTTTGGCTTATGCTCCATTTTCTTCATCCGTTTCGTTGGGAAAACAATACTACCTGCTACTGTGAGATTAAATGAGAACATGTTTAGAAAGCATTTGGGGAGCGTCTGGCACATACCGAACATTTATTAAGTGGTTCTTAGCATTATCTTTCACAGGCCACCTTTTTGTAGGTTCATCCCTTAGATTTTCCTTTCGTAATCACTCTCATCCCTTAATCCCTGGAGCATTTATTTTTAACTACCCTACCGTGTTATTTTTTTTCTCTTTTTACTGTCCCTAGATTGTAAGGCTCTTAAGAGACAAGAATCGTTTGTTTGTTTATTTTTTTCGTTTCTCATAAAATCCAAAATCCATGTTACATTGTTCTAGTCAAAGGATTTAAAATAAACATTTATTGTTGGTGTCGAAATTATGGATAGAGGGAAGCGGGGACAACTCACTTTTCATAGGTTTATTGTGTCTGAAGAGATTTCGCATCTGTACCCATGTTCTCTCTCGCACGTCATACTCAGATGTACAAGCACTTATATTTCTTGTGCATGTCATGTTTCGTTTATTTTTAGAATTCTTGAGATATGAACGAATGACATTAAATAAATAAAAATTGATTTCTTTAAAATGGACAATGATACATTGGGAAAATTATAGCATGTAGTAAAATTTAATAGGAGAAAGTGGACTCTATTTATTATCAGGTTTTTGTTTCATTGCAGAAATCTTTATTTTTTTTTTTTGAACATTTATTTAGTTATTCTTAGGTGGGTGGGTTACTTTTCTATTATATATGAGAGGTTTAACCTTTTCAAATGTTTTGTGTCTCAACCCAGTAATTCTTGAGAAGCTTAAATTTTAACTCAATAAATATGCAATACAGAAGACAAATACATAAATCAGTTATAATTTGAAAAAACAAAGATTAGTATTGTCTCTATGATGAGCAAGTGAATGGAAACCGTTTATGGCAATGACAGTATTGTATTTTTGAATTACCTCATCTCTAATCCCTTTGTTTGCCTCACTTTTAAAATGATCCTTGCAACAAGTAGGCAAGCTCATTTCCTACATTCATTTACATAATTGCCATCATAACTTCTTTTATCTTCCAAGATTTACAACTCAGAGCTCAGAATGTTTCTATACAATTATTGTGTTTTTACATTAAGTTTCTAAAGAACTATTGAAAGGGTTGATGATTTCAGGCCTGATCCTCATAAATATTAACCCAGAATAGAACAAACAGGTGTCTTCTCATAATCTGAACATTTATAATAAAGAGGGAAGTAATTTGAACAATTAATATAAAGAGGAAAATTTATTTTAGAAACTCATAATGGCACATTTTAACTAGATATTGGAATGTAAATAAGACTGGAGAACATGCATACTAAACGATTGTAGATATGTTTGGGTACTTTTTTTTAGATTGATTTAAGATCCTTTGAAATTAAAATAAAAAAGAACGAGAAATTTAAAACACTCTTTGTCAATCTTGACCAACTGCTGGCATATTATCATCACCGTAAAAATTATATGTATGTGCTCTGGGCACAGTTAGGCAGTTTATTCAGATAGTTTCGCTTCCTCCCTAACTTCGGATCTGTCTTTCAGAAGTCATTTAATTTTACCAGGCTCAGTTACCTCGTCAGCAGAAACACATGGTTGGATTAAATAGCACGCAGGGTATTTTTAGTTTTATAATCCAAGATGAGCAACACTCGAGGAGTACATAAAAGGAGCCAAGGTCAATCTAGGGAGATACGGATTAAGGAATACCGGCATAAAAAGGCAAGTCAAGTTCAAATGCTACATCAGAATGTTTGCTGTGTGAATTTAAAAGGTGTAGATTGTAGACATTATGACAAAATAAATGTCAGGTAGAAGAAAGAAGGAATCTGGGATGCAGCCCCAATCTTGCATCTGGCCAGCTGTGTGCTGGATTTCTCAGGCCCAAGTTCTCTCATCAGTAAAATGAGAAGACACGAGCAGGGTTATCTGGAAGCTTCACACACATTTGCTTTTCTGTGATAGCAAACCTGGCCAGCAGTCTACTGCACTGGGCAGGACCAGTTCAGGGAGCTGGTAAGCAACAGTCGATACCATTTTTTAACCAATGGTAGCGAAATGATGGGAGGTGTGCTCATTCGTTAGTCTATTTCACGACTTACATGCACACTTCTCGTTTACTTGAATTCCTCGTTAAATCTAAAACTTGTCCTCTTCATGAAATATCACCCCAGCTGCATATCTAAGTCTTCTCCATGCTTGCTCTGCTCCTCCACACTCTCTATTCCTGTTAGTCTCTATTTCTTTTTATGTCAGTAATTAAAAAAAAAAAAAATCTCAGATAAACTCTCAAATCTCTTCTCAATAACTCTTTGAAAGGAAACTAACTTTCAGCAAATAAAAATATCCTATTTGGTTAAAGTACTTGATGGCCAAATATCTAATTGCATATAATTTTCTAAAACCTGTAGAAATATTTCCTGCTTATTCAAGGAGTTTGTTTTTTACTGTTAAGCAAAACAAAGGAAAGGATGAGAAATTAAATATATTTAAAAATTTTATGAATTTCAACCTCACACTTGGTCAGAAGCACTGACAAATTTCTCAATCAAAATATTTTTTGGTCATTAGTTCTAAAATTATGTTTGCTATTAATATAAATCAGCCAGATACTCAAGTGCAATTCTTATAATGCATTGTTGAAACTTAAAACTGTATGAGAAAGTAATAGACTACAATTGTTGGTTTAGATAATAATTAGATATAATACACTTTCAAATTAGAAAGTAATTAAGTATGATATATTAATGGTTCGCATATTAATTATGTTTGTCAATATCTTAAAATGATGACATAATTACATTAAGAGTATATCACAAGTATGTGAAAATCTGTGTTCAGAACTGTTCATTACAATGACTTTTTAAAAATAACAAAACTTGCGATAAAATATATGTTCCCAGATAGGGTACTGTTTAGAAAAATGGATTATGCATTTATGTAACAGCCACATATAGCCATTTATAGGTCCATGACATGGACCTATAACTTTTGATATGGAAGGATGCCCTAAAATGTATGGCTAAATAAGAATATTAGTTATGGAATAGTAATACTAAAAGTAATTGTAATAATAGTAATAATAATAATATGAATATATAGCACTTAACTGTATAATTCAAGCACTGTTTCAGTGGTTTTACAGACATTATCTCATTTAATCCTCATAACTTTGTTAATTAGGTACTATTCCTCTTTGCACAGAGGGTGAAACTGAAACTCCAAGGAATAAAGAGATTAAATAATATGCCCAAAGACACATACGGTACACGGTAGAGCCTTTGTTTCTGTAATTCATCCATCTATCTATCTGACTGTCTATCATCTATTTTAATTAGCAGTATACTATTTAATATGAATCAAATATGGAGCAAATATTTGAAGACTGTTCGGGGTAAGTAGCAAATATATCTAAATCTATCATCTATCTATTAACTATCTATCTATCTATCTATCTATCTATCATCTATCATCTATCTATCTATCTATCTATCTATCTATCTATCTATCTATCATCTATCATCTGTCTACCATGTACCAAGTTAGGGTCAATAGTGTAGAAATTAACTCTCTATAGGAAGCTTGTATTAAATTCCCTTGGCCAGGTTAAATGGATTGGCAAGACTTTTGATTTCGGGAAGAAAATGGAGCCCCTGTTTGTATTTTAACTCCGTGAGACTTCCAAATATTTCAGATTGAGACTGATGACTATTCTCTATCTCTTAGTTAAAACTGTATTTCATTTCCTATAACCTTAGTGTGAGCTTAGTTTGATTAATAGTTATAGTACTATTTTAAAAAGAACATTAGAAATCGACTTCAGTAAGTTAGCTTATAATGCATTTTTTTACCTTTTTAAATTTAATCTTCTCTACCAGATATATGAATACGAAAATGGGACACTAAAAAAATATAGGAAAAGAATCACTGTGAAAAGAAGAAAACTAATTCATATGCGGAAAATATATAACACAATTTGCAGTAATAAGATAAAGTAATTTTTAAGAGTCAAGAGAAGTTTTCATTGAAACAGATTTCTTAACACAAACATTATGAAAATAGTAAGAGTATCTTACAAGTGTCTATTGTTTAAAGTTTTCAGACCCATTTATATTATGATGATTTTTAAAAATTGGGATTTTAATTCCCCAACTGGGAGACAAAGGGACTGCAAATGTTTTTGCATGTCCCAGCTGAGGAAATTAGGGCTTGGAGAAGTTAAAAGATTTGCTTAAGGTCAGAGAGCTGGGACAAGGAGGCAGAGCATCTAAATACCTATTATGTTTTTTGTTTTGTTTTGTTTTGTTTTGTTTTATTCAGCATGCTTCCCTGCTTCTCGATAAAAATTATGATACAGAAAAAACTGTTCCAAAGAGAATATTGTCAAATTTAGCAAAAGCTAATTAAAATGTAAAGTATTCTTAATGTAAGATGTGATAGAAATTTGTTTTCAGCAGTAACTTACAGGTAATTTTTAGTTATCTAAGCGGCTTTTTATTCCTGAAACTGTGTTGTACTGACTGCTATTTTCTTGCTCTTTGCGTTCTTTGTCATTTGTAATATCTTTAGTGATTTTGAAATATTTGGTGCTGGATCATTCTGCTGCAAATATGACCTGTCATTCCAACAAATGGACTGATTGAATCTGTCACACTGGTGGGATTTATAGTAAATTCACCACAGCACAAGTAAAACCATTAGAAATTGCATTGGTTTAAATGACTGAATATAAGAGCCCCTGATTCTATCAGCAAGATGGCTTATACTTTCCTTCCAAATGAGCACCGAGAATCTTAAAATTATATCAATTTTAATGCATATGTGTTATGTTGCTGTTTTGATCTCTATTTTAGATCTGTGACATGGTTTTGGGCCTCTAAAATCTCTGTATTAAAATAATTTATGGGAACAATTAATGAGATGTTATATTGCAAGGTATTTTGTTTTGAAAATCATGGATATATCTAAAATGGTTTTTCTAATTTTAGTTATGATCTATACACATATACATACATTAATGTGAATAAAGTGCTTTTTATTGTACATATTAGAATTCTTTGAATCATTTATTTCATTTACTTTAGCTTTCAGATTGTCCCACAATTAAAATGGGAAAAAATGTGTTATTAATATTATTATTAAATTTTCAAATATTGATAATTGGGAAAATAATTCGATGACTTTGTTGTTGGTGGTGTTCATGCAATACTTGCTATTCCAAATAAAATATTTTCACTTCTAAAGTAAAAAAAAAATGCAAATTTAACTTTCAATACTTAACATATAACCAATTTTTTCTAAAATATGAAAACATTTTATTTTATATAGATCGAGTATATTTTGTTTTATGAAGTCTCCACTTATTTGATCATACATAGTTTTTAGATTTTTCATATTTAATCTGGTCACGTTTTGCAGTTTATTTTACTTTGTTAACCTAGCAGTTCAATTGGATACTATCTCTATCTGAATACTAAAACTATAATAAAAAAAAAACATTTTAATAGTCTTGTAAAACAGAGCACATAAAACAGGAACATTCATTTTAGTTGAAGACATGTGCTAATTTTTTATTGAGAAACGCATTAAACATTGATACATCCAACCTCTGATTGAACCTTCAGACTTGTCACACGTAGGAGCTGTTGAAGATTTATTGCACAATATAAAATTAGGCATATACAGTAAACTTGATAGTAAATGACCTTTGTAGACAGGAGACTGCCACAGAAAATAGTTGCACAAAAGAAGGGGGTTTGAAAAAATATATTTAAAGACATTGAAAATGAGTGATGGAAACTGAAAAGCAAAAAGAGAAAAACATATTCTCCGATGAAACAGATACACAGAAAATCTACTTTCTAAAATGAATAGATGTTTTTACCATTTCTAATTCATTTGTTATATAATAATCCATACTAAAAAATAGGTGTTTAACTCCAAACATATAGATTTAGTCAGGCCAGTTTCACGAAGTACTTAAGAAATACAAATATAAAAAAGATCTGTTTAATCCCTAAAAATGGTACAAATTAATAGAGCACTACAGACTCACATAAGAATGAATATCATGTGTCAAAAACAGGGCACCTGTGATCTGACAGGAGGTTGATTTCATTGTGAATTGCATTTAGTACATGCTTGGTTCTGTTATCTGTCCATTTCTCCTCCCATCTCCCCTCCTTTTCTCTCCCTCATCCTCTTGCCCACTTTTTCCTCTTCTCTTTCCTCTTCCTCTCCCTCCCTAACTCTCCCTCCCTCTCCCCTTACATTGAGGGTACATCAGTATCAGGCTTCTGATGGGTTGTAGCTCAAATTTACTGACATGACGACCTAATGAAATTTTAGTGGGAATTCATGGAAATTGGGCAAAAATACCTTGACACTTTAACATTGCTTGTTCAAAGAGTTCAGATTTTAAAAAAATGTCATATCAGGCTCACGAAAAGCTATATAAAATTATTTCGAGGTAATGGCATTTATTTTCTACAAATGAGATCACATCTATTGATTTTTCAAAAGAAAAATTAAAACCTGTAACTATTACAAAACAATGCTAATAATGAGTTCGTCTAGAAATGGAATCAATTTTTCTCAGGATGGGAGAATGAAATCCATATTTGTAAAATCTATTTTCTACAATACAAATGGATAGCTTACACTAGAAGGTTTTATTAAAATTTTAGAACTAATATTTTCTTGACTTTCGTGTAATTTTAGGTCATTTTATGAATCTGTGTTTTTTTCCTTTGCAAAGAGATAGACTATTCAGAGATGTATATTAAGATGTCTTTTGCCTTTTAAAAAAATATTGGGGAATATTTACTTTTTTTTTTTTTTTAGATAAAATCCCTACAACTAACCCTTTTACAATAATTTAGATTTTTGAGTCCTAAACAGATAACATTCACAGCACTTTTAGAAAAACTAGCACAGACTGCTAATATTAGGTATACATTCCTGGGACATACAATAAAAGGATATTTCAGAATTCTGGAAGCCTGATGCAACTGTTCACTTTTAAGTCTTAAGAGCAAACATCACCTCTCAAGTGAAAAATGATGTTCTGCTTTTGAAGAGGTGCAGAGAGAGTGGGAACTTTCCCCAGAATAGAGCTGTGCAATAAAACCCTCTAAAAAGGTGATACCATTTAGCTGTGAAATCAAATTGAATAACATAATAGAGTTTCTCTTTTTCTTATTCAGAGAAACTATACAAGAGATAAAGGGGAGACCATAACTAATGGCCGAACGTGACTGAAAATCTAGCGTCGCCTTCTCTAATTATCTATTCCGTTTTCTACTCACATGCGCCTCTGAGATTTTGTCAAGATGTTTCACCTTTCTTATTCTGTCTTAATTATTTTCACCTCCTTCCTTCTTTTTTATTGAGTTTCTATGAGGTTAGATATTATCAAGATAGAAAATATAACCAGCTACTGTCCTTTCCACAAAATGGAGTTCAGAAGGAAATCTGTTTTTTACTAGAATCATGATCCCAACTGAAGGAAAATTATTTTTCTTACCTGAATTTATTCTTCCCCCTGCTTCCTTCATAACATCACTGAAATCCATCATTTTTTGGAGCCTTGTAAATTCCTTTGTACTTTTAGTAAAAATAGACTTCTGAAGACTGACATGAAGCTCTATATGCTTGAAGTAAAGCCGGTAGAAGACACTGGCAAATTGAAGATCTGTCCCTCATTCTCTTTTGTCTTCCACGTGCCTTCACTGCTGGAAAGTCTAGTCGATGCCCTACCATTCCCTCACTATGCGACCTGGGATGTGGCCTTCGAGACCAGTGCGAACCTCTCGGCAAGATTCGTGTGCTTTGTCTAATGCTACTAAGGTAACAGAAGTCAAGTTCAAACATGAGAACAAATTTTGCTTCAACCTGTGATGGATGAATGGGTCATATTAGGAAGTTTGGGGTTTTAAATTTTTTTAAATTTTAATTTACGCTAATATTCAGTATTGAGCTAAAATGGTTCAAAAATAAGATTATGCAAGGAGTTTGGTATTTTGATTCAATAAAGTATATATTTTACAGAAACAGGTTAAGCAGTTGTCTGCGGTATTTTAGTCACTGCCTAGCAATAAATTAGGAATTGATCAAGGTACTATTTTAGCAATCCACAAGTATTGGTTAACTTTTCAATGAATTTTCTCTTTCTATACTGATCCCCCATGAAGGTGCCATTAACCTTTTTACTTTTTTTGTTTATTCGTTACTTTTTCAACACATTTTTATTTAGTATCTACTCTGTTCCAGTTACTATGTTGACCTTGAAGATACGGTAGAGATCAAGATGAAGTTCTTATCATTAAGGCATATACAGACTTGGAGAAACAGAAAGTACATAGATGTGCTAACCTCTACAGTGGAAGCAACGACTGTGGACTTTTTAATTCTGTCCTTCTGCAACCATGTAGCATAATCTTGTTGCCTTTCTACACTCAATCCTGTCCCACTTGAGGAATTCTTTTCCTTCTGTTTATTGGATACATTTCCATCTTTAACAGCTATGTCGAAGTCCGTGTAGAATAATTCAACATCAGGGCCGTCTCCACACATTTACAAAAAAGAATAAAAAAATCTATAGTTGAAAAGTAGAAGTCAGCTTATCCCTGAGTTCCAGTGTAAATGGCGATGAGGAGCTCAAACTCTTCGGATGGAGTGGGTATATTTCATCCTGCTAAACATTCGTCATTTATATTTTTAGCAGCTTCCTACTTTTTCCTGTTATTCTGTAAAATATTTCACAGTCCAGAATCATCAAACTGGGATAATCATCAAAATCATTATCCCAAGAGATAATCTTGTCCATAAATTCGACCAGAGCCTCTTTTACCCAGTATATGGTTTGGCCTTTTAACAAAGACGAATTGTTTGTTTGCTCCTTTGTTTTTATTGCCCTGGGCCCTCAGGACTTTTCTCTGTGGACTTGGCCATCACTGTTTGTTTTCAGGTGTCTGACCCTTTTATCCTCCGTGTCACTGCTTCTGGCTGTAGTGGGATTTCCCTCTCACATCTTGGCCTGCGGGTCTTTTCCCAACGTACTTTGGCTGTCACCAAACTCAGTGGTGGTATCTCTCAAATCTTCTACTGTCCTGGCAACATTTACAAAGGGCTGTCGGGAGCAACCTTCTGAAATGTTTTCTAAGTTTTCTCAGAATGTATTGTTTTTCTAGGATACTAGACAATTTCCTATGGAAAGTTTCTTATTTCACAAAATTGTTAAACTCCCCCAGTCACCCCAAAAGGATTCTTATAACCAGTGGACACTTATATTTCACTGATTATTTGTGGTCAAACCTTGCAGGGGTATCAACCGTAAAACATAACTTTCATCAAAATCTATTAATGATAAGTCAGGGCTCTGCTCAGTTTTTAAAAATTGCAGTGACATGCATTCCTGGAACTTTATCATTCTTTTTCATTCTTCATAATGGACTTTAAAGTTTTCCTTCAAATAGCATGCTTTTATATATTTTATGTTATTTGACTATACAAGTAACCTTTACTTCTGACCCAATGTCAAAAATATCTTTTAAAAAGCTCATTGTTATAAGAAAATGTATTCGATTATTAAATATTATTGGATAATATATAGTAAAATAAAATATATTAAAATGTTTTATGAACTATTATACAAAAGTTAATTATTTTGCTACATTAATTACTATTATACTTTCTGATGGTCTATAATAGTATATTCAATGTGAAGACAAAACAGTGGGTCAGAGCGAAACGAAGTCATTTGTTATTTTAGTAAGGACATATTTTACCAGTCTGTGATAGTACTGTCTGGCCGAGGGCCGTCATTAAAATTCATCATCACCCGACGTTCAAATGCTTCCCTAATAAATTCTCTCTCCACGAAAAAAGACGTCTTTGTTGTTGGTAAAGAATGGATGTGAGAAAAGTTTGCTGGGTTTGTATCCAAGCTTTTGCATTTACTTGACCTGAAGTAAAATAGTATCTGTAAAATTGGGGTCATGAAATGGCTATATTGGAAGGGTTGCTATGAGTTAAATAATACTTTTATTTAGCAAGAATGAAAACATTCCCCTTTCTCAGATGTCTGACATACTTTGTCACCTTCCTTTTTAGGATGATCTTCTCTCATTAAAAACCACTAAATGACCTTTTCTTCATTTCTCTACCAAATCTCCGAGCCAATGGTCATCTATACTCACTGTCTCCTTTTCTCCTTTAACAAGGAAACCTCCACACCTATCACAGACAAACTCTTCACATTTGCTTGAAATTCGTTGCTTTTCCCCTTCGTCAGTACTGCGTTCCTTAAATTTGTCTACTTTTCGTTAGCTTCAAAATTGTTCTCTCATAATTGATTGTTCTCATTAACATTCAAAAATCATCCATTATCATTCGTGTAGATACCGCTCACTTCCGCCCCCTCAGCACCCTGTCATTTTCTTCACTTCTTGACTCTCCTCTAAGAACAAACTTCTTGAAAATGTTGTCTGCAAGTGGTTGTCGCCATTTCATCGCTTGCCATTCATTTTTCAACTAACTAAATTCTTGGCTTCTGCTTGCGTTGCTTCATCAAAACTGCTCGGGCTAGCGCTTCTCAGACCCCATGCTGTTAAATTGAAGGCGTACATTTTCTGTCATCTTATGTTCTCCTGACAGTATGGCACACGACTGGTTGATTACTTCCAAAGTTTTTATGCACTCCCTTCTCATGGCCTCCGTGACGCCATATTTTCCTAGGTTTGCTTTCCTTTTTCTTTCTCGGTTTCCTTTGTCAACCTCTCTTATCTTTTACTCATGAGCTTTGCAAAGTGTAACACCCCGATCCTCAGGGTATCTCCTAAAAGCAAGATATGAGTCAGATTTAGAGTGGCTCCCGAGACACTGCATTTCTAATAAGTTCTCAAATAATGCTAATAATGCTTTTATTTCACAGATCACACTTTGAGGAAAAAGTTTCTATAAAATCACTAAAAATTCTGAAGACTCACTCATAGCTCTTATAGTTTCTCATGCAGAATTCTCTCCCTAGGCATTTTTATCCATTCCCATGGTTTTAAACACTATACACATGCTGATGGTTCTCAAATTTAAATAGCCATCCTGGGCCCCTTTTCTAATTTCCAGACATATATCAAGTTTCTAATTGGCATTATTTCTTAAAAACTTTATTGGCATTATAAACTTTTAATTCTAAAAGCTGAACTCTTCAGCTTTCCTCTAAATCTTCCTCTTCTCCTAATTACCCATTTCAGTCAATGCTGTCTCCAGTCACCCAGGAGCGAAGCCACAGATTTGATGCTAAATGTTACTTCCATTGTCTGCTAAATGTAATCCTTTACCAAGTCATATTTCACCTTCCCACAAAATATCTTTAAAAATTGTTCATGTTCTTCCTCCTCAGAGTACCAAATCTAGTTCTAGACTAGTTTCCACTATTCCTCAGGTTTTAGCTCCAATATCATTTTCTTAAGATATCTTTCATGATGGCTCTTAGTAATAAAATGATTTAAATTTGTGTGTGTGTGTGTGTGTGTGCGCGCGCGTGTGTGCACGTGTGTATTCCTACTCCCACACTAGACTGTGAGCTCCATAAAACCAGAGATTATGTCAGTTTTGTTTGACACTGTACCTTCATCTAACAGAGTGCTTGGGCTTCAAACATATTTTTTGAATGAATACTTCAACTCGGATAAAGATGAGAGAATAAGGTTTTAATCCAGATATCTTGACCTTCTAACTCTACAATTTATTCCACCTCTGTGATACTTAAGTCACTCAAATTGAATTAATTTTCAACTGTCGTTAATTTCAATAGCTGTATGATTTCTCCCTTAGGCCTTAGCTGCTAGATGGAATAATTCTCTGTTTCCGAATGTCAGAAGCACACAAGGTATTGTGCGATTGGGCTCACTGAAAACCAGAGTTTGGTCATATTTTGTTAAAGGACAATTAATTACACAATGTGTAGACAAAGAACTGACACCTCGAATTAAGAAATGCTAGAGATGCTAGAGATTACCTAAACAAAAATGCCAAGATTATTTTCTATCTAGTGCCAAAATTCGTCAGTTACTGGTAACTGCTTGAAGTGGTAGAATGAAATGAATGTGACCGTGATAACTTTTGGGCACAGTGGTGAAGAAGGCAATGTCTGTTACAGTTGCAGAGTAGGAGGTTGGAGCCTTGTGACATTTATTTCAACTTGTCTTGGTGCATACATAAAGAATTTTAAAATCAGGAAGAATATTTACTTTACTACTGGTTTTGGGACATAGTCAGGACTAGAAAGAATTTAGATGTTCTTACTTTAAAATCTATTCTAGAATTCCATTGCTTATTTCTAGAATTTTTTCTTATTTAAGTTTTGTTCATAATATTTCTATGTTTATCTAATTTTTTCTAGAGATTTAATGTCTGTGTGTGGTCTTTTGTTCTTGTTATTTGAATGGAGCAAAATTAAATATGATTCTTTAAGGTAGTATATCAGATTTTTATTTATTCATATTCCTACTGATATCCAAAGCAAATTTTTTAAATCACTGAATTAGTATTTTTTTAATGCACTGGCAATGACCATTTTTAGATCCAAGTCTATTTCAAATATGTTGCTAGCAAATTCAACTGGGCTTTGTAGAAACAATTATAAAATCTCTGTCCTGCCTTTTTTCTTGAAAATGTCTTTTTCTTGGAGTGTGACCTATTATTATGCTTATTTTTAAATGTGAGTTGGAATATACCGCCACTTAATAGGATTACTTTAATAAATGTAAGATGATAAGACTATTTTCTCACTCCACTGGGTTTATTCACTCATTCTTATTTTTTAAAAAATTGTCAGACACAAGTTAAAAAAAAAAGCATAAACTTTTAATGAATGTGAAGTGAAAACTTACACTTAAGATTTTTCTCGTCAAAGGCTGAAGTAGTTTAAGAGTTGTGATAAATGAGATTGGCTTCCTTGTTGAAATGTATAAGGTTGCTCAGATTTTAGAGAAATTAGAGAATATTCACTAAATGACAAGAAATCTCTTTCTGAGAAAATAAAAAATTCTAGGAAAACAGGAGTGATAACAACATCAATAACTAATAAAAAACAGTGACTAAAGACATTTGAATGCAAAGCAGAAACATTTCTAATTGTGCAATATAAAAATCTATAATGGATTTCATGACACACTAATAAAAATATATTCTGCTTTTTGTCAAAATCTATATGTAATTTTGATGCTTGGAAATAAGCATTGTTGTGTGGAAGGTCCAGGTACCAAATGAGGAGCTTGGTGACTTTGTGTCTAGGGAGCAACATTTACATGGGTTCTGCAAAACAGTACTCTGAGGAGCTCAATTTTGTTGAGTCTCCCTAAGTTTATATTACACACTGGTCTTCCTTTCGTAGATTCTCCAAGAAATGTCATATAAGCGTCAAGACAACTTGTGACTTTCTGCATATCAAACTATCACAAGTCTAAACCACGTGTTTTGTCTCGTAGTGGCACTTCTTGACATGACAGGCATTGCAGTAACATCATACAATACTGCTCTGCATTTTTGCCTCACTTTTGCTTTTTTCATCCTCATGGCCCTCTGCTTGCACTTCTTAAGTGAAGGATCAGCATTTTAATCCTTGCCTCAGGCTCTGCTTTCAAGAGCATCTGGAATAAACATGCCCTATTGGAGTGAAATACATAAATTCACAAAATAGAATTTTCCTCAGAGGTTTTAATGGGCCAGTTTTATACTGCCTTTGAGTATTACAATGTGATTATATATATACATATAGTATGCATAATACATATTATAATATGTATCATAATATTATATAAATATCCATATTTATATTATATATTTATATTTAGAGTATATATAATGTGTGATATATAAAATATATTTTTATATACATGAAATTAAAGAACTTCAGAAAGCTAGAGTTATAGAGGGTTAAGAAATAACTAATCTAACATTTTATCAGTATTATCCCTCCTTAAATTTCATGTTAAGAGGAAAAATTGGTTGGATTTTCAAGCAGCAAATTTTACAAAGAGGAATATCCTCACTGAACAAGATGTAGAGGAAGAAATCTTTTTGGTGGTGTTGTTCACCATAAAATTTCCCCAGAGCCCAGTACTTTGTTAGACACAGGGAAGAAACTCAATAAAAACGTGATAGATGGATCAAAGAATGAAGTCTCAACACCATCATTTGGAAATTATCAATAATGGTTCCCATTACTGTTTCGATGTGATGATTGTTCTCTAAACTTTCAGGTACATTTTGCTATTAAATAATTTTATTTTTCACATCTGAAGGAGTCTATTGCTAAACGGTATTATTTTTTCTTACTTCAAAATAACATCTTTGAAAATGCTTAACTTTTCAATAAATGCCCTCAGATGTTACTTAATCTTTATTCAAAAATAACCTGATATTCTATGTAGATGATACTAAAAGCTTGTTGATTCATTTATGTCAAGCAACTGGTCAATTCCCTGAGTTATATCAATACAATTTGTTGCTTGATTGGCTTAACTTTTGACTTGAAATGGTCTATAGTCTTGCTAGGTAGACAGCCAGTTTTGTTTTCCTCTTTTTTATGTCTTTTTAAGTATAATATTGCTTCCGTTAGCATTTTCCAACTCAGTGCTAAATGAATTCTTCAGAAGAAGGTGTTAGGTAAATTTAAAGTATTTTTACTGTTGCAGATGACTTGTTTCCGACAGGCCTCTATGTTTGAGTGCTTAGCAATATTCATCAACTACAGAATTTGTTTTCACTTATTTTCCAACAAATTCAAATTTCTCTCTTCCTGCAGATGTCTAGCTTAAAATCAGGGATATGAAGAAATTCTTTAGAAATTCTATCCCTTTTTGAAAGTAATGCTTTTGAAGTCTTTCCCCTAGGGAATATCAGAGGTATATATTTCTTGCATAACTTTTTATAGCAAAAGGTCTGCAGGTTTACCTAACATATAAGCCCTGAATAACTATGTTGTGCAAATAAAATATATACTCAAATGCTTTCTCAGAAACAGGCCTTTTCCTGTTGAATTGCGGAGAGAAGTTTCTGTTTTATTTGGAGCAATATAAAAGACTTTGAAGATTTTCAACTGTAACTGTTTTAAAGGACTAAATTAAATGTACTTATGAAGTCAAAATATTTTCTGTGTTCTGATAATTCTGGTAACAATAAAATGAGTTAGCATTTTGTTGTTACAAAGCATATTTATTATGCACATCTTACCTGACGACTTGGGTTAATTAGCTCTTGCAAAAGGGGATTTCACAATGATGGTTTCAATACATAAAACAGAAATAATATTTTTTATTGTCTTTTGAGCTTGAGTCAGTGGGTAACGAGAGAAATTTCTTAAAGCCATAGTGTTTATCCAATTGTAATGTCGTTTTTTTGGTTATATATTCATATTTCTGAATTATGGGTCTCTTCAGGCAGATAAATATATTTTATTCACCTCTCCAGCCCCAGTAACTAGCATAATATCTGAGTGCTCACAACATTTTAAATTAAATGATGAATTAAAATACAAAAATAAGACAGTAGATATTAATATACATTAGAGGATAATATTACCTACACTACTTCAGAAAAATTTTACAGGTGAATTTCAGGGAATGCAATTCCTTGCCGAATTACCTGCTTTGTTGGTATGCACAGTGATGGGGATTATTTCTACATGCTTTACTGTTTAGCATAGGAATGTAGAAGCTTGGAACTGATGTGTGTGGTAGGACCATTGAACCACATTGAACTTTTCTACATGCTGTTGCTCACGGAATTCAAACGGATGTGTAAGGTTGGACTCTAGTTCATGTCCTTTATCAACTCTGATTTAAGAATTCATAGCTTCTTTTAGAAATTGCCATTTATAAATGTTATGGATAATTGTGTTCTTATCCAAATTCATTTATCTTCCCCTTCCCTTGCTCTTGAAGCTAATGATATCTTTATATTTATTTCTTGATATGTAAAGTCACAATACCTTTTATTACTCATCATGTTTTTTTTTCCAAGTGCCCAATGGTCCCCTTCTGCTTCTTGATTTTTCATATTCTATGAAAAGTTTCCCATAAATTCGAAATTAGCTTTTGTATACACTTAAGCCTAGGCAGAGTTCTTATGAATGGCCTACAGAAATTTTTGATGATGACCAAGAGATTGTGTAAACATTTTCCTATGAAATTATTTTTGAGGAACAGTTTTATTTCTCATGGAATTAATACAACCTAAAGTTATTTATTATGATTTCCTAAAATAGGGTTTGTAATAATTTTACTATTCTTTTTAGTCTCAATTTTTTTTTTAATAGAAAATATATAGGATTTTGTTTCTGGCAGTCTTTAACATACATTTGAAGTTGACATGACCTTATTTATAACCCTCAGATTAATTTCTTTAACAGATGTTTGTTTAACTTCTGTGATCTGTCAGGTATTATTTTAAGAACTGGAGGTACAGGAGCGAGTAAAAACAAAAATTTGCCCTCGCTGAGCTTATATTCTTGAAGGGATAGACAGACAATAAACAAGGCAATAAGTAAAACGTATAGTTTTAGTATTACAGCATAAAAGTAATTTTGGAAGGCACAAATGACTAGAACTATACAGGGTATGAGGGATGAATAATCATGGTGCTAGTGTCACATGACACAGCATCCCACTGGTATCCAGGTTTAATCTGAATGCCTTGGGATATGTTTTGGAACTGAGATCATCTCAAGTTGCCTAAATCTGTGATTCTGGGTCTATATTAGCTATATTAGCTATTTGCCAAGAGTTTTTAAAGGTAGTAATTTCTACCTACCGTGATATAGGTAACAGATTGTGGAATGAAAATTGGCACAATAAAGAGATCATGGTGTGTCCAGCATGGCTTCACAAGTCATATAGTCTGAAGGTCTTCCAATAGCAAAGACACAATCTAGTATCTCAGCAGTCATTTTTACCACATTGTGGAAAAATACCAATGGTAATACAAAGCTGCTTTTTTTTTTCTTCTTTTTTTTTTAAATTCTGAGAGGCGTTCCTAATGGGGATAGATAGAGTGCTTAACTTCATTTTATTCAATATAATGGTTGTTATAATAACCCAATGGGTTGAGTTTAAGCATTATTACTTCAGAAGAGGACACTGAGCCTCAGGGAGGTTAAATAAGTTCTTCAATCATTAGGTGCGGAGTAAAATTAGCATGTGGGTCTGCCTGATTCATCTACACTATTTTCACCAGAAAACTGGTCTGACTTCATGTTCTTAATCCCTATGTCTTACATTTCATGAATTCTTGAAATTCAGTGTCTTCTCTTGAAAAAAGTCTATTAAAAAACTAGCTCCAAGGAATGTTGAAAGGTGCTTTTCTAAATAAGGTATTTGAAGTAAAATATTTGATTAACAATAACTTAAGATTAATTTTTAAAATATTTTAGTTATAATATGGCTTTGAACATTTAATATATAAATGTGCTAGGAAATCACCAAGAAAAATAACTATAGAGTGTCATTTATAGTGAGTCCTAAATTTTCATGAGTATGAACCTCTCTTTCTTTCTTTCTTTCTTTCTTTCTTTCTTTCTTTCTTTCTTTCTTTCTTTCTTTCTTTCTTTCTTTCTGGTTGAATATTCAGAGATTAATGTACTAAGAAACATAATTTTCAGTATTTTAAACCAGGGTTTGCCTAGAAAATGTTAGCTTATGATTAGCAATTTAGAAGACTAAGTATATCTAGGATATCAAATTTATTTCCACTTACTTGTTCACTTATTAATTATCACAGTTATTGTCCCAAACTTGTCAAAATTTTAAGGAAACAACAAAGCAAATGTGAATAAAATTATAACCTTATATAAGATCAACAAACCCCAACTGGTTGTGATGACAAACTCTAATGATATTAAACAAACACTAAAATTCAAAACAGAATTAATACAGGTATCCCACCAATGGTTATGGATCTCAAGATTGTTATTATATATCTAAATTAGAGACGTAAACCATCAGTTCAGAGTCAATGCATAATAAATATACTTATATTAATATGTGTAATATATTTCATATGTCAATATCCAGAGCTCTTTGAAATTCAATCATACATGTTAAAAAACTGCAGATAATTAGTAGCAACATTGGGGATCTATAGAATAAAATTTATCTGGAAACTTACTAGTAACCAAAAAAACTTCCACTGATGAAAATTCTCATGTTGTACAATAATGCTCTCATTTTCCCTCCGCTCTTTCCCATAGCTCACAGAATGGTATTTTATGCATTAGGTATATTTGTATAGTTAAAGAGAAATCTAATTGAGCGGGATAGGTAAATTAATTTCTTAAATCACCCATGACTACTTGTCATCAATAAGTGCAAAAATCTTCCTAATTCATATTTTCATCTCTTATCTCAATGGTTTACTTTATTTACTGCATATGCGGCTACTGCTGTAATTCAAAGTATGTCACGTCAGCCAATCTGGCCAGTCTTGAAACATTGATGACATCAGCAATATTGCAGAGTACAGTATGCAGCAGGTCAATCATATTTGGGGGATGATTTTCTTTGTAGATGAGGTGACATTTCTCATTAGAAACAGTCATCATTTACTGTGTAATGCCTATACGTCAGATCAGTTTTAAATAGACTGTTGTCTAAATCTCCAACTATGAGTTAAGTGCGTGGATATTTTAAGACAGCTAATTTGAGAAAGGTATTTGTTTCGAGGACAGCATCAATTAGAGGAGCTACTGTCAGAACATTCAGAGGACAGGTATAATTGTAATAATACTGAATAGAATGCAGTTATATTAAATAGTATACAGGGATTGGGTAACACGAAGGATGGCTACTGAGATGTCGTCTTTTTCGACTCTTTTGTTCAAGATTTCAATTACACCAAGGTCATTTGTTATTCAGAGCTACTTACTGGTTGTCGGTATTCTCCAGGAAAAATTAATTGAGAGTCACAGTTCTATGCTGAGTGGAAAACAGAGCTGGACCTTCTGTCTCTCTCGGCAGAATTCTGGGAAAGGTGGTCTGAAACAGTCATTTTGTAGCTGTATTAACGGAGATTACACTTTAGGACAAACTGGCACAGGTTTTGAACACTGACCTGTTTTTCAAAAAATATGTTTCCAAGAGAAAAAATACACACGTACATATTGTTTTCACTCTACTGTTATCTCCTTCATAAATACTTTCAGTTTGGGATAGTCTTCTACTATTTAGGACCTAAGTGTTTTCTTCTTTTTTTTTTTTTTTGACAGTTTTCAATCGATTATATGATAATATATGATAATAGGTAAATTTTTCTATAATGAATGTTTTAGATTTATTTAGTCTTTAAATAGGAAAATGTCTCTTCTAACTTAAAAAAATGACATACATTGTTTTAAATCAAATGTTTAATTAGTGGCAAAGTGTTTTAATAATGCAAATATACCAACCAAGGGACAATGATCATTTATTTCAAAATTTTAACTACAAAACAAGAAGTGTGTGCGTGTATAAGTATACACACACATTCACAGGTATTAACAATTCAATGTAAAACATTACTTATTATCAATGGGTTATCTTCTGACACTGCACTAGGATAGAACTATAGAGTAAATAATGAATTGTGGGATGCAGCCAGGCTTGCAGAAAATAACCATTTGAGGGATGGTGCATGAACAGAAAGCTGTAATTTTGACAGGTGGCAAGGTGTCATGTCACCAAGCCTTTCTAAAGCCTCATATCTCATACCTATTGATTAATGGCTCTAATTAAGGAATGAAATCAAGCATGTGAAGACAGGGGATCGCTTTAGGTCCTTGTTTGGTAGTTTTCTCTTCCTAGCACACAACTCATCCATCTAAATATCACTGCTCTTTCATTTATTACTGTTGTATAGTACCACAAAATGGCAGAAGGGGTGCATTTTGATCTTCTCCTGGTCATGCAAAAATGTGATTTGGCGAGGGCTGAAGTATGAGAACATGCCATAACGTTATTTGAATGAGAACCACTGTGCAAGGCCTGCAATTTTGAATGCTTTGATGGGGGTTTGGGATGTGTTCAGTTGCCTTTGAAAACAAGCTATTATATTAGTTTACATTCCTAGGCTCGATCTTGCCAAGTTCTTACTTTCAAAGCTCTCAAATCTGCTAGCTTAATTCCAAATCTTTTGTTACGTTGATAACAAAAACCCCTTTAAGTATGGCAGATGGCATTTGGATAACACAGAAGAAAAATAAAACAGGTTAGATTAATGAATTTTAAAGAATACCGGTTATGCCAAAACTATATACTGCCTACTATACTCCCGTACTGCCTACTAACAAGACTGAAATCTGACATTGCACTGCACAGCTAAACAAGTCCCAGAGGAAATTCCTGATCCTTTGGCCCAGCATTAAAATGTTGAGTCCTCAGCAGATATATTCAGCTAGTTGGAGAGAGCCACCAGCTGGAGCCTGCAGCGTACATGGAGAAATCTTATCTATTGTCAAGTATAAGATAAAACTGCGTTCTAATTATATATCTCAATCTCCCCCAATTTTTATATTCATAAAGTGTTACCTGTAATGTAATTGACAATGGGATTAATATTTCAGAAGAATTAAAAATAAATTTGTAGTTAAGGAGGTGTTCATCTGTGTAGCATATTTTTTTAAAATCATGTGCTATGTGGATTGAAATGGGCAATTCAGATGAAATGAGGTTAATTCTGATTATTTAGCAAGAGGAGGTTTTATTTGGGATATTCAAGTATTTTCCTCCTTTGCTAAGTCACTTTGATTACTTATTATACAGAAGCATGAAATTATTCTGTTCGAAATGCTTACTTAACAATGTCTAGCAAGGTTTAGAGAAAGTATACTCGTGTATTTAAAAAAAATCAAATCGTTTCTTTTATTTATCTTAAACTATGTTAATGTTTTTTACAGAACCATAGTTCAGAATACGTTAAATAGTTCTAAAATACTAATTTAGCAATGTATGTCGTCAACTATTTAGAAGTGATATATAACTTCTTCTCAGGTTCAGGGAACATATTTACGTTGAATCAAAATTAAATTACTTAAACCATTTTAAAAATATAGATCGCTGAAATCATTAAGGAAATTTTATACATTTGTATTTCCTTTACTTGGAATTTGAAAATTGGAAAACACTACAAGAGAGAAATTTTCTTTTTCTCACAACATATTGATTATTAGGGTGATATGTGATGAAATTATTAGATGTAGCATTTGTGTTTACCCTGCTATATATGTGACCATGGAAAAATATGCAGTATGTTGAGAAATTCAAGATGTTTTCCTTTTCACATTTTTTCAATTAACTTGTTTATACTGTTTTTCATTTATTAATTTTATACACTATCATCTCTTTAAGAACTTTTTAAGACAGAAATAGTGATAAAATCATTGCTTACTGAAGCAAGTAGACATTGGATCTAGCTATGCACGTTAGAAAGATGTTACACACTGCATACTTTTAATAATGATCATTTAGAAGATAATTTTAGCATCCACACAAGGGAAAAATGGATTTTTGATGAGTTCTTATATGACCATATGTGGTATTAGTCAGTGTGAGGTATTGCTAGCGAGCTCATTGCTTTCAAAAATCAAAGTTAAATGGTTCATCTATCATCAGAATTTGTGTCTGGGCGACTTGTCTGAACATCAGTATGATTTATGGTTTGAATTGGAGGAGTCAACCATGCATGTTTCTTAGTTTATCGTTTTATGCTGTCTTCAATTAAATGTCTATAAACACAGTGATGGCTTTATGACATTGTCCATCAATAAAGACTATCAGATTTTGCATGAGAATATGTAATTTTCAGAAAAATAATGACCTTTTGACTTGTATGTGCCCTGTTGTACATGTATATAGTATTTCTTTATAGAAAATTATATTACTCAACTTGTCATATGAAATAATTACTTATTTTATAGAATATTCTTATTATTTAAGACCAAAGAATTTAATTATCAAATTATGACAATAATCGGAGCTGAATTTACAGCTCTCTGTTTGCCACACACATCATAAATGGTTTTACCAGAATGAAAAAAGCAAAATAGAACATATCTGAATATTTTCTTGCTGATTCAATATTCATTTTTTTGTGTAACTGGAATCAAAAGAGTTTAAATGTGACTTCACTAAGAGAAAATAATGTATATGATAAAATTAGATTAAATTATTCCACATAAAAGATGGATCCTGGGAAATCTCGTGTTTTCATTTTCTCTGGGACATTGAATAATGATGCTTTCAGTCTTCATATTTGTGAATGTGGTGTACGGTATTCACACTGGCAGCTTGTGGAGGTTGAATCATTTTCTGTGTAGCTCTGCCTCCATATTGCTGTTGACAGCAATGCATTGTAAAAAAGAATTAGTATTCTAGTTCTTAAAGCCATGTTGAATATCTTTTCTGCATATTTCCTAATAAAAAACACAATGAAAAGGTTTTTCTGTAACAAATCATCTGCATGTAGTTTGGGCACATGTAGCTTAAGGTGAGCAGAAATGAGATAATTAAAGTAGGTTTAGATATAAATTTAAACAAATAAATTGTTGTGTGTTTGCAATAGTTGTATATAATTTTCTTGTGGTAGTGAACAATCTTTTTCCCCATCATATAACAAAAAGTAGTGCATATGTGGCACCGCTCAATGGTTATCAAAGTTCACATCCCAGATTTGGGGGTGCATTAAGACCCACACACAGCCACAGATTGAATCTTATATGTCTTCATACATTTTGAAAAACACATTTTCTTTCTCTACTATAAATTAGCAGCAGTCGAATCTATGCATAAATTTTCTGGATATTGAAACCAAAAACGACCTCTGACTTCAATTATCTAGATAATTCAAGCAAGTGAAAATTACGTACAGGAATGAAACTACAAGATATCATTCCAAGTAGTCAAAACTCATCTGGCTAGTTTGGAGCAATATTTTGCACGCCCTAAATTCTGCATTAATTAGAAAATATAGTTATAAAATCACCATGGGCCATATTGAGGCATAGATACGAATATTTAAATTTTGTTTTTCTCATTATTATAGTGGAATTGGCATCCTACCCAATGCAATTATTTTCATCATATAGTCTAAATCAGTCCGAAGACAGTCTGGAAAATGGAGATTTCTAAGACATTTTTAAAGTTCAGATTTCTCATTTTGATTATATCTCCAGGAAAATTTCATCAATAATAAAAGCATCTCTTTTTAAGAAATGATTTGTAATTGGAAGACATTTCCTAGTATGAGCTTTAGGATTTCAATTCAGTGTTTTCCATAGTATGATAAGTGGCTATATTCTCTGAGGTCCAATTGTTCTAACAGAATATTTTAACATTGCATTTTTATTTTTATAGCTAACATAAGAACTAATTTTAAATATAAATTATTTTTAGAAGCCTAATTGAAAGTTATCCATGAAAATATTTTAGTTTCTTAATCACTGTTCCTCAGTCTTGACTCTAAATAGTTTTTCTCAAAGACAGAATATCTTTCCACCTTAAAAGAGGAACCTATACCCTTTGATTTGAAAAACAGTGGGCTAAATAAAGGTTTATTCCTTTTAAAAGATAATTTAACATACTATGTATCATTTAAGTATAAGTAAGCCTAGAAGTGAAGCATTTAAAATAGTCACCCTATTCTTAATCAGTGGCTTTTCCAAAAATCCATATTGTCTCTGATGTATTTTGAAAGCAATATTTGTGGTTATTATGGAATATAAATATAAAAGCACTTGGCTCTTGGAAGCCATCATCTCAAATGTTCTTTTTGTTTTTAACATAGCACTTATTTTTCTAATATAGATTCAGTACTGAATGTCTGAGAAACTGTCAAGTATATAAATAAAATAAAAATTTGAATAACCTCAAACCATCATGACATGTGTACGTGTGTGGGGGGGTATGAACAATTGAGATACTTTTGTTTATAAAATTTACATGGTATCTTTTTTCTTAACTGTCAGAAAGCTTTCCTGTTATTTAAAATTCTTCAGTTTTTGTATTCTAGAAATAATTTAGCCATGAAGTAGTTAACCAATTTGTTATTACTATCCATTTATGTTGTTTCTATTTTTTGATAATCTAAAGCTTCAAAGGAACAGCTTTATAACACTTTATTTACTTATTTAGAAAAAAATCATATTTGTGATGCTATATAATCATATCATGAATATCTGAACAAATATATATATAAATATATGATGGCACCTGTTTTAACTGAGTACTTTTTTGGGGGTAAAAAAGTGTTACTGATTTCTTAAAGCAAATTTAGAGTTTTGCCAAGATTTCAAGGAGATGCTCTTGATATTTAAAATTCATGCAGAAGAACTGATTTTAATAGTGCTTAATGTAAAATCTTCAACAACTGTTTTTGGCCCCTTTTTGATGCCATCTGCATATTACCAGAGAAAAATTATTTTAATATCTTTGTCCTCCCCTTTGACTCTCCTCACTGTCTGTCTACTTGGCCTCATGGTGCTTACTACGCATTTATGCTATTGGGGTGCTACCCTCTCAGGAAAGAATGCTCTTTGACAATGTGAGCATGAGAAAAAGGCTTCACATGGTGATTTAGAATCGATGGAAAGTCATGTAAGTACCATAACTCATACTGTACATTTTCAAAAGCCTAAACAAATGAAGTACATTTCACTCTTTGTTATATTTAAATCTAATGCACTTATAGAAGGTCCGAAGGGAGGTATTTCCTCCATTAATACACAGGAGATATCTGTTTAGAAGTTAAACTAACATGTTTGTGCTCAATGAAAATTGTTTTTCCAAAACGAGTTGGGTACTGAGGAAGTGAGGCGGAGTCAGTCACAATTTGGAGCCATATTTATTTTTGAACAGAGTGCTAGTTTAAATAACCCTTTAAATAATTTCTGAGAAAAGGGTCATTTTTTTTTATATGTGTGAATATATATAAATGGGTATAACAGATATTTTTGAAAGATTAACTTTTTATATACCCATTATCTCAAATATAATTTTCAGATGCCATCCGAAATAAATTGATTTATTCTATTAGGAATTTACAACTCAATGATAAAAACTCTCAGGGATCAATTTATATATTGTGCGTTTACTTTTAAGAGTTACCGGAGTGCTAAAATTAGGTATCCCAGATTAAAATTATTTCAAAAATCAGATGGATACTAAAAATAATGTATCCATTATTGATTCATAAGGAGTTCTGTTCTCCCACTAAAGTATTCTGAAAAAACGGGTTGTTGGTTTTGTTTTGTTTTTGGTTTCTTTTGCGTATGTGTATGTGAGAAGTGTTGGCAATGGACTGTAATGTGTCCACTCAGCTGTATTGATCTCTTTATTAAACTCAGTTGTTTCTCCAAGTTGCCTCCAGTCTCTTCCTGACTTTCCTATGAAGCATGGAATTTAAATGTGTGTTTCTGTGCTGAAATTTTAATATGCAATGATACTGGAGTTGATTCAGCCATAGGGAATGCATTAAACGACGTGGAAATTATAAGATCACAGAGGCAGAACCAAACCCTTAGGAGAGACAATTGTTTTAGAAAGGTTAGCCACGTTTTTTCATTTTAAGCTTCAGATTCTTAACATGTGAAGTTCTATTGTTTCTCAAGGGAAAAAAAAAAAAGGAAGATTTTTTTTTTTATGGTGTAATTAATATTAACATTCTACTTTCTCTACTTTATGAATATATCAGTTCTATGATGGTGATTCTGTTCTTCCTGGTTCTTGGTAGGACTTGGTGAAATAAAAGGAGTTCATTTTATTATTATTATTATTATTATTATTATTATTTTATTTTATTTATTTTTTTGTGGACACTCTCCTGTGGACACAGGCATTTTTATAAGACAGGCCTCTTTTTTTTTTTTTCGAGAAAAAAGTATGGATATTTTCAAAACTACGATTTACCTACAATAAGAAAGCATTTGGAAATGTAGTTTATGAAAAGTGTGTTTTAGAAGTTCAGGTACCATCATATCCAGTAGGAGTGTAAGTTCGTTCATAGCTGTGTTTTGATTGGCTACATTCAGGTAACGGATATGTGCAGAACCCTGTTTGTTGAAGATGAGATCAATGCCAAACACTGGGGAAGAAGTAGCAAAAATACTTTGTTTTAGTTATAATCAGAAGATAGGAGAAGCTGGCATAATTATTCACGGTCCTGTAGTGTCCTCTCTGCCTTATGTGTTAAGGGCCTTTTAGCTGTTGACTAAGACTGCTGTCTCCAGGCAAGACCAGTATCACCTAATGGAAGTGAGAGTTCCAGTAAATTCTGTACATTTATACTTGTCATTCTTATTCAACACCCCTGCTCCCAACTCCCCCCCTGCCCAAATCCCCACCCCGACCCTCTAGATCTTAAAAGTGAACAAAATGTAATGGTACGTTTTGCAGTCACCCAGATGTTTAGCGCAATTTTTTGCAGATGCTTCTGCTCTGCTCTGATTCCTAGAACGTTTTTGATTCCTGTATCCATTTTCAGTTCTGAACTCCTTCTCTGCTGTTTGTCTCTAATGTTCCTACTTCTTTCTTTGTGCCCTGTTCCTCTTCACAGACTGGCTACCATTCAATGAACCACTGATTTTGTTCACTGTGTTTAGGAATCTCCGCCCTCTCTAGAATTTTAAGGACCTCATCCTTCTCTGGAGTGGTCCATATTTGGATAAGATTATGCATTAAAATGAATATGGATAGAAAACTTTTTCATCATTCTCTTGAGTGATTCCCCTGACATATATGAATGGGCAGATCTCTGTCTGTAAAGATACACATGTATTTCTTCATAGAAATAAATGGTTGTTCTCCTTTTACTAGATGGTAATTTTCAGGCAGGCAAGAATTTTTGACAATTTGTTTTTTGATGTATCCCAAGCATTTAGAATAATTTCTGGCTTATGTATTAGACACCCAATAAATATTTGTCAAATAAATCAGTGTTATATTAAGCACACATCTGTTCACAATTTTCTGCAAATATTTTATCTCTATGTAAATAGAGAAGAGTGCATACAGGGAACTGAGAATAAACCAGACAGTCCTGGAAAAATAGCAAATGTATAAAACTAAAAGATCTACCATATCAGCCCCTCTGGTCTGAATTCATAACCAGATAGAAACATGATCCAACAGTATTTTGCAAGATGATAGATTAACCAAGAGTTCCGAGGAAGACTAATTGCATGGACTTAATTAATCCCTCATTTCTTGAAAGAAGAAAACAACGGAAGACCTACTAATTATAATAGAATGTTGATAGGAAATAATGAACAGTAAACCAAGGCATATAATCCTTTCCTGTCATCTACTAGACTTGGCAAGGAAGAAGGAGCATGGAGATGGGCAAGAGCAAAAAGGTATCTAAATTGGTGTACTTCCTGTAAACCAGACTCTCCTCAATGTGGTAGCCTGGAATTGTGTTTGGAGATGGCATAAAGGTCATTCTCACAGTATTGACTTTAACCAGATCCCCGAGAAGATGGCAGATGACATGTGGGATGGCTAAGAATTAGTGCTGGTTGATTTTAATTCGATTTAAGAACCTGGAAATTTGTACTATTTGGCTCTTAATTAATAAACAAGAAAGGAGTTTCAGAAGCTAATGGGCCTTTACAAAATGCAGGAATGACGGTGGGAGGTCTGCATGAGATACATAGGTTATCTCTTCCAATTTGCACGACTCAGAGAAATAGATATTACTAACCTGATCGCATAGACAGGGAAGCCGAAGTCTAGAGGCAATGAAAGAACTCCTCAAATTGAATAGATGGCAAGTGACAGAAGTGCTCTGAGTCTTAAAATCAGAGTCTTAGCTTTATCCAACCTAGAAAAACATATCAGCTCATATTTCTAAGCAAAAACATTAATTATTGCAAAATAAGTAGGGTATTAATTGGCACTTCCTGCTGCCGTACATTTTACATACCTGTCCATCTTCTTTTGTGAACACAATTTTTGAGAAGAAATACAAATGTAAGAGAAATTTCTTATTTTTTAAGGCTTTTTAAGTCGAAAGTAGTTTATAAACATGTAAGAACACTAAGCAGTCTTCTATAGGTGTGAAGTTTTTGTATCACATGAATTTGTTTACTTTCACAGGTTTTCGTTTTTATGAAATTATAGTTTTTACATTAAAATGTCTTCATAGTCTCCATTCATTCAAAAACTATTTCGGTATCTACTATAAGCCAAGCAGAGTTCTGGGTGCTGGAAACACAGCAGTCAGCAAAACAGAATCATCTATACCCCTGTGGAGCATGCCTTTTCATGAGGGCAAAAACAATAACAAAATAAACCACTAAAATACAAGGTAAATGGTGATAAGTCTATGGAAAATAATAAACCGGGAGTGGGGGGAGCACGCTATTGATTATTATATTTCTATTATAAAATGATACTAAATGTGTTTTTGTCAACTGACCTCTCTTTATTACTACTTTTTAGTTATGTATTTAAATGATCAATTAGAATATTATGCTACATTCCTTTTATTTGTCCCTTTGGACAAGTTTGACTGCCTTCAGCCTACCAGCCGCTACTGATCCGGTTGGCTTGCATGAAGCCTCCTTTGCCCTTGGTTCAGGGTATTCATCCCTCTTGATGGTTCATAGTGGGTTGGCTGTGGCCTTCTTCTGAAGATCACAGCCTCTGTCAAGTGTTTCTTTCCATACAGCCACACCTTGGGGTGCTGGTAAGCACCCCTTCCCTGGTAGCATCAGGCTCAGGAGTGCTAGATAGGGCTTCCTTTCTCTTGCTATCAACCATTTACTGGGTTTTTGTTTATTTATTTTGTTTTGTTTTGTTTTGAACACCAGCCACACCTATGTAAATCTTCTCTTAACTATACTAGACTTTCCTTGAATTCCCCACTTAGAATATGCCATCCGTTTTCTACCAGGACCCGGGCTAATCCAAATATCTAGCACACTAGTTGATCGTTCACCTGATAGAATCAAGTTTACCATCCCAGTAAGTCATAATAAAGAGAGGTCAGTTGACCCAGCAAGGCGGGGGTCAGAAAAAGATTGTGATGAGAGGCGGGCAAGGCTTTCCATCCCGAATGAACACGAAGCTTTTACATGTTCGTGGGGGTTACATCTACCTGCTTAGTGGCCAGGTAGCTCAGATTTCTGGATTTATATACAGAGAGTGTGAGGCAAAAAGGTCGGATAATAGGGCAAAGTGTCAAACTGTCTTTTGATTTATGTCCCTAGTCCCCCACTTCCAATTTATATGCAAAAACAACTTAATTTTGTTTTGTAACATGTAAGTCAATATTCTTCAATATTTTTATTTTTTTAGCATTTACATTTTCAAATATATAAAATGTTTCTTTGTTCATATTTTCTCAACTTTTTAAAAATAATTTTTGATCTAATAGTGGTGATTGTGATTTTAATTGTTATATTTATAGCATGTGTCAATGAAAACATAATTATAATTTTGCTATAAAATTGAATAGAAGAACTGTTAAAATTCTCCATATGCATTACAACCATTAATTGAAATGAAGTTTATGAAATATGTAGGCAAAAACACATTGTAGGATTAAAAAGCTTTCATATTTTTTTAAGAATTCTGCCTATGTAATGTGATTGTGAATATATTTTTAAATCAATGAGACTTTATTTTCTCAATAAATTATTATGTAATATCTCTCTGCTGTTTTGATGAAGAGAATCATAAGGAGATAAGCTTGCATGCCATTTAATTAGAGTACCTAGATTATGCTGAGAGATAAAAATAACTTTTGAGGTATAGAATTTTAAACAAAAATTATTCTAAAGTGTCTACATTTTATTAGCTTTTTCTAATAAAATATTTACATTAATTGATGTATATACTAATGTAACCATCAAATGTTTATATTAATCGGTACGCTTAATATTAAGTTACACATTTAGTATATATTATCTGTTAACTAAGTAGAAAGTATACACATTAATATGTCTTAAATAGCTTATAATCTGCACAGCTATTGCAATATATAAAAGCTAACATTGCTAGTTTAGAGAAACTATTCAAAATATTCAATATATTTCTCTAAATGGTGGAATTTTTAAGTGTTATTTTGAAATTCCATAACACTTTTAGAGACAAATGCTCTAATTCTGATATTAAAATTTTGAATGATTTTTAAGCAACTTGGTTATACCATTATTTCAATGACAAGAATTATAATCTGTTTCTCCTAATAGTTAATTTGTAATTACTTTATTAACATTGTTTGGTAACAATCAAAAAACTAATTCTATCAAAACCCACAAATCATTGATTTGACATACGTGATTTATATTTTTCTGTGAAACATCCTGACTTCATTATATCTTTGTGATAGACCACTGTTAATGTGGTCCTATACATTTACATCAATTAAAAAACAGCACATTTATTTCAGCTAAAAGGAAAGGAAGAGTCGATAGTGAGTGGGTGATGTTGAGGGCAGGGAGGCAGCTAAGAGCACAAGCACCACATTTAACATTGCAAAAATACATGCTCATCTTCCATACCTTGAGACCATTTAATGTGTGATTAGTGATGTACAATGTACTCATAAATATTAGTATATTTGAATAAGGGTAATATTGCTTAATAAGGAGGAAACATGACTAACTCTATTAGAGATAAAGATATTCATTTAGACAACAGTGAACTTATCTGACAATTTGTTTTCATAGAGTAAATAAATGGCTTATGTTAAATTGAGGATATGTTCCACCAGGATTATGCAATAAGAACAAGATACGAAATCCTATGCATTATATAGGTTTTGGTGAGCATGAGATGAAGAAATTATATGATTCTATAAGTAGCATTTTTTTCAACTTCAGAGTGCTGAAAAAGTTAATTTAAAACATCCCTATGAGGCACAGAAGACCATGAAACCCACTTAAAACATTTTTTAAAATCCTCAGAAACTAAGTGGGGCAAAATTTGTAAGTGGGAAACTCTGCAAGTTTATGCCGTGGGCCGTGTAGGTAATAGAGAGGGGACTGAAGGTATGCGAGGCAGGTTGAGAGGACTATTGTGTTGACCTTAAAGCTAAGAGATTCAAATCCGAACCATGACATAGCCTGGAAGTTGCACTTGCAAACTCTTCTTTAAATTCATGACCGGGGGGCATCTGACACTCACACTCCGGTAACATCAAGAAGATAAAGCCTTGGGCGAACCGAACACATGTTATTGGCTAACGTTTTGTATATAGTTGCATCTTAATAAAAAGAGCTCTCTGTTTCATGTGGGTAGAATTTAATATAATATTGAGAATGTGAAATATAATATTGAAAATCATGAGATCTAACAAATATGCCTTAGTATCTTTGTCGTAGAGCCCAAAGCAAGTGTAACAGTGGTTTCCTCTATCATGAAGTTTTTAAAATGTTAGTTTCAATATTACTACTTATCATTTTAATGTGGGGGTAGGAATTATTTAAAAGTATTTTCAAGTAGATTTGTCACCTTTGTTTTTAATTCTCTTATTCAACAATTTGGCAGTGAGAATATAAAAGTAAAGACCCTAACCTCAAAGTCTTCATAATCTATTAGCAGGAACTGACAAGGAAGGCAGTTAGCACAACGCAGTATGGTGGATCTTACATGTAATGGTTTATACATAGAATGTCATGGGAGGATGAGGGGTTCAGAGGAAGAAGACCTATATGTGCTTACTTGTAAAGGTCTGGAACATGTTCAAGAAATGGAAACATTTTTAATAATGAGTTGATGGTCACTAATCAGGTGGGAGTGCAGGACAAGGAGATGCTTACATTGCAATAGCTCTTTTGAAAATATTTCATTTATTGAAACTAAATGTTTCATCCCGTGGCTTCTGTTACATTCAGACCATCGATGTAGTCTGTATGAACTATAGTGCATCCTCTCAGTGGTAAAGGCGTAAAAAGAATGAGGAGCATCTATCGCGACTATCATGAGCTGAATTCCAGCGTATATAATTTGGCAAAACAAACCGGTATACACGCAAATAAATGAGGCACAACTGTGTGTAGATTATGCAAACTTTTTTCAGAGAAAGAAGGAGGTGTGTGTATTTAAATAAATAATCAATAGAATGATAAACCAAAATTTCTTAAAAACAATTCCCTGTGGGTAGTCACTTAACCACACAGAGAGAAATGATTTCAAACGATTTATATAATAGGACAAAACACGACTGCAAGGAAATTTTAAGCCATTTTTAGTGATCTTTTTGTCAGTAATAACATGGTTACTGTAGTTTTGAAGCTATTATACAGTAATAGAACAAATAAGTATTTATGTTAATGTCACTAGGAACTAAGAATTTTAACAAAACAAAAACAAACAAATATAAAATCAATACCTTATCTAAAACTCTGTATTTCTAAATTTGAATTAAAAATCAGTAGAATTGCTTGATCTGTTCTCTTGAAAAATAGCATCTCTATCTCAAATCAATATAAAGACCTAAAAGCAATTACTAATGTTGAAGGGAGTGGCTGACTTATGATAAAGAGTAATAAATGTTCGAAATGAGCCTAGATCATCGTGTTGCTTTAGAAAACAAGGAAATTATCAAAAATTCCTGAGATCGTGTTAGAAGGACTGGGGTTCCCAGTTCCCCAAGGAGACCATGATTCCCGCTCCTGTCGTGGCCCCGTGAGCTGAGGCTTGGGATCACCGACTGCGGGATGGGAAGCAGCCGGAACATGGGCTACTTAATTCGTAAAGCCTGGTGCAAAATTAAAATATGGTCCCCTGTTCAAAATGCTGGAAATAAAAACGTTTGTTCAAGGAACTGAAAGATAGTGTCCCTTTTCTCTGGCACACACACACAAAAGGATGGAAGCCACCTTGAAAGGGCTCACTCTGGCCAATAGATTGGACAATTGGAGCATAAAACTAATAATAACAGGAGTTTATTGAAAGGCAAATATTCGAATCGAAACCATAATTCGATATTAAAAGGAACCCTCGTTGCTTATTCTTGGAGATTGCTAGGAGACTAACATTCTTAATACCAGTAAATGAAGGGAGAGAGTAAAATATTTGTTCTGTCTTCCTGTAAAACAATACTTGAGAATAAGCAAATTATTGACAATAGAAGATACTTAATAAAAGAATGCCAGCTAATAAATAAAGAAAAATCATAGAATATCCCATTTTATAATCCTTAGTGGCTAGGAAAATTCTTAGGTGCAAAGCTGATGATAAACTAAACCCAAACATACTGATCGATCTTAACATAATGTAAAAAGAAACAAGCTTTTGTGGACCTTTGACTATGATACAATGGAAGTCCTCAACACCACCTATGAAATATTCTGCAAAAAAAAAATAAGTTATTAAATAAACAAATAGCCTCTAGATCTAACTGCTGTTAAAAGAAATTACGTAAGTCAGAGAAAACTGCTAACACCTCTGGGATGCAGTGAGCAAAATCTAGAATGTGGCCAATTCTGCAGACTGTTGGACAGTTTCCTATTACTCCATGCTGGCCAGAAGTAGAATCTGACAATTGTCTAACGACTTTTGCACTTTGGGAGTAAATTACTCATACAGAGGGAAAAGGAAGGAATTAAGCGAGAAAAGTTTACTATGCTTCTTAACATTCCATTTTTACTGGTAGCACTTATATATTTTCAATCGTTTTTAAATAATTCTCTCTTCTTCTAGATTATAAGCTCCACAAGGATGGGACCATGTTATCCCATTAACAGCTCTATCTCCAACACCATGTAGGGTCCACGTGACACGGAGGTGCTTTACTAAATTTTGTCAACTAAAATGGACAAAACAAAGCAAAACAAACAAACAAGAGCTGAAGGAATGGACACATACAGAGAAATTCTATGTGTAGCGCAGCCTAGGAAATTAATCTTCTAGACATGCTGGACAGCACTTTGCAAGCACCAAAAATTTCTTTTCCGTACCTATTCTATATTCCCCGACAGCCTTGAGAATGTGCTTCGTTAGCTAAAACCACACTCTGAAACATAATATGCTGTGAGCAAAGCTTGATGAAACCTTTTCTACCATAATATTGATAAAACGAAAGACCTATATTCATATATACATTTTATGGTTTATTTTCAGTCACTTTCTCTTTCACACTGCCAATCAGGGGATCTCTCTATTTATACTTGGTTCTTCACTAGTACCAGAATTAGCCACATTTAAAAAATATTGCTCATTCGTTAATGCTTCCTGGGCCTAGCTTTTCGAAGTTTGGTGAATTATTAAAGTTTAAATGTTAATTCATATGCCAGCTCTGCCATCACTGCACCACACCAACCTGAACTAATCTTCCTTCTCTCCATAAAACTTTGCTCCAACTACAATTACAGCACTGTTACCATTTTATCGTAATCATTTTTTTACATAATAGGTATAGTAAGAACTGCATGTATTATTCCTATCTTATACATATTTTTAACTAGAATACAGGGCAATAATGCGAATTCAACAAATGATTGATCATGAATGAAAGTTACTAAAATCTAACTTCCTAACAGCAATTTTACGGATACAATTGGTCTTGCTTTCGTCAGGGAATTTCTAATGTTTCTAATGATATTGGGGAGTCAAGATTGAAAAATGTCAGCTAGATCTCTGGCAGATTCAAGATGGCTTCACCATGTGTCTTGTACCTTGACAGCAGTGGCTGGAAAAGGAGTCTTCACTGGGTTATCGAGACATTTGCACGTAGCCTCATCAACATGGCCATCTTAGGGGGATCGGGCTTCCTACAGAGAAGCTCTGGAGCCCCAGAAACAGAGTCCCAAGTCTCAGACTGTCGCTTCATTTGCATTCCATCGGCACAGCTTGTCATTAAAGTCAGAATAGATTCAAGAGAAAGGGAATTCGATGCTGTCTCTCAACAGATGGGGTAAAACTTGCAGCCACCTCAAATCTACTACAATTATTACTCTCAATTTGTCTTTGTGTGTTAATCTGTGTGATTTTATTGTCATATATTTGAAAGTAGCCTACTTATTCAAAGTAGGTGTTTGACAATGAAGAGACTACTAAAAAGTGTACCATCTAATGTACATACTTTGATTTCACAGTATCTGAAGTCTGGAGTTCAAAGGAATTATATGGCACGGTGTTCGTCCTTGCATTTTACATTGTTCGGTGAGATCTGTGTGTATTGGATTACATATATGTACATATATATATATAAAACGTTCTCCATGTCTCCCTTACTCCTTTATATATGTATATCTATATCTATAGATATATATAGTGTATATATACAACTATATATATATATATAATGTACAATCATACAGTAATCAGTGCAAGCACATTGCAATTTTCTCAGCCAGTGAAACAAGTTTTGCTTATATAGCATAATTATTCATATATTTTTGAGAATAAAGAGAGAAGAAAACTTATCCATAGAAGTAAACTTCTAAATAGCATTACATTTTTATTGTATATTTTAAATTATGTTGGCACACCCATGGGCTAAATATGACAAACTGCAATTAAAATAAAGCAAGTTAATAAGTAAAAGGAGTATGTGAGTACACAGAGCTACAGGATGGACTATGTAAATTATTTCCTGTTAGTACTCATTTAGGGCGTTTCATTTTAAATACTCTGGCGTATCGACAGCTCTGAGAAGCTTCATTTAGGAAAGACATTAATTTTAAAATAAATTTTTTTCCCTATTGAGAATACCTTATATAAGTATATATTTAAAATATAAAGTAATAAATAATTTATATATTATATTTATTTATTTAAATTATATATTCGTATATCATATATTGCATAATATTTTATATAAATAAATATATAATACATATAAAATATTCTATAAAATGATAATTATATAAATAGCTATATAATATAAGATAAATGTAATTATATTAAGAATTTAGATATAAATATATCAATATTTTTATTCATAGAACATATTTTTCTACAAATATTAAATATTTAAAAACAAAATATTTAAGTATTATATTTGTATATATAGCCTTTGAATTAATATATCCTTTGATATATGTGGATATATATGTGTCTCTCTCTATATATAGCCTTTCTATTTAATAATAGAAGAATACTTGTAATCTTGCCCCTTGGAGACTCTGAGATTGGTGTGTACCTTTCTAGAAAAGAGCTGAATTTTAAATGATTCCTTGATCACTGATTTTTTTTCTATGACCTAGAAAATATCCATTTAAAAAGGCATTTATTATTCATTATGACAAATTTCTTTACAACATTACAATATCTAAAAAAAACTAAACCAGTAAGTCCTGAGGATGCAAGAATTAAAACTAATTTTCATTATGCCCTATAGTACAAAAGTAATTCTGCCCCTACTCTGGAGGTTTTTAATCCACAGCGATCCCAAGGGTAAACATTTCTGGACTTTCTCCAAGTCTCCCTTCTTCCCAGAGGAGGAAGATCGGTGTGCTGAGAAGGGGTATCTGAGCATGCATACATGCCCCTTTCATTTCCTCTCTCTTGGAAACACACTAACCATCGGGAGAAATTGTCTTCTGTTTGTCCCTGTCAGAACTCTTGTCTGCTGACAGTAAACCTGTGTTGGGAGATGGCCTGCATATTGGAGGTCGGAAGGCCTCGGTCGAATGCAGAGTGTCAGGACACATGGAAAGCAAAATCTACATGAATTTGTTTGGGTCAGGTTCATGGCTTTGGCCTTGGACACTGGACGTAAGGGTGGGCAGGTATTTTGAGTTTGGTGGTGTGCGGGCTTCTTCTGAGCTGGATTAAGCATTAGACCTCCTATTATTTAGGCTACAGGGTGGGCTGGGACACAGGTGAGCCACTGTTTCTGTATAGATGCTTTTCTATTTCTATAGAAGAATGACTGCACTTACTAGACGTTGATTAAAATTCCAAAGACCTCAAAAGTCTTGGCCTTAACCTAGGGCACGTGAGATCCCACCAGGAGCTGGCCGTAAGCAAAGATTTGAAAGGGCTTCAGTCAGGTTGCCAGTCCCCTGGCACAAAGGAAAGTCTGGGGCCTTGGTTAACCAACAAGCGTTGGTGGCCAGGGGCCTCAGCAAAAAGTAAAGAACTCACAGTTAGCCTGGGCTGAGGAGCTGTATGTAGGAGCCTCAGCTTGGCACTGAACTGCCAGATTATGGCCTCAGCACCCTGAGTGGGCACCATGAGAATATCTGCCACACTGGAGGGTCACAGATTCTTTAGGAAACAAGGAAAGTTAATTCAAGGATTCAATTATAGGGAAATAATTTTTCTAACTTCAGGTCTTTTATTTGTTGCATTTAAACTCCAATAAAGTTTTATGTGAATTCCATAGCTCTAAAGAGGTTTTAGCTTTATATTTTTCAGTGCAAAGCCTCTACAGTCGACATTAAATTCAGTGGTCCAACATCTAATTCAGGGTCGAAGGAGGAGCTACCGAGAAGCTGAGCTTGACTCGCTTATATGGATTCAAGTGTGTCCCCAGCAAGTATCCTCAGGTTGGTTCTTGATTGATTGATTACCTGTAAGAGGTGAATTTTCCTAGGAGGCAGGTAAGTCAAAGTGATTCCAAAGAATGAGGCAATGAGAACAAAATGTGGGTGCTCTCTCACGAACGCCCAAACTTCAACCTGTGCAGATTTACAGCTCTATCCACATCCCAACACGTTCAAAACGGTCACCATCTTAGATCGTGTCTGGCCATCCATCCTGGTTTCATAACTTTCAAGCATTTCGATGTGAGTCATTAGCAGAAAAATGAACACCTAAAAGTTATACAATTTGGATACAGTAATTTTCATAAGTTTAATTTAAAAGTCTCTTTTATTTTTTAAGTAACCGAATGTTCCTTTTCTCTCAAAGGAATCTTAATGGGATCTCTAATACATATGGATATAAACGCAGAACTGCTCTGACGATCGGACGCTATGGATTCAGAGCCACGTCTGCCCACTGCAGCCCCCCCCAACCCCACACATCACCAACACCACCCCTTTTCCACTCAGGTTTGATTCTGTGAGTCAGGAGCAGGGCGGTGGCGAAGGAGGCTGAGGTCGAGCGCATACAGTGATGTTCTACTGAGCGCTATGAGGAGGAGCGGGGAAGAATCAAGCAACCTGCAGGTTATTCTCATTGCAGATGGTGACAGCTTCCAGAATCATGACAGTTTTGCTTCTCCCCTATGTTCCTACTCTTCCTACCTCTGGAAGATGTGATAGCAGCCAAATTAGTTGAAATTCTCGTGATTGCAAATGGTCAAAACCCAACTCACAGTAACTTAAATTATAAAGGGGGAACTTATTAACTCATGTAACTAAAATCCCCCAAAATAATGGGATATCAAATGTGGTTTGATTTGGTGGCCCTTGCAGGGTACCAGATACCCAGTTTTTCTCCATCTCTGCATTGTGCCTTTGCAAGGTTTGCTTCGTGAGTTCAAGCAGAAGCTCCTCCAGAGTTGCTGACTCTCTCTCTATGGTTTGAAAGTGTCTTCGCATTTATATGACCCAATTCTAATGAAGCGGGTCTACCTAGCAGCTTCTAAGAAATCCTAAAACAGAGTGATTTTCTCTAACCCAGAAACTACAGCACACAGTTCCTCTTTTACCATTGGATATCATTTGCTCATTCCTGTAGCCAAGAGTATGGTTGCCTGAGTTCAATTCCTTTCACAGATATAACAGGAAATGAGAAGGGAGTGTTACCCCAAAGCGAACTCCAGCCGCTGTTATTGGAATAAATGGGAAGTGGTTGCTAGGAAACAAATGGACAGGTAAACTTTCTTGGAATGTTTTTTGAAAGAACCAAAAGATAGTTTAAGAACTAAGTTTGTTACTGAAGTTGTTTATAATTATAATGTAAATCTCTCTTTTCTACACCCTCAAAACACTAAGTAAAATCTACTGCACTCGTCGATATTATTAATGCTTCTTGTTTTATTGGGGAACTAGGAGTAGAGACACAATGACTCACGTGATGGGAGAATCTGAGTCAAACTTCCTCCCACTAAAAAATTCATATAAGGGTGTTGGACTTCCACAGGACTTAAAACTTCCAGGTCATCTTGATATGTGTTCCGTGAACTCCAATAAGTCTATACATGTTAAAGAATAAATCTTAAAGTACAAGAATTAAGTTTATATAATTATCTTAGAGCAACAGCTAACTTACAATATAGAGGTTTTATCTTTATTGACATAGCTTCCTTAGTTTGGAAAGCATCCAATATTGAACATGCTTTCCTGTGAAGTAATCAACATTAATATTCAAATAATAATTTTGAAAGAAAAGAACCTTCATTATAGTTTTATTTTTATTATTTATCTTTAACCATATCTTGCCCATAACCAGTAGATGTTTCACTGGTGCCTAAACCCAAGAAATGTAAGAAATCTAAAACAAACTACCACACTCATCTCCCCTGAAAATGGGTTTCTCCTACTCTTATTTTCACAATGCACAAGGGAGTCGGTTCTGAAATCCTGTGTTTCTTGTCTATTCTTCTATATTACACACATTCAGTCACCAGACGTCACCGAATTACCCAAATCCTACCTCCATGACTTCTACTGTTGTTGCATTAGAAAAATTTCCCCTTTCTTTGACTTTCCAAATGGAATTTTATTTTACTTTTCACCTTTACCACATTCCCCCCCACTTATGCAAATATAACACACACACACACACACACACACACACACACATTCCCCTCTTACTATTAAAATCTTACTTATCTTTCACATTTTATTTATCTTTCGAATTCCACTTTCTTCTTGAAGTCTCTCTTTAATGTTTTGCTTATTTAAAGTTCTCATTTCTCAGTTATGTCATGAATTAATAAGAAATAAATATATTGTCTTTCTCTTCTCCAAGGGTCACTTGAGGCTTAAAAGATTCTTACTTGTGCCCAATATTCTTTATTGTATGATTAGTTGGGCGAAATATAAGCTTTATGTAAAATTTTAAATAAGAGAAAGACAATGTATTTGAATTATCTGAATTTAATCTTTAACTTGAAAACTTTATTAAAATAATTTTAAAATTTCAGATTAGATACTCAAAACACAGCAATTGCAAAACTGTAATGGACTTTTTTTAAAAACGAAAGTTTTTTTTTTGATTTTGAAACTTTTAGTCTTTGAATAAATTTTTATAATAGGACTATGCTCTTTGCTACCCTAAAATACCACTATTGACTATTTTAAATTTGAAGCCGATTATCATTAAAAGAGTTTGCTGTAAGAATAGAAAAAAGATGGAATTAAACAGCTCCATGACATCTATACCAAGAAACAGAGGCGAAAAATAGTCGATTTTAAGCTAAAACTGAAAGCCTCGTTATAACTTCTCAGAATGAACAAGATGTACTTTCAAATGAGGTGAATACTACTTCAACTTCCTGACATTTTCTGAGTCATGATTTATTACTTTATGGCTTTTTGTGAAATTTCTGAGCTGATTTCACAGAAGTAGACTTTTATCTTTTCATTTTGTGACCTTGAAGATCTCTTATAAAAAGGACATAATTCATAAGGCAAAAAATAGAAGAAACTGATAATAAAAATGGAGATGTCTGCATCTGCACATATAAGTCCAGAGATTTAAGTTATTTTTCTTTGTGTCACTTCTGCTGTCAATTTAAATAGCCCATTTATTTGTAAGTTGGGTTTATATGGTCATAGGCTTACCTGATGAAAGAATTAACTGCTTTATTAAGTAGGTTTTTACCGTTTAAAATGTATGAGAAATTGTTTTTAGAAAAATAATGTCTTTTTGTACGTGTTTTGCATGCAAATATTCAGCCTCAGATTTTCTCAATGACATTGAGAAGTCCATGCTTGGTAGAGTGATAATTTTCTGTGTGTTGATGGTGCTCTCAGATTGTGTGACCAGAGATGCATTGTATAAAAAAGTCGATTCTAAAATGGTCACCACCCTAAGAGTGGCACCCGTGGCGTGGATTGACTTGGCATTTGATTGTCCTTTCAGTCTTTTGAATGAGAGTGACTGTCCTGAGAATTGCATTTGGAGAGCATCAAATGCTGGCAGAGACACGTGTGAAGTGTGAGGTGGGAGAGTCCACTTAATCGGACTGAGCCCTGGGTATGTCCAGTCAGCCTATAAACCAACCACTTTATGAGCATTTGGACCAAGCAGGTAGAGCTGCTATTTTTTGTTCCTTGTTCACATCATTCCTCACTGGTGATTCTTAAGGAAATTATTCCAAATATAATAAAATATTTGGGAGGTACCAAGGAAAGTAAATATCACAAACTGTTACTAGTGACTCACTTTCCAGGTGCTCTGGATTAATCTGAAGCAGCACACGATTTTGTCATCCAGGGTTCATTTAAGAATATCTGGAGAAATTTTTTGTTGTCGCAACTAGGGGAGGGGGAAATCCTATGACAATTAGTGGGCGAAACCCAAGGGTTTTACTAAACAGTCACAAGGTACGGGACAGCCCCCTATGACCAGGAATTATTAGAAATGTCAGTATTGTGAGGTAAAGAAACCCTGAACTAGAGAAATAAAAAATGCCTTTCGATCAGAGAGAAATAACCTATTTCCCAGGAAAAATGACAAATTTGATATCCATGTTTACATTCTCATTACAATTAAAGTATGTTCTTATCACCTGTTAAGTGTCCTACACACATGACTTTTGGAGACAAATGATGGTCACAATAGCAGATTGCTTTCATATCTTAGAGGCTGTATATCAGGCTTTTTGGCTCCAAGTAACAGAATTCCCCATTCTAACTGGATAAATAACAGTGAAGTTTAATATCATATATAACAGGAAGTCCAGTGGCATTATGGCTCCAGAGTTTGCTGATTCAGTTGCATCAAAGACCTATATTTTGGCCCCCTCCTCTGTGGTCTTTCATCCCCATGGTAAGGCATTCCTGAGCTAGCTTGCCTCCAACCATGAAATATATGATCTTTAACTTAGTCTCGCTGGTCCAGTTTAGGTCATGGTCCATGCCTCGACCAAAGATAGTTGTTGTCATGTGTTGATGGCATAGACTAGTCAAGAAACATGTCTGCAGCTTGGGAAGGAGAAGGCTTTCTCTGTTGCAAAATTGTAATGTTGGTAAGATGAAATAAGATAGGACTGGATTGTCAAGTAATTAATAACAGTGGTTAGATACGACAGAGCAGAAAGATAAGATGTCTAATAGATATCTTTAATTTAAAAATTCCATAAAGAAACCTGCATTCCCACCCCACACCAAGCAACAACCTCCATAAGGGACCCCCATAGTCATCCTAGTTAATATTTCCTATTTCAGTACACAGCAATACTCATTTCCTTTTCCCAAAAACCGGGAGTAATTTTTAATATCTCTGTGGCTCTAACACTCTACGCAATTTCCAGCAATACTCTTGACTATATTTAGCAACATTTAATATTCATTTTTCCATACGTCCTTCTCTCCATATATACTCATTTCATTTTTTTTCCAAGATACCTAATCTCCTAATAGGTTGCAATTTCAGACAGAGAGAAACGCTGGCAAAGAGACTCTGAACTTGGAATGAGTTTGATATATTTGAAGGTCAAGGCGCATGAAACACAGTGAATTTTCCGCTCCAGATTTTAACACAAATGGCTCCCTTCTTGTCACTCTAATCTCAGTGGAAATGATCTCCTTTGAGAAGCTTTCTCTGAACACTCAATCTAAAATAACCCTTTGCTCCAGAAGATCTCTATCTCATAACTGTTTTATTTCTCTGAGCCTTTGCCAGCCTTTAAAATTATTTTGCTTGTTTTACTTGTTTATTTACTTGTTCATTTGCTGTCTCTCCCACTAGACAGAAAACACATGAAATTGTGACTACCGTCTTTAGTGTTTGCTACTGAATCAATGACTATCTGGTCTACCTAGTAGGAACTCATACACCAATCTACTGAATGAATGAATAATATAAATGACTATTCTAGAATGACTTAGGAGAAAATGCTTTTCTATCCCAATCCCAAGCCTCTTCTCTTTCTGAAATTTCTATCACTTCTGTTCTATATGTCCGTTCATTCAGATACACATAAATATTTCGGGACAGGAGAAGTGAAGTACACATTGTGCTTTGTTTTTCAGCCCGACAATCTTCAAGGGAGGTCTTGGTCCTCAGAGACCATTGAAACCTTGCCCGCCTCAGTTTCCCACCAGAAACAGTGTTTTAATTACATATCAACCATGAAAGCATAATAATCTGGATATGGGTAGTTGCAAGCTACAGAGTATTTGAGAATGTAATGAGTTTTCTTGTTCACAAGTATATACTACTGAATAGTGCTTTCCCCCCTAAAACATATAATAAAAAAGTATGTAATTACCTTTACATATGGATGGGAATATAGGATTGGAAGAGGAAAGTGATCTAGAACAAGTTCATAAATTTAGTATAAAAACATTTTAGTGTACGACATTCACTGGTTGAATAATAGCAAGTAGGAGAAGGATAGAAAAAATCGATCCTTCAAATTTCAGTGATAAAGCTGAACATATATATTGTTAATTCAACATTATTTATTTTTGAGTGTACATTTAAAAAGGGTCTAATTCATAGACAAAGATATCTTAGTCATTCATTTCTGTGAGGATGTTTCACTTCATGGAATACGTGACATAAAACGTGACAAGCGTAAGATGGAGGGTACAGGTGTCATCAACTACGTGGCAGAGAAAGTTTCCTCTAGGTAATAAAATCTACTTATTCCATTAGTATTATAATCTGTTTACTCCATTAGCATTTCATCAGTAATAAACTAATGCATCTTGGTATTAAGGGTGCACTACACAAAAACGCAGTGGGGACAAAGGAAGAAAAATCAGGAAACTAAACTAACGTCCCTAATCCTTTTTTTGGATAAGCCTGGACCTGTCCATGGCCTGAGTGTGGTTCACAAGAGGGGTGGATCGGACCTATGACAGAAGAGATAGATTGAGGGAAAACACACAAATATATCTGAAGTCAGATCTGAAGAAGGCCAGACCAGATCAGGTCACAAAACTCAAATTCTGAAGTGTCTACAAACAAAATGACCAGAACACAGATTGTGGTGTCAGGAGAAACTGAACGTGAAGCCTGGTTAGAAATGCAGGGAAGGAAGGAATGATATTACAGGAAGTCCACATTTCTACCCAGATGAATTGGAAGTAAATTTGATTGACCGAAGAGCAATGTCAAAGAATGATGAAGACTCATCAACCCCGTCTGTCTGGAGAGAGCAATTTTCTAGCAACACACATATTTCTCAAGCAGGAGTTCTTTTCGTATTGGTTAAACAGGTGTCCGTAAAAATGAGTCTCTCTCTTTTACAGATCACAAACGACAAGGATCCTAATATTCTGAATATGTAAAATGTTTCCTCACCGCGTGTGGAAAATTTTCTGAAGAATGAAACCACTGCAAAGAAAAGCAATAATATAACCTAAAGCAAATAGCTCTGAAGATGAGAGAGCGAGAGAGAGAGAGAGAGAGAGAGACGCCTGAAGAACCAAAACTAAGTCTGCAGTCAATTATTGCACTTACAGGCACATATTTACTTCTCACTTCTTTTCTCCCCCTAATCAAAATTTACTTACAGTTTTGCCACTTCTTACTTGTTTTTATTGTTTGGCATATAACAACCTTGAAATATTAGGATTCTAGTTGTTGGGTGAGTGGTAAAATAATTCAGTGTTTTCTATAGAGTTTCTCATCAAACGCAGAGCTAGACAAATATATTATTGTGTTCACTTTTAATAAAAAAGTATATTTTCTAAAATTGATCTAAGAAGCTTTCCCTTAGTTTCTCATTCCTGTGAAAATATTTAAAGGATACTTTGTTTATTGGGGCTTAGAACACTCATTAAGTTATCAAAAGGTATTTTAATTTTTTTTTCTTAATGACTATTTTAAAATTATTGACCTTAATACTTTCATTGGTCTGATAAAACATTATCTTAGAGATGCGTTTTTTTTCTCAGCATACATGTAATTGCTGGTGCGTTTATAGTTACTCTTTAAATGACATGTCAAACAGATGACCAGATGTTCTCTGACACTGTCACTGCCTGTTTGTTTCACTTGAAAGTTTTTCCAGAGTTCAGTTATTAGAAATCTCTTTTATAAGGTAAAGATCAAATTGATTTTCCATATATTTTAAGATGCCATCATTCAATTGCCATCCATTTATAACTATTCAGTGTGTCCTTTTTTGTGTGGTATTCATGGTGCTGTCTCCCTAGTTCTGCTGCCAAGAGAAAGATGGATTTAAAAAGGTTTATTCACCTAGCAATCATATCCTGGGTACATTTTTTCTGTTCTTGGACAAATATCTTATGGAAAAATATTTTTTTCATTGAACAGGAAAACTTGGTCTCAATTTCATTCATAACACGTAGGGTAGAAAAGTGTAGTCGTGAGCGAGGGAGTTTCACAAGTGCTCTCTTCGGTCCCTGTCTCATTGCCACTCAGAGACGTGCTAAACAAAAGCCCCAAAACAACCAAGTCCTGTGACTTCGATCATGTCAGTGTCGGCTGCAATATTACAAACCATTAATTATTAATTTTTATTTTATTCGTAATGAATGTCTCAGAGATAAGCCATCTGATACTTGTCGATATATACAAACAACATTTTATTCTGATAATACATTAAAATGTAAAATAAAAGAATATTATAATTACCTAGAATCTTGGTTTCAGAGTTCCTACTGGAAATAAATAATGGACTCTATTGCTATATTATTTACTTATTTTCATTTACTGATACTTCTAAAAACTTCAAAAAACTATAGACATGATTCTTTTTATTCTAACTCGGAGGTTGGCAAATCATGTCCCAGAGGGCAAATCCAGCCCATTGCCTGTTTTGAAAATAAGTTTTTACTGGAATGGAGTCATGCCCATATGTCTGTGGCTGCTAACTCACTACAGTGGCGGAGTTGAGTAGTTGAGAAAGAGACTCCATGCCTATAAAGTCTACAATGTTTACTATCCGGCCCTTTGCAGAAAAAAATCCTGCTGACCTTGCTCTAACTAGTCACAAAATACTCAGGAGTTAGTTTCTCATTTATGCGGTTGGCACGATTGCTGTATTTTCTTATGTCATCTGGTTTATAATTTAAACACTGTCTCCTTAATATATACATTTGTACCTAAGTATCTGGTGATTACTATCAGGAGAAAGTAAGAGAAAAAAGTAAGTATAATGATATTCTATTTTATTTGTATCTCAAGATATTCAAGGTCAATAAAGAATATATTGAAGATTGATGAATGCAACTTCGATTATCGTATACTTAATATGAAAGTACGTTGCTCAAGAAATTGGAAAACAACAGGATTTATTTACATGTTTGTAACGCTCTAAATACTAGATTATGACATTTTATTTTAATCTTTGTTTTCTTGGAACTCTAGAGTATTTATTGAATGTACAAAAACAGAAGATGTCAAAAATAGCATTTTTTTACTACTGTATTTATTATCTTCCAATTAAATTTAGTTTTCATAGCATGTATTTCTCAATTACTAATGATGATTAATGGAAAAATATAATTTAATTTACTCATGACTTTTTTTTTTAATGGGAATAATCTTTATGGAAAGATAGCTTCTATATAGGTTAGTATTTGCTTGGAGATTTTTTGATAATGTCTAGTGTTTTTTTTTAAATGAACAGATATTAATAATTTAATCCAAATTTATCAATATAATGGAAACAAAATATTTCCGTACTCAAAATGTGTTTTAAGATCACAGTCTGAATTAGGTTATTTCTAATTTTTCTAAAGTATTCTTGTTTTTATGATACAAATTTGATTCTACAGCATATTTTAGAGAGAGACTTTAATAAATTAGATACAGTTACTTAAAATAGTGCTAGAATTATTAAGATATTATTTGAAAAATTCGAACAATATTTTTCCAGTCATAACTATTTTCTTGATGTTATTCTTTTTAAAAGTTATAGCCCTTTTCTTTCACATTACATGTTTCTCATAATTAATTTTAGTTGAAATACAACTTTATTTTCTCTATTCCAAAATATGTCATCAAAGTTCACTTTTTGCCTGTATATCATCACTTCGCCCAACACCAACTCCAATATAGTTAAAGTAAGATGAATTGCTATGTACATTGAGAATTTTACTTGAAAATCTAACTTTTGGTACAGGATTTGAAACTCACTAAAAGATTTATGTTTTTCTTTTCATAGAAAAATAAAGTTAAATGATATACATAGTAAACAACTAGGATATTTTGTTTTTATTTCATAATTAAAATTGAGACAAAATTTACAAATAAATATAATCATTCGTGTTGATTTCTATTGATATATTAATGTAGCTCTGAAAGAAAAATCATATTATTTATGGGGCTGTATTATGCTAGACTTGTCAAAATGGAGGTTTACAGCAATTGGTTAATAAGTAGGGTTTTAATCTGTGTTTAACTCCCACGGAGCAAACCCCCTGTGGTTCTTTCTTCAGTTCTTGAATATTAAATGGAATAGACATTCTGAGCAATAAGCAGAATTCCCACTTTGGCTTCCCATGCACTGAGGGCCATTATTCTGGAAAGGACTAGGTGTAAGCATAGCACACCTGTGGCAATATTGCTTCCCTGGAAGAATTGGAGCGATGAGGGGAGGAAGTAATTTTGACCGCTATTCCCATTTACCTGGTGTGATTAGAAAAGACAGTAGGTGTGTCTGGAGAGCACCTGTGGATGTTTGCAAACTTAATCAGGAGCTGATTTAGCTGCCACTGACGTTCCAGAAATTTAATAGCACAAAACACTACAACTATAGGTGACTGATGTATGATTATTGATTTGACAGTTTCTTCTTTTTCTCTATACCTATTTATAAAGATTGCCAGAAGCAATCTGCTTTTACCTAGCAGGCTCAACAGTATACTTTTGTAGTGTTGACTCAGGATTGTTTCTGCTCTCCTGCTTTCTGCCATAAAGTGATCTGAAGAGCTCACAATTGTTTTGACATTCTGAAACATCCCCTATTCTAATATATTGATTATATATAACAATTAGACCTTATGAACAGAAAGCGGCAAGTATCTTGGATGCCTTAGTAAGACACTTTTATGCCTGAAGGAAGGAAATGAACACTATGCAAGTTCAGAGGCCCAAAGTTTTGAGGTGCTTATTTGCCTATGGTATATTCTCACCAAAGTAAAGGGAAATCTTACGCACATCACATCATCTGCTATTCAGTCTCAGGCCCAGTATTTGAAGGGCTTCTGACTACTGAAGAGAACATACATCATTGTGAGGCGTTGCTATGACCCCACTTACTGAGGAAGCCACAGGCCACCAGAGCAGCAGATCCAGGTCATACTCCACGTTGCTTTGCCACTCGCAACTGGAGGCCTTGAGGATCCAGTAATATTCCTAGAGTCTGTGGCAAGTAGAGATGCTTTATTCAGATCTGGAAAGCTTCAATTAGAGAATAATGCTACCTATTCCCAGGGATTTAGAGCAAAGCCCTGTAGTCATTTACAGAAAGCTATCATTCTTTTGGAAAATGACTATTTTTTTAAATTAACTGGTCTTGGTGGAGACTGAATACCTGCTCTAGGACATCAAGTGATCATACAGTCTGAGTTCCGACCATGAATTGAGTATTATTGAATATATATTATATACAAACACACGTATCTGCCAGAACTGCTCAAGACCAATTTCTTATTTACTATTTTTGAATGATAGGTTGCTCCTGCACACGTATGTGTGTGTGTGTGTGTGTGTGTGTGCGCGCGCGCACACATGTGCACATATGCACATATATCTATCTTGAGCTGTTCTGAAAGACAAAAGTAATTGCATGAGCAGGTCGCTCACATACCTGCAATATCTATTCTTCCTGCAACACCTCCTCCCTTCAAGCCACAGTTTTATTATAGTGACTCAGTGGATTCCTCTTTCGATTGAACCCATTTGGAGACCTTTGAGCTTTATACACAAAAATGTCCATAGTCAATGGGTTTAAGTGAGAAAGTATAGACAGTAAGTTTAGCCAACACATTTTTAACAATCCTATCAAGGAATACTTTCCCTATCATAAAATAGACAATATTTTTGAGTTTTTGTTGCAAATGGGAGCACAGGATTGAAAGAGTGGCTGGAATAGAACATGAGATGAAGAGAGGCATTTAAAATTAATTCATTTGTGCTTCCGGTTGGAGATTTTTCACTATGTAGATATAATGATGGGAATGCTCCAAGTCATTCAAACAGAAAGGGGAACAAGTGCCAGTCTGCTGTGAGCTAGAAAGGATAGCATCCAGGTTTAATCTTACCTAAGACTAAAGGCAATGTGTCCCATGCAACGAGAAGAGAGGTGGCATATGTAGGTAGAGATACAGGTAAGTCAGTGCAGTTGGTGGTGGAGCTTTCATAAAGTCTCTAATAGATTTGTTCTATTTTCTCAGTGAAATCAGAGGCAAGGTCATCAATAAAAGTGTAATTATGTCTATGTGTGGGTGGGGGAGGGACTCTGGAAATTTTACTAGGATCGAAAAGATATGAAATCATCCCTAAGAGAATGAACTAAGAAAATGGTCGTTAGGTAACACTAAGGGCCTGTCTGAAGTTAGAGGTCATAACTTTAAAATAAGGCCAATCAGCACTTTTGGACATTTTCTCCAATCGTAAATGGAGCTGCAGATGGGTAAGAGTAAAAACTGAATTGGAGTTAATCCGGTTTTAACCCAGGGATGGCTTTGTCCAAGGGATGCTCCAGAGTGGGGAGAAGCACACGCACTGAGAATGTCTGTCGAGGGGGGTCATCACGACATCGTGGTACTCCGTGTACCATGGAATATGAGCGAAGGGAGAGGGATGGAGGTCTTGAAGCAGAAGAGGAGCAAAGGAAAGCTTAAAGCTTATGGGCCAACAACTTAGAGGGACTGTCGAGGCAAAATTCTATTACACAGGTGTTTCACGTCGGATAAAAAGGCTACTTGTTGGCTTTTAGTTCAACCTTAAAAAATATGCCTTTCGGTTACCTAGAAAATTCTGTTTTTCTAATGTATGTGAATCAATTGATTTCAGTGATTGCTGGTAAATAGTGACTTTTGCCTGTAGCATAAATCCTATTTTTATGTGATTTTTTGGTGAATGGGGCTACTTAGGTTGTATGTGAGGAATCTATACTCTATATAGTTTTTATATAGAGTAACATGGAACCTATTGTAATTATTTGCAATACTGTTGAGTAGCACATTCAAAATTTATGCAGCAGAACCTTTTAGCTTGAATGAATTAAAGCTTTTAGATTTGAAAACCTGCCTGTTTCTTAATATAATCAGATATGTGAGTCTCTATAAACTTTCTTTGCTTTCAAAGGCAAACATAACTAATAATTTCGGTGAAGGTTTTGAATCAGTCCAGCATCTGTTCTTGGTTTACTATAAAAACCATGTCTCTGATCTCATGTGTTGAACTACTGTATGTTTGCCACTGTCTATTTCCTGTGAAAAAATACACTGAACAATAATAGCTTTTGTTCCTCGTGCTCCAACCACTAAAACAGCTGAACAAATAGTATCCGTGCTTTCATTTGGAATAATTTATACCATGTATATGTTTATGCAGAGTCATTTGGCTTATTGGATGTTTCATCATTTAAAAATCAAATCTCAGAATTTTGGACTACTGAAAACCCTGGTCTAATAGTTTCCTCATGCTTACAGTAATTCTCTTAAAAGCATTTCCTTCCTAATTCATCATCTTATTTTGTGTATAGTTTGGTACATAGGAGTAGAAGTGGTTAAAAATCCCCTTTATTAAGAAACTTAGTGAAAATTTCCATCCAAGGCCGCACATTTTACAAATAACATTAAAAGATTAAATAATTTGGCATTTAAACCATCGAAATAACTCTCTTTGCTCCTTTGTTACCTAAGAAATAATAACTATAGATTTGTAATGATATAAATTTTAATGCATTCTGCTTAGTTCAACACACTCCAGACGACTTAACTTAAAGGTAGGCCGAGCGACACAGAGCAAGCCTAACCTCCATTCCACACAGTATCTTATTACACAAACTTTAGTAGCCCAGACATGGAATAAGTCATGCACTGATTAAATAAGACAAATAAAAACACCATTTAAATGGAAGAAAAATAAGTTACTTAAAAATCAGTTTTAAATCATTTGCAGTGGCAACAGTTTGGATTTTTTTCTCTTTTTAGCACACAAAACTCTTCTGAAATTTAGGAATTATAATTTAGAACTGGGTCACTGCAACACCCCACTGAAAACCAAAACCTGTAGCTAGTCATTCCGGTATCCAGCAGACCCAATGTTTAATAACAGACTATCTAGAAAGCTCAGGACCCCTAACGTTTTCAATCTACATTCATACCTTACAACCTACGAGTGAAGTGGTATTAACTGTCACTTTTAAGGTCTGAGTTTGCAATATCAGCGTTTGAGAGGCAAACATTTCATTAAAATTCAGCTCCTTTAAGGAATAATCACTTCTTGGTTGTAGTATATCCTAATTCTGAAAATAATGAAATTATGGCTGTTTTAGGCGGCGAAGATTGCTGTAACGAAACATCACAGACTGAGTGGCTCAGGACACCAGAAATGTATTGTGTCACGGTACCGGAGGGCAGAAGTCTAAAACAAGGTGTCGACTGGGCCATACTCCCCTTGGCGGTGCTAGGCAGGGAGCTGTTTTAGGCCCCTCTCCGAGCTTCTGGTAGTAATTTGGCTTGTGGCAGCATAATTCCATTCTTCACAGGGTGTTCCCTTTGTCTGGATGTCCTCTCACTGTGTCCTAAACTTGTCCTTTTTATAAGAACACCAGTCGTGTTAGGTTAGGACTCACCCTAATGACCCTATTTTAACTTGATTACCTCTGTAAATACTCTATCTCCAAATAAGATTATATTATGAGCTGCTAGGAGTTTGGACAGCAACATTTTTTTGGGGGAAGGGGGACGCAATTCAAATGCATAACAATGGTTTTTTATTTTGACAGCCATTTTGTCATAGGTATGACATAGATATATTTTGCAACTCAACTGTGTTCTCATTGATGTTACATTCTTAAAATTTTATATGCTACTTATTTATGATTAGTAATATTGTAATAGTCTAATCATTGTCACTTATAACCAAAAACATGACTTACGATTATAATATGTCTTACAATAATTTAATAACTATTTCACGAATCCAGATTTATTTAGCTTTGGAGCTCTCACTGAACACCTCACATTTCCCTCATCCTTGAAATGTGGATAGAATGTTTCTTCAACCTATCATGAATCTCTGGGTCGAGCATTATTCTTTAGTGGTGAGCATTGTTCTAGTTATTTATCTTAGCGTGACATCAAAAACTCTGTAGCTCCATACACACCAATTCTGGTGGCTTCTCTATTAGTGTGCAGTTAATTTTATTTTCTGTATCACTTGTCAGAGGCTAAATAAGAAAGGATCTCAAATATGCAACAGTTTCATAATATCATCATATCTCCTTCCTACTATTTTCTTTACAATCAAAAGTTGATTTTATGTATATGTCACTAACTCATTGCATGGTAATGTTTCACAGCAAAGAGAACTAACTTATCGCTTATAGTGAATTAATTTAAAAATGCTATGTTTATTTGTTACCGTTCTTTGCAATCCTTCTAATTCTTTACTTTGTCCAGTCACAGCTTCCTGCTAAATGACTTCCTTTCTCATGTTCCTTTTCAAGATCAAATCTTTGAAAAAAAAAAAAACGAACTGAAAAGTACGAAGTAGGGTTTACAACTTTAAGTCTGTGGTAATATAGTTTTAATATTTATAGAGTTGGGTAGTTACAAGAATCTCTAAGATACTCTGATCTGTGGTGAAAGTCTAATGTATGAAAGTTCCCCAAACTATATACTAACGGAATACGCTGCATGATGCAGTTTCTGAACAGCATTGAAGACCGGAATGATGGCAATTACCACTTACAAATTATGGGCCAGCTCGTGCTGCACGCTTTAAATTTTCTTTAATTCTTATCAGTTAACATGCAGAATTTTTTTAATTCTAATTATACAGATGAAGAGACTTGGGCTCAAAAGATTAAATATCTTTCAAAGGAGACCAGATTTTGAGGACTGATTGCTGATTCTAACCAATTCATATGCTGCCTCAAAAACATAATTTTCCAACAGTTGGGCCTGCTGAGTAATAGAAGATTCTGCCTCAGGATGTAGTTATTCATATAGTTCCAGATTCACTAGAAACACAACACAACACAAAACAAAATAGAATAAAACTAAAAAATATAATAAAGTCACTTGTGGTCATCTGTCAGGGATATCTGAGAGATCCATAAGTAAAAGTATGAGATTTTTAAATTTTTGCTAATGCATGCAGACACTTTTCTTTATCATCCTATTCATTCCTAGTTTATTCTAGTCTAGATTATCTTATTTTTAAAAATTCTGGTCACAATTCATTAAATGTATTTCAAAAATTACTAATGGGTAAAGAGCCTGAAAATCATGCAATTAAGTGATAGTCCCCTCTGAGAATCTTCAATTTGGTAGCACACGTGAACACAGAACACAAACATCATTTGTATTTTTGGACTGGGAACACGGATGTTCACGTGCCAACCTGCTGGGCAGTGAGGGATGTTGACTAATATGTCTGCTTATTTCTACATCCAAGTTCAACATGGTGCTGGGATGACACAGCTAGAATTATTCCCAGGGTGAGCAAGCTCCTTCAGTGGCTCTCAGAGATTCCAAGGTCTAACATGGGTTCTTAGAGGCATATGCTGGGACTGAATCCATCTTCCCCAATTTCCTGTCCTTTCTGTTGTTTATTTATTTATTCAAGAAGTCTGTGCTAGGCACTGAAATTTCATCAGCAAGTGAATGCAGATATGAGCTGTGCCCTCACCGAGATTATAATCTCGATTTATAGTCTTTCATACGCAAACACACAAAAAGTATAGAATTGCAACTTTTCATGACACACCTGAGAGATTATTTTGCTTCCGAAATGCCTCTTCCTACTGCTTTTCCCTACACACCCCTTCAGTCTTGCAGTAAATATTGGGAACAAAACCATCTTTAGTAGATAAATCTAGAAAAGTCACCAAAAGTATCTCTCTGGAAAAAATACAACCCGTCCTGACCCCCCTCCCATACAAATAGCATATTATACTGTCTGTCAAGGGTGAAAAAACAAGGAAGGAAGGAACGAAAGATAACCACTTATCTCAATTCCTACCAATTGGTTTCCAAATACAGATTTGGAATATAGCTCATTTGCATTTGAGGATTTCCTGCAAAGTAGTTTTGCAAAGCGTCATAACAGTGGCCAAGTTTTCAGCAAATGTTACTAATTTGATATGTTAATTTTGGCATGTAAGCCAGACATCGGCACCTTTATTTTTCTCCGAGGCAGGTAGAGCCATGGAGACCCATGGGACAAAACAGATTTGCTACCCTGGTTCTTTCCTTCGAATGGATTATTCCGTATTAAAATAGATTCTCTCTGTTTCAGTCGGCCTTCCAGGCAGTGATGGGTTTCCTGAACAGTATTGGCAGGAAGCTCTGACTTTGATTCGGATTTTGAGCTCTAGTGTCAGGTTGGGTAAGGAGTTGATTAAATTATCTCATTTCATTTCTAAGGTACCATTTTTAAATGTCAAATCATGGTTAGATGCTAGACCTTTCATTGTATTTTAAAAGTGTATTTCAGCCTGGTTTTAAAGAAAAAACTCCCTAAAATACTGGATCCATGGGACCTAAATGACAGACATGTATGTAGTTGCACCCAGTTGTCTGAAAATGAGATCTACATTCCAGCTGTTGCTTGAAATCTTCCAAGCATCCCTTGTGGTTACTAGCATACTTTTTTTCAGTGATTGCCACCCATAGGTCACTAGCGATTCTGATCTCAAATCGTAACATCCTCGGCATGAATCTTCAGGATGAACAGTGCATTTAGTCTTGGAGAAATAAATGTTTTGTAAAAGTTAGCCGAACAATCGCATTTAATTTATCGCTCTCTATAGAACACTCTGCCTAAATTTAAATATAATTTAATGTAAATTTTATGTCATGTTAATGTATTTTTAATTAGGCAAGGTTTAGTTACATTGTT